>NC_133328.1:627779427-628135496 GCF_042186555.1 Aquarana catesbeiana | reverse complement strand
GAGGCTAACAATCTAAGGTCCCCAACTCTTATTCATAAATATATTTAGACAGAAACCAATTAACTTGACAGCATGCCTTTGGAGTGTGGGGAAACCAGAGTACCTGGAGAAAACCCACGCAAGCACAGGAAGAACCTGCAAACTCCAGGCAGGTAGTGTCATGGTTGGGATTGGACGACACTAGCTGCTAGACGAAAGTGCTAACCACTACATCACTGTGCTGCCAGTTACTTAACATAAACACGTCCTGTACACGGTGTATATGATGTAAACATCAGCTCCTTCCCTAAAATAGCTGTTGATACACTATGCCTCCCGCAGCCACATATATGCCACTGACAGTCTATAGGATAATAGGATAATCTACTATATTTAGATTGTAGTAGAAGCAGAACACCTCGGGGGAAAAAATAAAAACAAAAAAAAAAAAAAAAAAAACACACAAACATCGCAAAGAGGAACTACTTGCTGAAAAAAGGTTTTGTGGGAAATGAAGTCTAGCACTGTAAGAACACACCACTGAACACCTCACCATGTAGTCCGCAGGAAAGTCTAGGGAGCTGCAAGGCTGCAAGAAATTTACTTTGAAATATAAATAAAGCTAAGGATTGTGATTACGACTTAATTCTGTCTGCCCCTCTAAGCCATAACTTCAATGACAAATTTTAGTATTATAAACCTGTAATTGTGCAAATGGCCAGCAGGCATGCTCTGGTGCTGCACAGTACCTTTCACAAAGCCTGCCCTGCCTGCTAATCTGCTAAGCCAGGGGTCTCAAACTGGTGGCCCTCCAGCTGTTGCAAAACTACAAGTCCCATCATGCCTCTGCCTGTGGGAGTCATGCTTGTAACTTCAGCCTTGCAATGCCTCATGGGACTTGTAGTTTTGCAACTGCTGGGGGGCCACCAGTTTGAGACCCCTGTGCTGTGCTAAGCCAATGAAGAAAATTCAATTCTCAGCCTCGGGTGAAAATAAATGCTCGTTCCCTGCCTGCATAGAAGTGTGGGACAGAGGCGCGTCACACGGGGGGGGGGGGGGTTTGGTTATACAGCTAGTCCTGTGCAAAATCCAATATGACTGATTGGTTGTGGGTATTTAATACACAATTGTTCTTGCATTGCATACCCTGCATGCCCAACTGAAACCCTAGACCCATTTAAAACATTCTAACTTTACTATTATTAGTAAACATTTACTATTTGCATTCAGGAGGATTGCTATAAAGTAGGATTCGTCTGAAGCTTGTGCTAAAATAAAATAATAAAAAAAAAAAAAAAAAAAAAAAAAATCACAGGAAGGGGATGCCTGAGAGCAATCATGATGGTCACTAAAAAGCTAAAAAAAAAAGAGGCTACTAAAAAGCAAGCAGGCAGTGTGTTGGGCATTGAATGTTGGAACTTTTAAAGCCCAGCATCCTTAAAAAAAAAAAAAAAAAACGGGGTCAACAATAGATTCTGTACAGATTGGGCATTTTAAAGAATTTATTCAAATGCACAAATATACAAAACCCAAACAGGTAAGCAAAAAAAAAAAATTTTTTTTTTAGCCCTACAATCTGAACAAGTACCAACCTTTCTTCACCCTCCCTGACATACTTATCTTATTCATTTTCCCCAAGCACCCCCTTTCCAGTTGCTGCAGCTCACAGTGGAAGGGTTTCACCCCACTATTGTGCAAGCAGGCACAGCCTACAGGAGAGTGTCACGCATTTGTGAAACTTTGGAGGGTTAAAAACCCAACTGCAGATGCACTTATAATGAAGAGTTGCAGTACATATTTTTTGTCCAGGTCAAGCTTAACCACTTCGCACCCAGGCCAATTCTGACAATTTTTCTACTACATGTAAAATTCATCTTTTGCTAGAAAATTGCATAGAACCCCCAAACATTATATATGTTTTTTTTTTTTTAGCAAACTAGAGAATACAATGGCGGTCGTTGCAACTTTATCTCGCACGGTATCTGCGTAGCAATCTTCCGAACACTTTTTTTTGGAAAGTTTCACGCTTAAAAAAACAAAACAAAAACAAAACATTAAAGTTAGCCCAATTTTTTGGCATAATGTGAAAGATGAAGTTACGCCGCGTAAATAGATACCCAACATGTTGTGCTTCAAAACTGCACACGCTCGTGAATGGCGCCAAACTTTGGTACTTAAAAATCACCATAGGCGACGCTTTAAATTTTTTCTACTGGTTACATGTTTTGAGTTAGAGGAGGTCTAGGGCTAGAATTATTTCTCTCGCTCGCGCACGCTCGAGGCGATAACTCACGTGTGGTTTGAACGTCGTTCTCATATGTGGGCGGGACATACTTATGCGTTGGCGTCTGCGTGCAAGCTCACTGGGACAGGGGTGCTTGAAAAAAAAATAAAATATTAATTTTTTTATTGTCAATTTGAAATTTTTTTAGTTTGACACTTTTAAAAAATAAAATTTTGATCACTTTTATTCCTATTACAAGGAATGTAAACATCCCTTGTAATAGGAATATGGCACGATCAGTCTTATTGCAGTGAAATATGGGGGTGAATAAGACCCCATATCTCACCTCTAGGCTGGGAAGGCTTATTTAAGGGGTTTCTGCTTCCTCAGTAATCACTACAGTAATGTTCAGTAACAAAAGGATTTATGCATCTTCCCTGAGATTTACACTAAGCTTATGTGCCTATGGTTACACCCTCAAGAGATAAAGTAGCTCTGGCAAAGAGATTATAAACCTTACCAATTTACTAATTTCCTCCTGGCGGTCTGGAGCTGAGCGGGCAGTTGCTCGGATCATAGTGGAAGTTTGATTGTCTGTCAGTTTCTTTATACACCTTTGTCCTGCCACTATATTGCACACCTAATGAGGGGACAAGAAAAATGACTGCATAAGAATATCCAAAAAAAAAAAAAAAAAAATCACAGCATTTTAAACAGACAGGCGGGGTGGGGGGGGGGGGTCGGGGGTGATCAAGGATTTGTTTTCCTGTTTAACATGATTATTGCTTATAGCTGAGATAATCACGGTTATAATAGTTTTAGCTGTCAGGAATGGCTTTCATTCATGGCAGTGTGCATACTATTGTGATTGGCTACAGCTATTCACATGGTACAGGGTGCTGCGATTGGTCCAAGTACCATGTGATAGCTTTGGACCAATCACAGCATAATAGTAATAACAGTTATGAATGGAAGCCATTCATGACCGTTTTGCTTACATTGTAATCAAGCGATCGCTTTGATTGGTGATAGCAAATCCCACAAATCCCCCAGGCGCTCAAAGCAGCCAGATACAGTGCGTTGTGATACGTTGTGTCCACTGGACACGCAAGTACGCCGCTGAGCCTGTATCTGCAATCACCTCACAGTAAAAGTACTATAAGTGGGTCGACTCAAAAAAAACACACCAACACAAAATTAACCCAAGAATCCAAGAAGGTGGCCACCAGGTCAAATAACCAACATCACCTTCCACAATAATCGCAATGGGTAAATTAGTTTTTCCCCCCGCGAGTACCATGCTTACTAAACATATCCACATATTGCCCTTCTGTTATTACCAATGTTGGCCATTTCAATTTGTTGCAGGACTTTATATCTGTACAAACAAGAAGACAGACATGAATTACGAGATGCTTGCCTCGAGAGGGAGGTATGTGTGTTTCTGCTCTTGCCCGACCTGTAAACATGGAAGATGAGGGTAGCGAAGTACTAGTTTGTGTCTATCCTTGAAGTACTGTGCAACAGTGCATTCCACAGTTTGCCCACTCTCTTGCTGGAGAGGGAATCTATAAGAAGAAAGATTAAACACACAACACTATATATAAAACTTAAATATAGATCGGTAGCAGAACATTTTTCTCTTACAATAATTTTTATTAAAGTTTTTATTTTATAGGGGCGTTTTACAAGTAAAATACAAATGTTTTACATACGAAATGCATAGAAGCCATTCATGGACAGGTAAAGATTGTTCAGGCAATAAAATGTCATTTTAAAACGTATGCATTAAAAGCTGGAGACCCACATGGGGTTTCTGTCACCTCAGGAGAATTACGGTTGCTGAAGAGAAACCAACATAGGGTGGAGGAAGAAGAGGGAGGTGGAATAATGGAGGAGTCAGGGGGAAAAGGAAAGATGGAGAATTTGGAAAAGAGAACAGAGCGGGAAGACAAAAGAAGGGGGGATGGGAATGTGGGGCGGGGGATCTAGAAAAACATTTATATACAGTAGCTATGAGTATAACTATACATAGCTCAGTTTTTGAAAACGGGGTCAGACTTAATAGATGAAACACCAACATTTCATTCATGCGGTCTGCATTTGCATTTTTTTTTTTTTTCGTTTCATTAATCAAAAGTAGATAAAGTTAAATTTAGAAAAAAAAAAAAAAAAGCAAACAATTATAGAAACAAATATATTCATTTTTAACTAACCCCATTGTGACCAAACAGTACAAATGAGAAAATGCAGCAGAGTAGAAGAGAAAAAAAAAAAAAAACGCACACAAACAAATAGGGAGCAATGCATTTACATGTTGCGGCTAGGGTCGCCACCTCAGCCCTTTAAACCCCGAACACATATGAACTACACAGGTCTCTGAGGCTAAATTAAATGCAGATAAAGCACCGAGTTTAATTACCAACTTAATCAGCCACAGAACCTATGTAATTAATGTGTGTTCGGGTTTAAAGGGATGAGGTGACAACCCTAGTTGCTGCACATATTTTAGATGCATCGCCCATGTATTTTCATACCTAGGGAAGTTAAAAGAAGGAAATGAAACATGCTTTAAAAGTAGACCTCCAGCTCTTAGAGAAGTTTAAATAGTTCATTAGTACAAAGTTGGTCCAAACAAACTATTAGAGTCCATTAACACTTCAAAATGTTGCGCTTTTCAATGCGACTTGATGTGAATTTCATGCAAATTTGGGGTTTACATTGAAGTCTATGGCCCTCAAGTAGCATGAAAGTCGGACCAAAGTAGTGCAGGAACTGTACTGCAAAGTGGTAACTTTAAGTCGCACATATATAAAACAGTACTCATTGGGAAACATGGGGTGTGACTTGTCATGTGACTTTGGGCTCCAAAGTTGCAGACACGGGAATGGGGCCTTACCATCACTAACAGATGCAGCAGCAATGGGCCGCATAAACTATATATACACCTCAGCAACATACCATATACAGTGCGGTGTTAGCTAGAATTTCCTGTCCTGCTCCAGGAAAAAAAAATAAATAAATAAATCAACTCAGACTTAGCACTGCTCCACCTTTCACAGGGAGCTTTGCATTCTATGAATGAATACAAAGCTTCCTCTAATTGGCTGGAGGCAGAGATCATATATAGTTACATAGTAGGTGAGGTCAAAAAGACACAAGTCCATCAAGTCCAACCTATGTGTGATTATGTGTCAGTATTACATTGTATATCCCTGTATGTTGCGGTGCTTATCTAATAGTTTCTGGAAACATCGATGCCCCCCACTGATACCACCGTCTGTGGAAGGAATTCCACATCCTTGCCGCTCTTACAGCAAAGAACCCTCTACGTAGTTTAAGGTTAAACCTCTTTTTCTTCTAATTTAATGAGTGGCCACGAATCTTGTTAAACTCCCTTCCGTGAAAAATATTTATCCCTATTGTGGGGTCACCAGTACAGTATTTGTATATTGAAATCATATCCCCTCTCAAGCGTCTCTTCTCCAGAGAATAAGTTCAGTGCTCGCAACCTTTCCTCATAACCAATATGACCCTTTATTAGCTTTGTTGCCCTTCTTTGTACTCGCTCCATTTCCAGTACATCCTTCCTGAGGACTGGTGCCCGGAACTGGACGGCATACTCAGGTGCGGCCAGACCAGAGTCTTGTAGAGCGGGAGAATTATTGTTTTATCTCTGGAGTTGATTCCCTTTTTAATGCCAATATTCTGTTTGCTTTGTTAGCAGCAGCTTGGCATTGCATGTCATTGCTGAGCCTATCATCTACTAGGACCCCCAGAGGTTCTCCCCCCCAGTGTATAGATTGCATTCATATTTTTACCACCCAAATGCATTATTTTACATTTTTCTACACTGAGCCTCATTTGCCATGTAGTTGCCCATCCCATTACTTTGTTCAGATCTTTTTGCAAGGTTTCCACATCCTGCGGAGAAGTTATTGCCCTGCTTAGCTTAGTCTTGTCCGCAAATACAGAGATTGAACTGTTTATCCCATCCTCCAGGTAGTTTATGAACAAATTAAACAGGATTGGTCCCAGTACAGAACCCTGGGGGTTCCAAAAATCGCAGACATAATCATGATATCCACCCACCTCAGCCAACCAGAGGAAAGTTTGTTACCTATTCATAAAAAACAAAGCTTTGTGAATGGCTGAGAAGTGCTCAACCCAACTCAATTTTGTTCTGGGAGGAGGATGGGAAGTTCCTACCCCACTGCCGGAACATAGCACTGTATATACTGTAGGCGGCTGAAATTAAAGCGCTGACACTCACTGCATCGGTTTGTGATGGTAATGGTCCAAACTATTTAAACTTCACTAAAAACTGGAGAACTACTTCAACACAACAGGCTTAATTCACGATAGCAAAATGATACACGATTGCTAGCCATTTATGACATATGTAATTTTTTTCTTTGAAGTGTATGTACATGCACAATATATGCATTATCTAGGTGTATGCTGCTCATGGTCAAATGGCAGTGGGTGTGTATGCTACAGACCCTTTATTGTACCTTCATTAATTTTGTTCTTTCTTGGTTTTGTTTGTTTTTTGAAAAAAAAAAAAAACAAACCTAACAAAAACTGTTAATAAAAAAAAAAAAAAAAAAAAAAAAAAAAAAAGGAAAAAGAAAGCCCAATATAGTCTTAAACTGCTTTAGGTTTGGATAAACTTATGTCAAGTGAGCATAATGCACATTTATAGAGAAAATGCAGTATGTGAACTTGCACGTGTTACCACATTGGGACAGGCAGGTGTGAAATTGGAAATCTAAACAAAGAATTAAAGACACTTACGTTTGATGACTTGCTGGTCGCCTTGTTACATTGCAGACTCTGTATTTTCTCTTCATTTGTCCACAGTGTGTGATTTCTACTTTTAAGCCTGGAAAACCAAAGCAGACTAGTTTCACGCTAAGATCTGGAGCTCACGCACCATACCACGTTTCCAATCAAGTGGACCCCGTCGTCACAGAGTCACTTCGCATTTCAACATAAATAAGTCTGCATTCACACCCGAGAGAACTGCAATTTTCAGGCGTTTGAGAGTTTTGCAAGCGCATAGAGTTTTAGAAGTGTCTGGCTAAAATTCAGACAGAGAAGAAAAGGAAAAAAAAAAAAAAAAAAAAATTGTCCAGGTTGATGGTCACACAAGCCATTAAAAAAAAAAAAAAAAAAAAAAAAAAAGGAGAGACAGTCTTACTTCTAGTACCACCTACATCTTCTATTTTTCTGTTAAAGATTATTGGTGTAAATTTCTCATCTAGATTGTGATTATGAACATTTCTTGTTGAAGATAACCCTAACAATTCATACTGGGTATGCTTGTATTACTTTCCCTCATTGCAAATATGAAAAAAAAAAAAAAAAAAAAAAAAAAAAAGGCAGTCCACCTTCTTGGAGAAAAATAGCTTTAGGTTCTAGGTCTTTGGAAGTCTGGTTCCTGAATAGGTGTGTCTGTGTTCAATCTAATCAGCCAATGCCCTGGCAGGGTACTAATGGAGAAAGTTGTAATGTCTGCATGCCTCCACAATTAACCTTATGCTCGGTTCACATTGCCGGGACCTGAGTCACGCAGCTTTGAAGCAACTTCAAGGAATGCCTGGATAGACTTCCTATAATGTTCGATCCAAATCACATCAATTAAGATAGAGAACCCGATTTGGAGGCGACTTCCATTAAAGTGTATGGGCACAAGTCGGATAGAAGTCGCCTTGAAGTAGTACAGGAACCTTTTCTAAAGTCAGAGCGCGTCAGTAGTGCCAATTAAGACAGCTCTCATTGACTTAAACTGTATATCACATGTCACATGACTTGGAGTCTCACAAGTCAGATCCCAAGTCGTGGCAGTGTGAACAGAGCATCTCATTAAAAATATGCCTACTGCAGGGGACGTCTAAAATTTTACTTGCATCTCTGTGCAGACTTCTAGGAAAATCAGAGAGCCAAACATGTTGTAAATCACATTTCCGGGGACGTTCTGTACACAAACTGTGTACAGCAGTGGGTCATCAACCCTGTCCTCAGGGCCCACCAACAGGCCAGGTTTGCAAAATAACTGAAATACATGACAGGTGATATAATTTGCTGCTCAGTGATTGCAGTATTCTAGTCTGCATCTCCCCAAGGTAATACATAAAACCTGGCCTGTTAGTGGGCCCCGAGAGACAGGGTTAATGACCACTGGTGTACAGAATCACCTCCAGGTTGCATATTGCACTGAATTTTACAGAAAAATGACAGCGGCTGCAGATTGAAAAGGAGATGTCATTTCTAACAATAAATTACAACATGGCTTGTGATGCCAATATCATATGCTATAGATTTTTATTTACTACATTTTCCATGAAAGCAGAATTGCCCTTTAACTACTTCCCATCTGCGCTGTAGCCGAAAGATGGCTACAGCCCCCATGTGATCGCAAAGTCCTTCGGACTCAGTTTTTTACAAATCCAAGTAAAGGGGAAAATCACAACGGCCCTTTACCACGTGATCAGCTGTCAGCCAATGACAGGTGATCGCGGGATGTAAACACAAGACGGTTTATCGACTTTTCTTTCCTCCCGTTGACAGCACGAGGAGAGAAGAAAGCCGATAACCAGCTTAGGTTTATGTTATGCTAAGGGACATCATAACTGATTATCGGTGTTCTGATTATTAGTGCAGTCCCTCCAGTGCTGCAAATGAGTGCCCACCAGTGCAGCCTCATCAACACACATCAGTAAAGGTGAAAAAAACCTGTTTGCAAGATTTATAATAAACTATGAAAATGTTTTGTTTTTTTGTTCAAAATTCAGTCTTTACAAAAAAAAAAAAAAAAAAAAAAGCAATGAATACCACCAAAAGAAAGCTTTTTGTGTGACAAAAATATAAAATTTTCATATGGGTACAGTGCTGCATGACTGCGCAGTTGTCATTCAAATGGTGACATCGAAGAAATCTGAAAATCGGCCTAGGCAGGAAGGGGGTAAAGGTGACCAGTAGGCAAGTGGTGACTGACCAATTTTAGGCTCAGACAGGCATTACGGAGGGCAAATAAAATAAATTTCAGTTACAACCATTTATTGCTGGTTTTAAAAACACTGTATGAGTTGATCATTGTTAGCCAGGTTTTCAAGAATCTGGCAGATGACCCATTATGTATTCCATTATGGAAATCAAGCTGTAAGTTCTCTTTGGAATTTCAAAGCTCGAACTCCAGTCTAAAGTTCTCTTCACAGATAATATATGAATGCTTTAAAGTGTGAAGGAGGAACACAGTCTTCAGCCATTAGCTCACACAAACCTGATCCACTGGGACCTTAATACCTAAAATGGGGCAGTCAGCTGAACAGAATAAAGCACTGCCAAGGTACTTACCTTTTATTTCTTTGGTAAACTTAACCCTTTGGGAATCTGTAAGAGGTTTTTGTTGCTCTTCTATGCTTTTAAAATCCAGAACTTCACACATAAACTCTATGACCGGTTGTGCTTTATAAAACGCTGTAGCAGATACTGAAAACAAGAAATGAAACAAAAAATTAAACTTTCCACTGACGTATCCGCTCCTCAATTTGGAGAGAAATCCCCACTTCCCATTTGTTTTGGCCCTTAGAATTACAAACTACATAGTAGAGCTGCATGATTAATCGTTAAAAAAATTGCGATCCCGATTCAACACCCCTCACAATCTTAATCCGGCATTTCCATGATTCATGTAACAAGTGCAGAGCAGTTCTCTGCTCACAGCTGTTAGGGGGAAAAAAAAAAAAAAAAAAAGCCTCCAAACGTTTATTCAACATTTCTCAGTGCGTAGAGACAGTTGTGCTCATAAGTTTACACACCCTGCCAGAATTTATGATTTCTTGGCCATTTTTCAGAGAATATGAATGATAACACAAACATTTTTCACTCATGGTTAGTGTTTGGCTGAAGCCATTTATTATCAACTGTGTTTACTCTTTTTTTAAATCATAATGGCAACAGAAACTACCCAAATGACCCTGATAAAAAAGTTTACATACCCTGGTGATTTTGGCCTCATAACATGCACACAAGTTGACACAAAGGGGTTTGAATGGCTATTAAAAGGTAACCATCCTAGCCTGTGATCTGTTTGCTTGTAGTGTGTGTGTGTGTGTGTGTGTGTGTGTGTGTGTGTGTGTGTAAAAAGTCAATGAGTTTCTGGACTCCTGACAGACCCTTGCATCTTTCATTCAGTGCTGCACTGACACTTCTGGATTCTGAGTCATGGGGAAAGCAAAAGAATTGTCAAAGGATCTTTGGGAAAAGATAGTTGAACTGCATAAAACAGGAAAGGGATATAAAAAGAGTCATCCAAGGAATTGAAAATGCCAATCAGCAGTGTTCAAACTCTAATCAAGAAGTGGAAAATGAAACCAAACCACGGTCAGGTAGACCAACTAAAATTTCAGCCACAACTGCCAGGAAAAATTTTTGGGATGCAAAGAAAACCCTAAAAATAACTTCAGGTGAAATACAGGACTCTCTGATAACATGTAGCAAGATGCACAATAAGGAGGCACTTGAAAAAAGATGGGCTGCATGGTCGAGTTGCCAGAAGAAAGCGATTACTACACAAATGCCACAAAGTATCCCGCTTACAATACTCCAAACAGCACAGAGACAAGCCTCAAACCTTCTGGCACAAAGTGGAGTGAGGAGACCAAAATTGAGCTTTTTGGCCACAACCATAAACACTACATTTGGAGAGGAGTCAACAAGGCCTATGATACAAGGTACACCATTCCTACTGTGAAACACGGAGGTGGATCGCTGATGTTTTGGGGGGGGGGGGGGGGTGCACTACAAAGGCACAGGAAATTTGGTCAAACTTGATCGCAAGATGAATGCAGTATGTTGTCAAAATATACTGGAGGAAAATTTGCATTCATCAGCCAGGAAGCTGCTCATGGGACGTACTTAAACATTCCAACATGACAATGATCCAAAACACAAGGCCAAGTCGACCTGTCATTGGCTACAGCAGAACAAAAAGTGAAGGTTCTGGAGTGGCCATCTCAGTCTCCTGACCTCAATATCATTGAGCCACTCTGGGGAGATCTCAAAACGTGCAGTTCATGCAAGACTGCCCAAGAATTTACAGGAACTGGAGGACTTATCTGAGAAGATAAAGAGCCTCATCCACAAAAACCACAAGAGACTTCATGCTGTCATTGATGTTCGAGGGAGCAATACACGGTATTAAGAACTGGGGTGTGTAAACTTTTGGATCAGGGTCATTTGGGTAGTTTCTGCTGCCATTAGGATTTAAAAAGAGTAAACACAGTTGATTGATAATAAATGGCTTCAGCCAAACACTAACCATGAGCGAAAGAAAAGTTTGCGTTATTCATATTCTCTGAAAAATGGCCAAGAAATCAAATTCTGCCTGGTTATGTAAAATTATGAGCTCAACTGTACTCAAAAAAAACTAAAAAAGCAAAGTTAAACCAAATTTTTTATATAATGTGAAAGAAAATGTTATACCGAGAATCGTGAGACAATCATTAATCTTAATTCTAAGCAAAAAAATTGTGATTCTCATTTTTTCCCAATAAGCATCCTGCGCAGCAGGTATTTATTTAGACCAGGCATATCAAACTAGCAATTTTATGGATGCACACAACCCCTTTAAAAGCAGACCTTCAGTAATTTTTTCAACTTTCCATCTATTAAATCTTCTGCCCTTGTTTTATCTTTGAATAGTAAAACATTATATTATACAGCCTACTTTTAGTTTGTCTGGTAAAAAGCCTAGGCTTATGACATCATGCACAGTGCTCTCACTCTTGTGGAAGTTTACCAGGAAGAGAGGGGGGATGAGACATAAGAGGGCCAATGAGAGCTGCAGGTGTGCCTCTGTGTAAATCCAAGAAGTGAACAGGCAACAGCTGCAACTGCCCACAGTTAAAATGATTGCAGAGACCCTCAGCGAAGGGAGATTTCTGCAGCATATTTGGCAAGTACAGAACCTATCACATGTTTCCTATCACTGTATATGTCCTCTTGGGGGAAGATTTGCCCCCCATTCCCATTGGCAAGCAAAGCAAAAAAACTCCCCAACCAGGACACAGCAACATACTGTAAACGAGAGTACACTAGCCAAAGCTTATGAAAAAAAATGACTTTCAAATTAACCTATAAATGTATACATTCTGACTGAAGATGAAATAGTTTGTTGATTATCAAGGATGCCCATTTTCACAAATGCACGCTGAACAAAAGACCTTGGTAAGCTACAAAAACTTTGGTTGGAGTAAAGAATTACCATATTCAGCTTAATTTCCCACAGCTAATACTAAATAGTAAAATTTGAGAGAAACACTTGGCTAAGAAAATGTTCACACTGGTCTGGTAGAGAATGGGAGCATGGTTTAGCTCCTAAATAGGACAAAAGCCACGGCATCTGTATAGGATGTAACGGAGATCAAAATGTCTCGGCACAAGGGAGCCGGTTTGTGCCTAACCAGTACTCTGACAGATTTACATTTAGCCTTGAATGCCTGCAGAAATTTGTCAGTGCACGCCAATGCCTTGAGCCCTCCTGCTGTATGTCTGCGGTGTACATTCATCGAAGTCACTGTTGCATGTGACTGCTAGTCCTGGGAGACTTAGACCCCTTTTACACTGGGGCAGTGCGGGAGTTAGCAGTAAAGCACCGCCAGTTTTAGCAGCACTTTACAGCCGTTATGGCGGCGTTTTTCTGCCTCTAGCGGATCGTTTTTAACCCCTGCTAGCAGCCGAAAGCGTTAATAGTCTCCGTGTTGCGGCACTGTCGAAGCGCGTCCCAGTGTGAAATGGGTCCATGTGAGGTCACTACCATTCTAACATTAAGGAAAGCCCTGCCTTTACAATGATGTCCCCCTCCACACTGTGCAGAACGAGGCCTACAGGCAACAACAGTGACTAGTCATTTGACCTTTGCCTTTGAGTACAGCTTCAAGGACCAATTTAAAGCGGAACTGAACTCTCAAACAATATTAAGAATTTTCGATCTATAAAGTGGTAGTAAACTGCTGCAGACAAAAAAAAACCCACACCCGTAAGACAACGCCATAATGTGCAACGGGGGCTTTAATATTGCATTAATGGTTCCACCATTAGTACAAAGATAGGAAGGTATATCATGGTTACTTGTTTAAAACTTTATTTTTTTTTTTACAATTTCTTCAGTTACTTCCTGGTTTCCAGGCCTAGGCCTTGGAAATGTCACACATCCCAGTAGTCTTCATGGGAATTTTTCCCCCCCCCCCACTTTAACCTGGAGGGGATTCCTTCCGCAATGAATCACACCCTCCTGTCTGCATGCCTAAGCGAAGGGCAGATAGATACCAGGAAGTTAAAGTTACATGAATCAACCGCCCTTACGTGAGACAACCACAGCTAGAAATGCTAAGGGGGCGTGTCAAAACGATTTCCCAAGAAATCAAAGCATTTTTTATTTATTTCAGGTACTTATATAGAGCCATCAATTTACGCAGTGCTTTACATATACATTGTACATTCACATCAGTCCCTACCCTCAAGATGCTTACACTCTAAGGTCCCTAACTCACATTCATACATACTAGGGACAATTTAGACAGGGTCCAATTAACCTACCAGCATGTCTTTGGAGTGTGGGAGGAAACCGGAGTACCCGGAGGAAACCCACGCAGGTACTGGGAGAACATGCAAACTCCAGGCAGGTAACATCGTGGTTGGGATTCAAACCAGCGACCCTTCTTACTGCTAGGTGAAAGTGCTACCCACTACACCACTGTGCCACATGGAGACACAGACGTATGAAAAGTTTACTTTGAATATCAAAAATGAATTAAACAGTTTCTGATTTGTGGTGCTCAGATGCAGTTTTGTTCCCCTTAAAACATCGATCAAGTCAGTGAAGACATACCAAAACATTTGACTCTGTGCTTACCATCTATGTTGAGCATCATTTTCCAGAGTGAAGGTCTGACAGATTGGTGGAAGCCGAACCAAACTTCTCTACCTCCACCAAGAGGATTAGAACATCCTTCGGATGCAGTAAAAAAAGATCGACCTACAGGAGTATACCTGGGAATGAAAAAGATAAAATTATTCGGTATACAAAAAAACGTACAACTGCAGGAATTATTCATTTATCAAGTTAAAGTGTCAGCTAGTTTGACTAGACTTAAACAGAAGTTGAAGTCTTCCATACCTCATAGAGGGCAAATGTCTCATCACAACATCTAATGCCTGTATAGTCTCAAAAGGGACAGTGGGAAGCCGTCCAGATAATGCGTCATGTAGAGCCTGCAAGCTGACGCACGCCATCCACTTAATGGCAACTTTAAAGATTCGATCCTTTCCTTCCCCGGGTAGCGTGACCTCCAATTCCACCTGCTGTAATGTGCAAGAATAAAAAAAAAAATTAAATGGTCAAAGCACCCAAACTATTCACTCTATATCCCTCCATAAAAAATTACAGAACTGCATTCCTTAGGTTTTTGACTTTGTGTTGCAATTCCTTACAAACATGTGAAAAACCGGTTTAGATAAACGGAGGTCAATGATGTTCCTTAGAATTGGGTCAAAGACAGCTAAGGTTCATCTCTTGCAAAACTCTAATAGACCACATTATTCTATGGGAACTTTACCATTTAGCCTTTGGGACACATAAGCACAGTACAGGAGTTCAACTACACACGCCAACCTATAATGGACCCTTGCTGCTATGGGTACTTCTACATCAGCACCATTCTACACCTCCACTACATCAACCAATGGAAGCCGAGACTGCAAAAAAATACATGGGGGGGCTGTTCATAAAAAGCCCTACCAATGTTGCCAAAGAACGCCACAGTTGGGTCAAAGCTGGTAAAGCTGTGACTTTTAGGAAAAGTTTGTATGATTTTACAGTAGGAAGGAATGACAGTTCCAAATTAATAAAATAAATAAATCCAATAATTATTGGTGGTCAGTAGAAATATGCTGTGTGTGGATGAGCTTGGTGCTCATTCACACGATGCTGTGGCCCATATAGCATGAATAAGCCTTTTTTTTATGCTGCTGCCGCCATCTAGGAGCTGTGCCCAGGCAGTCTATGTTACTCCATGAGGATGCAGCAGCTGTACAGCTACAGTAACAGTTCCTAATTGACAGGCATGCAGCCTCGGGCCCATTGCCCCCCTGTCAAATTAAGACTGCAGCCCATACAGCCATGGTCCTAATAGAGTGACAGGCTGCCTGCATGCAGTTTGAGCTGCATAAATCAATGGTTAATTTTCTTGCTGAAAGGGCAACAGGCAAACGAGTCCTTAAAGGGTAAGTTCACCTTTACAGAAAAATCTGTAAGGTGAACTTACACAGGACACCCCCCCCCCCCCCTTCCTCCTCCTCCTCCTCCTCCTCCTCCTCCTCCCCCCCAGTCCCACTGACCTGGACCGCGGTAATCACCCGCTCTGACACCTCGTATAATCTCACCGGTCCAGGGCTTAGCAATCCCCTCGGCTTAATCACCAAAAATGTACCTCACCAGGAGTTAAGTTTAGGAGCATTCTAAAGCAATAAGAATCCGCATAGCCCGTCCTGTCACCGCGGGCGAAGGGGAGAGAGCCACAGGGATTTCAAATCCCCTGACTGGTAAAGTGGCGATACGATCTGTCAGAATGGACGGTTGTTGTTCTCCAGGTCAGGGGGACTGGGTCCAGTGTATGTTCACCTTACACTTTAAGTTTTATTTTTACAATTTTATATATTTTACAATTAAATTTTTACATTTTTTATTTTTTAGTAACAAAAATGATGAATGCAATAAAAAGGTTTATTTATTTTTTTTTTTTTAATGAAGAACTCTGAATAGAAATACAAAGCCATTGGCAGACTAGATGTGCCCTGTAGTAGGCCCCTTTCACACCAGCGGATCCAATCGGGTCCGACAGTTTTTTCAGGCATACCGGATTAGACCACCCAATTTCACCCGCCGGCATCTGATCTGGCCCACAAAAAAAATTTAAGTAAAAAGTATATTGGACGGATGGGGATACATTCGCCATCTGTCCAGCAGATCAGATGACAATCGGATGGACATGCAATCCGTTTTCAATCCGAACGCCCAATAGAGAACAGCGGGCGGTTTCCCTGTCAGCTCTGCATAGCGGACTGGACACAGACCTGTCATCCGCCTGCTCAGCGGAGAAATCCCCCGCTGAGCAGGCAGATCCGCTTGGACCGATACCGCCCCGTGTGAAAGGGGCCTTACACCCACAGCAAAGGCAGACAAACTTATATTGGCAAAACACACGGCTGCTTCAAGGTTTAGGTGCTTACTTTGTCCCTGGCGATTGGAAGAGGCATTGCAGTGTACAGGTTCTTTCTGCCATCGAATACTGGTTTACGATCTCCAAAGATCTGAGCCTTGAAATGCAGGACCATATGTTCAACTATTTCTCTGAAAAGTAAAAAAAAAAAAAAAAAAAAAAAAAAAAAAAAAAAAAACAAACTTACATTAGGGGTTTGTTTTTGCATGGCTTAAGAGATGCAGACACAGAGTGGACCTACCTATACCTAGCATTTTAAATTTAACCTCACTGAGATCACTAGGGAATTACAGAAGCGAGAAAGTTGCTTTGAGTTCCCCCCCCCCAAGGGTTGATTACAAGTAGGGCTGCAACTAACGATTATTTTCATAATCAATTAGTTTGCCGATTGTTTCGATCGATTATTCAGGTAATAACCTTAAAAAAAAAAGTGTGGTGTATAATTTAGTTAATGTAGAAATTAAAAAAAAAAAAAAGTAATTTATTCTTAAATATCTCTATGCAGTGGTGAATATAAATAACCAGCTATATGGTTAGGGAGCAAAATATCGACTCCACTCTGAGCATAACAGACAGAAGAGATATACTGTACATACTATTAGAGGAGATATACCGTATATACTATTAAAGGGTGAATCTGGTAAATATCATCAGACTCGGTGATCAAATTTTTTTATTAAAAACAAAAACAATGTCTTCCTTTAAAAATAACGTCATTTTAAGAACGTTCGTTCTTTCATTCAGCGAATGTACAAAGATTTTTTGTCTGAATATTCTCGTCTGAAAATTGATCGGTGTGGCCAGCATAAGGCTCGGTACACACCTGTGCAGTTTGCTTTTGATCTTTTTCTGCAGTGCTTTTTGCTGTGTGTTTTGATTTTTTGCGCACGTGATTTTGCTGCGATTTGCATTTTTGCATTTTTTTGGCCAATTTGTTGTTGAGCAGATTAAAAAACACAAATTGCTGCAAAAACGCATTACATGCTTTTCTGCAGCTTTTCAATTGAGGTATATTAAACCAAAAAAGCACTGTTTTGCGTGAACGTGTCCCATAGGAAAACATGTAAATGGACTGTAGTGCGTTTCTGCAAAAAGCACAAAAACACACATAGATGTGAACCAGGTCTAAGACGTTTAGTAAAATAATGGGGTTAAAAAAAACTAAAATTAGCCCTTTATAGTACAAAAAAAAAAAAAGCAGATAATCACTACTGTAAGGGGTTCATTTTTTCTAGAACTGTGAAAGTAATATTTGCAGTAGTGATTATTTGCTCTTCTATAAAAGGGCTCATTTTAATTTTTTTAACCCCATTATGTTACTGGCCGATTAATCGATTATGAAAATAGTAATAGTAATAGATTCCATAAACGATTAGTTGTTTCAGCCCTAATTACAAGATCCTAATCCTAGGTATCTGGTCACGTAATATTTACCAACAGGTAGGATTAGCATTCTCCCCCTTGAGCTGAAGTCAAATCGGGCAACGCTCCTCAAATGCCCGGAGATATTTTTTTTATTTTGTGGGAAACTCACTTTTGATGCTTTGCAACTGCACCTTAAAAGTCATAGGTGCGTTTACAGAGCGTTTCCATGGAAGTTAATGGATGCGGTTGCAAAGCATTAATGCCCAACAATCTCAGCAGGCAGAATTAATTTTGCCTCGAAGTGAGGCAACGCCAACGCTGCAGTGCGAACACTTTCTTTCCTTTTTAACAATTTTGAGTGGCGTTGATAGGCGGTCAGGAAGCAGTAAAAATGCAACAGTCTATTTTGTGTGAAAGAGTTTGTTCAGGTGAACCAATGGCCTCACCTCCTTTGATGGTCCAGGCACCTCCATGTGACTGCTTAACCACTTAAGCTCCAGAAAGTTTTAACCCCTTCATGACCAGAGCATTTTTTGCCATTTAGCACGGCGCTACTTTCATTTGCAATTGCGCAGTCATGCAATATTATAAACAAGTGACTTTTTTTTGCACAAAAATAGAGCTTTCTTTTGGTAGTATTTGATCACCACTGGGTTTATTTTTTGCGATATAAAATGGAAAAAAAAAAAACACAACACACCCCAAGAAAAAACTAAGACCACACCACAATATTTTCTACTTTCGGTCATAAAACATATCCAATAAAATCAAATGGCATAAATTTTGGCCAAAACTTACACGTCTTTGGTTAAAAAAAAAAAAAAAATCCCAATAACTGTTTAGTCTGTAGGAAAGTTATAGCGTCCACAAATTATGAGATATAGATTTTTTTTAAATTGATCAATCGTGATGTACTGACGTTCTATCATTTCTTGAGGCCCTTAAAATGTCAGGACAGTACAAAATAACCCCCTCCACCCCCCAAATGACTCCCTTTATGGAAAGTAGATAGTCTGATGTACTTAGTGCTAGTTCACATCTGCGTGACTTCATTGCAGCATGCTTGCGACTTCATTAACACAAGTCTATGCAAGTCGCTCAAAGGTAGTGCAGGAACCTTTTTCGAAGCCCATCGCTGTTTATTCGGTTACATCTTGTAATGAGAATTTGAACTCTCAAATCACATGACAAGTTGCAGCAGTTTGAATCCGCACTTAGTAAAACTTAAGTTTTTTGCAGTTGTAATTCTTGGGCAAATTTTTGGAAATGTAAAAGTTTTTTCCATAAATTTTTATTAAACCTTGACCAGCGCAGTACAGCATCGTGATATGACTA
This sequence comes from Aquarana catesbeiana, assembly GCF_042186555.1. Classification (NCBI taxonomy): domain Eukaryota; kingdom Metazoa; phylum Chordata; class Amphibia; order Anura; family Ranidae; genus Aquarana; species Aquarana catesbeiana. Next base: position 628,116,308 of record NC_133328.1, on the reverse strand, counting down.
GAGTGGTGGTAATCAGGGACACTGACTGGTGACAGCAAGTTATAATAAAAATTCAATAATTTATTTTACTTACTATACTACCATAGTAACAAATACTAGGTTATAAGTAATTTGAATGGGGTGGGGAGAAGCAGGGTTTTTTGTTTTGTACACTTTGATTGCTGGTACAAAGAAGATCATTGTACCAGCAATGCTTTGAACTGTCATGAATGGGTTAAGTTCATGTCAGCTGTGAATACTACTGATGTGTGACTGGCTACAGCTAATCACATGGTATAGGGTCCTGTGATTGCCAATCACAGCTCACTAGTAAAGGAAGCAAAGCAGTTATGAATCATACTGATTCTTAACAGCAACATTGTTATCATATAGCGCTAGGGTGGGGTGGGCAATTTATTGCGGCCCTGGACACGGGCATCCTACCTCCCTCCATGCGAGAGGCTTTGCTTGTCCTCCTCAAACCGTGCAAGCACCCACTGGATTGCGACTTTTACAGGCCTATTTCATCAATATGGACACCAAAATTCTGGCAAAAGTCCTTGCTAATATATTAAACAAAATAGTTCCCTCTTTGGTACAAAATGACCAGGGAGGCTTCATTTCAGGCTGTTCGACAAGAATGAACATTCGTAGACTTTTCCAGAATATACAGTATCCCCAATGGCCACTCTTCTACTCGAGTTATTCTATCATTAGAAACCTGTAAGGCATTTGATAGCGTAGAATAAAAAACAGGAAATCGCCCCGGGACTTTAAATGAGGTGAATGCAGTTAGCCAACAATTGACCAAGTAAATGCAGTGTCAAAATTGATTAAAATAGTCATGCAAACAAACATGAATCATAGCCAAGCCATTGAAATGATATACAGTAGAAAATGTCATTATACATATCATATATAAAATATCAAATATAAAATGTAAATTGCAATGACTTTTTCTACTGTATGTATCATTTCATTGGCTTTGCTATGATTCATGTTTATGTTTGCATGACTATTTTAATAAATTTAAGGACTGCACTTACCTTGTCAATTGTTAGCAAACAGCATTCACCTCATTTAAAGTCCCGGGGCGATTTCCTGTTTTTTGTTGCATATATTGGGATGGAGGTGATTTGCGGGTGACACCAGACCTTTTCCTTTTTGTCTTCGATAGTGTAGAAGGGCCCTACTTATTTGAGGTGTTACAGGATTTATGGGTTGGGTTCTCGGATGATTGCCTGGATGCGGCACCTATACTCTGATCTGGTGGCTAAAATTTGAGTCAATACTAGAGCTGCACAAGTAATCCTTAAAAAAAAAAATCGTGATCTCGATTCAACCCCCCTGACCATCTCTATTGCAGAGTTTGCCGATTCTTTCATATAACAAGTGGAGAGACTTATCTGCTCACTCAGCTGTCAAAAGAAAACATCCGGGCAGTCTGCCAAGTTAACATCGTGTAAATGCAGGAAGTTTAACCACTTAAGCAGGCCATACATGGGTCGAATTTTGAACAAATTTTCTTTTCAAAAATCAGAAAGTTTGTGTTTGTGATCCGATGATGCCACCATTGATTTTCGAAATTCAGCCGACCAAGCCTTCAATTTCACCTCATGTTGCTACAGAAAAGAATTTGTGTCCGGGAATCTTCTTTTCTCTCTGTAAATTTACTTTTCTTATTACATTTCTCGCACGATTCTCCCATCATTGATTAGAAAATTGTTAGTTTTTCAAAAAATTTCCAACATGTCCGATTCCTTAAATTTGATTGCCGCACGAAAATCGTCCGTTGTTGCAGCCCACTAATGGTGCGAAATTCATACGAAAATTCTTTGATACGATTTTCGAAAGAAAATTCTTTCGAAATTCGAACAGTGTATGGCCGGCATTAAAGTCTAAATCTTTTTCTGACACTTGTTTAAGTTAAAATCAATATTTTTTGCTAGAAAATTACTTGGAACCCCCAAACATTTTACCAGAAACCCTAGGGAACAAAAAGGGCAATTGCTGCAATATTTTATGTCACACTGTATTTGCCCAGCGGTCTTTCAAACGCAATTTTTTGAGAAAAAAATACACTTCAATGAATTAAAAAAAAAGAAAAAAAAGAAAAGAAACAATAAAGTTAGCCCATTTTTTTTTTAGTTTTAATGTTACGCTGCGAGAATCGTGATCTATCTTCTAAGCAAAAAAAAAAAAAAAAAAAAAAATTGCGATTCTCATTTTAGCCAGAATCGTGCAGCTCTAGTCAATACCCCAGTCTCTCAGACATTCTCCATCTCCAGGGGAACACGACAGGGCTGATCTCTGACGCCACTACTTTTCACATTGGCCATTGAACCATTATCTGTCCGGATTCATTCATCTACTATTCAGGGACTTATTATTGGCACTATAGAGGAACGAATCTCATTATACGCTGATGATGCCCTCTTCTCATATCTGGCTGACCCTTATGTGTCTGTATACCCTCTCCTACAGGAGATTGAGAGAGTTGGTAGATTCTCAGGTTTCCAGATCAACTGGTCCAAAGCCAAGTCCAGTCTCCCTTAGACACCAGGGCGGAGCAGGTGATTCATCCGTGTTCCCAACTTCAAATGGTCCATTCCTTCCGCTATTTGGGTGTGGTGGTACAGCTTCCTTTACACTCCTATGTGACTAATATCTGCCCTATTATTGCCCAGCTACAGCAGTGCACGGATCAGGGGATGAATCACCCATTAGACCTCATGGGCAGTCAATTAAAAGATGATATTTCTTCCCAAAATTTTATACGCGATAGCTAATGCTCCCTGTAAACTTCCCAAATCTCTTTATAAAAACGCATTGACTCTCTTTGTACAGGTTTCCTTTGGAACCAGCGTGCTCCCAAGATGGCTCAAGAAATTCTGAAATTACCCTCCCATTTAGCCGGTCTGGCTTTCCCAAAATATATACCTTTATTTAGCATCCCAACTAGTTGTGGCACATGATCGGCTTTATCCCTCCCCACGTAACGCCTGCACCACCACCAAAGCAGCTATAGGATCTTCCCTTGAGACTCTGGCATTTCTCTGCGGTATAGGATATTGTGCAGCCTGCCCGGGAAAAGCAACATTACAAACAAGGCTGTCTTTTTACCACTACTATAGCGAGACATTTTTCTAGGGAGACTTGGGTCACTTCACCTAACAACCCCCTTTGGCATAACCCTGTACTAAATGAATTACTCACGCTTCCCCACCCACAGTATTAGATTGCCCGAGCGGTTAAATACCAAGGCCAATCCTTTACCCAATTAAGGGAGGACTTTAGACTTTCCCTTACCTCCTTTTTTTTTTATTTTCAGATTCACCATGTCCTGAGAGCACAGCTTGGTTCACTTTTACTTCCTCTGCAGATGGCCCCTTTAGAGAAGCTTCTCAGAAGCTTGGACAGTACCAAATTGATCTCTCAACACTACTCTGCATAAATGGCCGATTCAAATTCTAGGTTTGCGACTGCTGAGACCCACTGGGTTAACTTAGATACTCAATTCACTGAATTTGTGGATACTTATAAAAGCTCAATCATTGCCTCTAGCGATAGAGTTAACCAAATAAAGATACCAGTATATTTAATCAGAGCCATCACACCCCTTATCGAATGTATAAGATGGTTTTACGCTCCACACCAGAATGCTTTAGGAGGCAGAAGCCGACTTCATTCATTGTTTTTGGTCCTGCCCATTAGTTTCTTCATTCCGGTCAGAAATTGGCTCATTCTTATCTACCGTTCTAGGTGTCCAATATTTTACATCCTAAAAATTGTCTATTAGGTATTTTTGAGGAAAGATTTCATTACACACACTAAACGTTAACTACGCATTTGATACTTTCGCCAAGAAGACTATCATCCCCAGCTGAAAGGGAACTTCCAAACCATCTACATCTACTTGGCTACAATTGAATAGCTTACATTTGTATACGCTCACTTTCGAACTACAAAAGAGAACTCTACTTTTTGATAAGGTGTGGGGTAGTTGGATATCCAGCCCTCTTACCCTAGCTTCTCTAGGGTCAGGAGACTAGTCTATAATACTCACGTTCTTTGCCGCATGTACCATTGACCTGACATTTTGCTCTGTCTTTGCTATATGTAAAATTCAAAATGCTAAATGATGCATTTCACTACTGTATACATGTAATGTGGGACCTAGGAGGCAGTTTGGTTATTTGAGTTCCTTTGTGGTTACAATTGCAACCTTTGTCGTTTATGGGAAATGCTCAAACATATCTTTAACTATATATATATATATATATTTATTATTAGAGGTCGACCGATATGGGTTTTTCTCTGGTCGATGACAAAGCCGATATTTAGAAATCGCGGTGGCCGATATATTAGGCCGATTTCTTTTTTTTTTTCCCTTCATCGCATAAAATCTAACAGTTAGACCCATTTCACACTGGGGCGTTTTTCAGGCGCTTTTGGGCTAAAAATAGCGCCTGTAAAACGGCTCCCCTGCAGTCTATGTGAAAGCTCGAGTGCTTTCACACTGAGACGATGCGCTGGCAGGATGTTAAAAAAAAAGTCCTGCAAGCGGCATCTTTGGAGCGGTGTATACCGCTCCTCCACCACTCCTGCCCATTGAAATGAATGCGCACCGCTGCCGAAGCGCCTGCAAAGCGTTTCGGCAGCAGCGCTTCAGGGGCGCATTTAACCCCTTCTTCGGCCGCTAGCTGGGTTATAAGCGCCCCGCTAGCAGCCGAATAGCGCCGCTAAAATGACGGTAAAGCGCCGCTAAAACTAACAGCGTTTTACCATCAACGCATGCCCGCTCCAGTGTGAAAGCAACCTTAAGTAATAAGTGATACAGAAAATTTTTTATATTTAAACATTTATTAAGCAAAACAAACCTCCAATCAGTTCACTTGTATGTATAATTTAGATTAAAAAAAAAAAATAACTATCTTAAATATTAAATACACAAAAACAGGTAATCAAAACTTTTGGACGAAAAAAAAATGGGCTAACTTTACTGCTTTTTTTTTTTTTTAATTTCATTAGTGTATTTTTTCAAAAAAAATTGCGTTTGAAAGACCGCTGCGCAAATACCGTGTGACATAAAATATTGCAACAACTGCTATTTTATTCCCTAGGGTCTCTGCTAGAAAAAATACATATAATGTTTGGGGGTTCTAAGTGATTTTCTAGCAGAAAATACAGGATTTTTACTTGTAAGCAATAAGTGTCAGAAAAGATTTAGTCTTTAAATGGTTAAACTGAGAACTTCTCCACGGAGTTCAGTCTATTGATAAAAGAACCTGAAAGAGATACAATGTATCTTCTTATCAGACTTGGTAGGTTGCCCAGAGGAGGAGAGAAGATAACTTCAGAAAACTTGCATGGACTTCTATTACAGAAGTCATTTGCAAGTCCCGCTGAAGGTATAATCGGCTTTTTTTAATCAGCACAATCTGCCGATGCCGATTAAGTAAAAAAAGCCAAATATCGGCCGATATATCGGTCGACCTCATACACACATACACATATACATACACACACACACACACCCTTTAGAAATGGCATTTTAGTCAAAGGACAAACTAAAGCGAAATTTGATGTCAAAATGAACACTGCCTGGCAGATCCCTGCTGTACATTGGTGCATTCACAGAGGTCCTGTAACCCCATAACTGTGCAGTCTTTGCACACACATGGATCAGGTGCAATGTCATTTTCAACTAGCTCAGAAGAGACTAAAAATCGCTGCCATCCAGCACAAAAACAAAAACCCAACCTCACACCTCAATATTAACGGCTTCTCGCCCGACATATTGTCAAACGACGGCCAAGCTGGAGCTCTCCCATCTTTGGGTGGACGTCATGACATCCTCCCGGGGCCGCACTGTAGCACGACCTGTCACCTAGTGTGTCCACCAGACAACAGTTCATTGTATGGGTCCCAATGATGGCACCATGTGATCGCATGATAATTGTATGCAAAAAGGCTTTTATAGCCATTCATTGCGTACAGTTGTGTTGATCATTGAAAAGGTCAGCGATCACATGGTACGTACCAGGCCAATCAGTGCATCTGTAGCACGTCATAGCTGTGGCCAATCACAGTTTCACAATAGTACACAATAAATGGATTGGATGCCATTCATGAAAATCACGGTTATAAGCAAATATATACAGCAGTGTCACTATGGTAACACTGTACTGCTTTGGTCACAGTAAGAGAAGGAAAAAAAAAAAAAAAAAAAAAAAAAAAAAACACAACACTACTACCATCATACTTACCTGTAAAATCCCTTTTTTTTTTTTTTTTTTTTTTTTTTTTGAGTACATCATGGGACACAGTTGGGCTAATATTCAGTACATGCTGGGTTATACTTCATTAGGTGAATGAACACTGGTAGCCCAAAGGTCTTCAGACAGGAAGTGATCCCCTATATAACCCATCCATACAGGAAGCATTTCAGTTTTGTAGCAACCACTGAATCCTCAAAAAAATAGGGGAGGGATCTCTGTGTCCCATGATGTACTCAAAGAAAAGGATTTTACAGGCAAGATGCAAAAATCCCAATTTTCCTACACCCCTGGGTAGAATGAGCCCTCACCGGAAAGGGAGGAGCTTTATGTTTCAGACCGTAGGCCTGAGTGATCAATTGACAGACCCGTTTGGCGAGGGGGAGGAGGGAGGAGGAGTGCTCTCCTCGACTGCCCGGACAAAGTCCAAAGAATGCAGTCGCCTCTCTTCCGTAAACGAGGCTGAGAGAAAAACTCTGTCATGGTGAAGGATCAAGTACAGTTCCCTGCATGAAAGGGCCGTCAACTCGACACCCTATTAACCGAGGTGATAGCCATCAGGAAGGCTAGCTTGCGTGACAGCAAGTCTAAGGGAATTTCCTTAACAGGTTCAAAAGGTTGTGTCTAACACAGACAGCACCAAGTTCAAGTCCCAAGGACACATAGGTGACCTAAGGGCGGGGGGGGAGAGCAAGCGAATTGCCCCTTGCATAAAGGTTTAGAACAGTGAATGGGATGCTAAAGGCCTTTGGAAGAATACAGATAGTGCCGAAACTTGACCTCTGATTGTACTCAAAGCCAATTTGATTTTCACAGCTGACTGTAGAAAAGAGAATTCTCCCAGTTGCCTATTTCCAAGGATGCAATTTTCTGGCTTCACACCAAGCAATATAAAAGTCCAATTGCCAGAGGATCTCTTGTTCGAGACACAAACTGCTGTAGCTTGTTGTTGAGCCTGGATGCCAGTAGGTCGACCTCTGGCCATCCAATGCTGGCAAATTTCCTGGAACACCTCTGGGTGTAGGGATAATTCCCCCCAGGCAGATCTGCTGGTGGCTGAAATAACCTGCCTTCCAGTTCTCTACTCCCGGGATACGGACTGCCAATATTATTGACACATGTCCCTCTGCCCAGGCTAGTATGTAGTTCACCTCTTTCAGAGCTGAATGACTCCTGGTACTGCCTTGGTGGTTTATATAGGCCACTGCCGTGGCATTTTAGGACTGAACCCTGATTGAGCAGTCCTGAAGTTCCACCGTCCAGGATCGTAGGGCTAGACGTACTGCCTGCAAATCTAGGACGTTGATGGGAAGGGTCTGCTCTGTCCCTGACCATTGCCCTGGGCTGTGAGCCTGTTTGGGTTGCTCCCCAGCCTGAGAGACTGGCATCTGTAGTCAGTACTCTAAAAGTTAAGGCTTAAGCATGTCTGAGGAGATAAGCACACTGGATAATCCAGGGCTTTTTTTTCCTCTGTTCCAAGCCAACAAGATGTCTTGTTGTAAAGGCATGGAATGGAACTAATGACTCATACAGAGCCGAATGGAGGGTTGTCTAGTGCCCCTTATCCTGATCCTTCAGGGCACAGATCCTTACGGGTGGCAAGAATACTTTTGCTTGGACCGTTTTTAGAATAAGACCTAAATATATTTTAGACTTTGAGCTGGTCTCAAGGCTGACCTTTCGGTATTTATGATCCAGCCTAAGCTTTTCAAATACCTCAAATACCTGTGTATATTATGCTCTGTTCTAGAGCCTGTACTGAGTGATCTCTGAGCAGGAGGTCATCCAGATACCCGAGCACCAGGATCCCTTGGGCCCTTAAAATACCCAGTACTGGTGCTAGGACCTTTGTGAACACCCGGGGAGCTGTGGCAAGCCCGAAGGGTAGAGCCACAAAATGAAAAAAAAACACATTCCTCTACTGCAAAACGTAGGAACCTCCGTTGAGGCCGATAGGCAAGTGTAAGTACGTGTCCTTTATATCGACGGAGGCTAAAAAGTCTCCCCTCTGGAGTGAGGTTACTACTGAGTGGACAGACTCCATCCGGAAGGATTGTATCAATAGATACTTGTTCAGAGACCTTAGGTCCAAAATGGGCGTCGTGTCCCCATTTGGTTTTTGAACCGTAAACAGGTTTGAGTAAAACCCTGTGCCCCTTTCGGGTACCAGAACTTCTACAATCACTCCTTGATGCACTAGATGAAGTAGTGCCTGAAGCAATAAGTTTTTTTTGGAGGATCCAAGGGAACGCTGGATCTTAGAAACCTGAGAAGGCACCCCCCGTAACTCCAGCTTGTAACTGCAAGATATAAATTGAGGTGACCCACTTGTCCCGAATTGTTGTTTTCCAAAGTGTTTGCAAAGTGCAGCAGCCCCGCCCCCCCCCGATAGAGTGGGGGCGTTCCCTCAAAAAAGGTGGGCTTGCTGCTGGGTTTAGAAGAATTTTGGATCCAGGGCTTTTTCTGGCCCTATCGCGCTGCTGGCCCTGACAGACATTTGAGGAAGCAGTCCCTGGGTTTTTAAACGACGGACGTTTGGTGCTTTTCTTCACAGGAAGTAGAGGGCTCATCTCTCCGGAAATCTTTTGGATATATTTGTCCAAGTGATGACCGAATAAATGTTCCCCATGAAGCGGGAAATCTGCCAATAACTTTTTACAAGGAAGCTCGGCTGACCAGCTCTTAAGCCATAAAAGTCTGCAAATATGTACAGACATGATAGCCAGATGAAAAACCTGCTGTATTGAATCCTTTAAAGCATCAACAGCAAAACACAGCGCTCAAGGAATATCGGTTCTGTCAGGATGTTCCAAATCAGCATACACCGCCTGTTCCAACAGTGGGTGTAGCGGGAAAGTCTGTGCGACCTGAAAAGGTCTCAGATCACAAAGAGGACCAGGGGGCTCAGTCACCTCTGCAAGAGGAAATTTAAAGGCAGAGCGAACCATTTCGGTCAGAGTCAGGATCAAAAGCCTCTGTGACTGGATATCTTTTTGTCCAGATTGCTCAGAAGCAGACTCATCTGTCGGGCACTCGCCTGAATCCTGAGCTTTCAGCTCTTCCCCGTCCTCAACCCATTCCTGCTCCTTTATATCCTTTACAGCCAGGGAAGCTGCTTCTGTTTGATCTGCAACTGCCATGGTGATCAGTTATGACACCAGCCATTTGATGGTTTGACAGTTTGGTTAAGGACCCAAGCAAATGGGACAGCAATTCCAGGAATGTAACTTTTTTGAAACTTAAATCAATGGTTTTAGTTCCATTTAGGCTTTACTTCTGGAGGCTGCCAGCAAAATGGCAGCCTCCAGCAAGGAGAAACAGGAGCAATTTACAGCACACTCATTTTGGTAGCAGATTAATGTGAAATGTATGTTCTCTGCTAAAGAACATTTTTTTATAAAGTTATGGGTAAGGTTTTGCTTTAAGAAAAAAAAAAAAGAATCTTCAAAATTCAGCCTTATATAGCGAAATAATCACCTTTTTTTAAAGTACCAGCAAAAGAAAGCTCTATTTGTCTCACAAAAAAAAAAAACAAAAAATGAATAAAAATAATATATAAAAATGTAATTTGGGTACAGTGTTGCATGAGTAATTGGTCACTCAAGGTGTGGCCTGGGCAGGAAGGGGATAAAAGTGCCCAGTATTGAAGTGATCAAATAAAAAATCTCCCCAAAACACATGCTGGATTGGGGTCTGATGGAAGCAGCCATTTCTTGATCTGTGTCATATCAGCTGTATGCTGGGTATATAGTTGTAGACCAGTGGTTCTCAACCTGGGGGTCGAATGATAATTTGCCAGGGGTCACCGAATCCTGGGCTGTTCCTGAAGCCCGCACCGCTCTCTCAGCCTTTTTATGCGGCTGCCCAGCAGGACTGTCCCTGGAGCCTGTGGCCGCCCAGATGGGCTGTTCCTGGAGCCCGCAGCCACCCATTCAGTTCACGGCATGGCTAGGGGCAGAGACTAGAGGTCAGCTGATTGGTGAGGAATGTGAAGTGGGAGGGGCCGGAGGAGACCTTATCTGCCGATTTCAGCATAGGTGTCACTGCTACGAGACACCACAAAGGCCGGCGAGACACAGTGCAGCAACACTACCTGTGATTATAGTTGCCAATAAAAGACCCCACTATAGTTCTCAGATCAGCAGATGACCTTGATCAAGAGCACCTAAGTTGGCCGATTAGAACTCCCCCCAGCATTGCCACTCATCCCATTCTCTCTACAAAAGGAGAGAGAGAAGGAATAAAAATAGAGAATACATGGAAGGGTGAGGGAAAAAAAAGAAAAAAAGAAAGAAAAGAAAGAAAAGAAAGAAAAGAAAGAAAAGAAAGAAAAGAAAGAAAAGAAAGAAAAGAAAGAAAAGAAAGAAAAGAAAGAAAAGAAAGAAAGAAAGAAAGAAAGAAAGAAAGAAAGAAAGAAAGAAAGAAAGGACAGGACGGCTAGATAGAGGGATGGGGAAAAGAAAAAACAAGAAATTAGGATAGAGAGAGATAAAAAGGGAAAGAAAGGAGAACAAAGAGTGGTACATCCTAAAATATACTATAAGGGGTTTTAATACTGTATGGGTGGAAGGAACTCAGGGAGTCCCAAATGTCCGTGGATTAGGGGTGCAAATTACGTGTCTTGCCTTGGGTGCCGACAACTCACGCTGTGAAAATAATTTTACTGTTGGGGTCCCCACAACTTGGGAAATTTTATCAAGGGGTCACGGCACTAGAAGGTTGGGAACCACTGTTGTAGACCGTGAAGGCAAACCTATTTCATGGGATAATTGCTTCCATCAAACCGCTCTCACAAAGATAAATGGCTTGGTGTGAAAAATTTCTCAAAAGCAGGTGAAAGTAGTAAAAACTGGTCAATAACAGATCTACAACTATTTGAAAAGCACATGACTAGCTATAAAAGAAAATGAATCATGCAACTCAAACGGGGCGATTAAATTCCCAAGCAAGACAGTAGCCATGATCAGAAAACTGGCATCCTGTCCGCTTCTGTCATTCAGGATGAGAACAGAATAACCAATAAAAAAAGTAGAGCACATTACATTCTCTTTCCAACATTTTTTGGCACTGTATTCATACATCTTTAATTAAAAAATTGTTACATATAGCGCTATGATCTCTTTGCTCTGGATTTCTCAAAAAAAAAAAAAAAAAAAAAACCACACAAAACAAACAAACTTACCTGTTCACTCTCCTGGGACATTTTTCTGGCTTGATATCTACATCATAATGATAAATTTCTATTTTGGGAATGTCCATCTCAAAGAAGTTGGCCTGGAGCTTGATGGTCCTCCCTGAGGTGCCAAAATCCGGTCTCAGCGGAGGCTTGAACGTATACACCGGCTGAGGGGGCGGTCCAAGCACTGCAAACAAAAGAAAAAAACTGTTACTTCAGGAATTTTTTATGTATTTATTTCCCCCCTAACACGGGAGATTAAAGAAGCATCTCTTACGCAAAAATAGTCATAGCCTAAAGATGAGGGTCTTCTGATCTATGGCACCTAAAGAGACTCCTAGCAACCATTTTTTGCAGGGAATAGGATTCCTCTTGAAACTGATGTTGAATCGCGGCTCCGGCCAATCAGAGCACCGTAGCCCGCAAACCCAGAAATAACTCCGGGAGACATGTCGCCAACCACAGCGGTGTACAGGGACTACTGTGGGGCTTCCATCTAAGGTAAGTAATTCATAATGAGCTAATATGTTATGCATACTAGCTCATTATGCCTTTGTCTTGCAAGGTTTTTTTTTCCCCCTTGGGTTTACAACCACTAACATGCCCACAGACAAAAATGTCCAGATACCCAATTTATATGAGCTTCTTGCATAGATGCCACCACCTAAGGATCATTGGAGGAAACGTTGTCCCAATGGCTTCTGTTCACACACCAAACACTTGTTTCCGCAGGCTTAAGAGTGTAAAGCCTAGTACACACGATCAGAAAATCTGACAAAAAAAAAAAAAAAAAAAAAAAGGTTTTCAAAGCGACTGGAGGATCATCTGATTGTTAGTACACAGGTTTCGAGAGCCAATCAGGACAGTTCAACTGAAATTATCCAAAAAGGGACAAACATGAAAATTTCTTGTACGATACCAGATGGTACGATTTTCATTTCATCAGTACACCACCAGTGGGACCGGACTTGTGCTGTACTTTGCATTATGCCACTTTCCTGTCATATGATTAAAGCAGAAATCCCCCCCCCCCCCGTCGACCACATTAGGATTTTTTTTTTGTGGGATGTGTTAACTCAGGTCTCCTCCCCTCCCTGCCACCAGCCAGCCTACTGGGACACATTAAAAGTCCCAGAAGGCTGCGGGTCCATTCACAAAGCGCAGTGAGGCTCACACGAGCAGCTGGCTGTGAAGCTGCAAGGAGTCATAGCCATCTGCCCACAGTTAAGATGCCAGCGCCTGTGTGTGTTCAGAGGATCCTTCTCAATATAGTCAATATGCACAATGACTAATACACAAAGCCAGACTATACAAGATAGAAAAGAAGAAGATGTACAAGTAAAGATGGGGATGTTGCACAACAAACAAGATCTATGCGGAAAGAGCATTAACAATTTCTAAAAATTAGAACAGTGCAGGATTTATGCCTGCACCACTTTTCATAGGCTGAGAAGATAAAGGATAGACCTGGCCAGAACTCGTTGCATGGCATCTTTTGCATGTGCAGACATGCCACACCACAGCAAAGAACATTGGGCCTACCAGAAAAAAGGATAACCACTGGGACTTTGACAGGGTGAGAACAATTACTCAATTCAGCTGTGGCATTCTTACCCCTTCCTGTGTGCTGCTAAGTTGGACTACAAGCAACAGTGAGAGTTCTGGCACATAAGGCAATAGCCACCACAGTAAGGCCCCATTCACATGTGCGGATCCATATTCAGCCACCCGAACGCTCAGCAGGGATCGCTCCGTTGATTCCCGCTGAGCCGCCGGATAACACCACACTGTGCAGGGACAGAGCTGTCAGATCTCCGCTCTCCCCTATGCCCCCCCCCAAGGCAGACATTCTAGCACTTCTGCCCACAGAAGTTAAAATATAAGTGTAAACAGCACATTAACCAAACATTCCAATATGCTTTACAAAGACCACGCATTCACACTAGACCTGGTTCCAATGAGGCATATTTATAAATACCCCACTAATCACAAACCACTTAAGTTTTCTCAGAAGCCAAGTTATTCCCTGGAATGCTTTTGGATTGGGGGGGGGGGGGGGGGGGGGGCGGACCTCCAGGAATCAAAGCAGTAGTGGAACTAACAGCACCACTGCAAAGACCATTCTCAGGGCAGTCATAAATGGTTCAGTGGTCAAGAGGAAAATCAAACCAAACAAACTAGGTCTCCAATCACCACCCAAGCCGTCCTTTCCGCTCCTCTCAAGCTCCCTGTTCTCCTCCCACATGCTCGTCTCCAGAGCCTCTCCCATCCTCTGGAACGCTCTACCTCAACCTGTCTAGCCATCTCCTACTCTTGCTGCCTTCAGGGAAGCCTATCACTCCAACTAATCCTTTGCCACTTCCACCAGCTCATTCCCCACAGTTACAACCTTTTGTACCACTCAATTTGATTGTAAGCTCTTCTGAGCAGGGCTCTCTTAATCCTCTTGTATGTTATTGCATTGTAACTGTGTTGGCACTATATAAAGCCTGTATAATATTATTAATAGTTCCCATCCAGCCACACCAACACCATGGAGGATATCCATTTTTAGCTAGCGTTCGGGTAGCCAAAGCATCCGTGGCTGCCTAAATCCAATGGTGCAGTCAAACAGTGATAACATACGATAGGATGCAGTCAAACGTGCCACAGACAGTTCAAGTCTTGGCAGGTTCAGCAGGAACCAGCCGAGATTCAGACCATGTATGGGCAGGATGACTGTATCAAATTTAAAATCGATCGACCTGGGTACAACAAGCCTACCTGATTAAACATATGATTATTACTAGCGGCTAGTATAATCACTCGTCCCCACCAGAACACAATGACTAGGCGGGAGGAATCCCCCTGTCCCAAATTTGCTCTGTGTATGGGCTCTGCCTTACTTTTCAGTAGATAAAATTTCCATCTGGCCCGGTTCATTTTTTTTTTTTTACAGACTTAACGAGTTCAGTGGTGATCATCAATGAGGGCCTTTAGTATGAGCTCATCATGGTGGCACTGTACAGATAAAGGTAGTTAAAAATTGGCCATAATTGATATTGTGGCCCTGCAAGTACCACCCAGCTCGACAAAAGTAATTTTAGGGGAAGAAGAAGAAGAAGAAAAAAACAAAAAAAAAGTATATGATATAGATAGATAGATAGAGAGATAGAGAGAGATATATATATCTATGTGTATGATTATGCCACCCCTGTGGGATGAACAAGAAGAAACTGACATGCATGACTAGCTTAAGGCTAGACATAGACTGGCAAAAAAAAAAAAAAGGAAGGCAAATATCTGCCCATTGTGGTTACCACTGAAACTCAGTAAACAGAAGTGACACACACACTATAGGTTAGGGCGTCTTTGAAAAGGCAACAATCAGCTAGGTCACAGATTTCCCCTGCAATCTGAAAAGCCACTGATCACCTGGTATTGCCTCATTAAGGGTGTCCTGAGAAATACTGATTTTTACGCTAGGATCACATCTGGTTGATAGATGAAAGACAGTTTGAGCCTTTTAGGTGGACCTAAATGCAAAAAGATAAATACTTATGTGGAACATTTAGAAATACTAATTGTTCCAAACATCCCCCCGAAAGATTTGCGTAGCAGTACACTCCCTGTGCCTTGAGCTCCCTGTTGAGATCACCTAAGGCACTGCGTGCCTCAGTGGATTTTAAGTGAGGTTTAGGAATGTCACTAGTGTTCTGCCCGTTCTTCTCCCTGCTGGAGGGGAAGCTGTACTTGGGGACCTGCAGTGCAAGCATCTCCTTGCTTCATTCAACCTGATCTAATTGCGGCACCTCTTCTGCCGTTTCATCATTACCCCCATCAATTATTGGGTCACCAGTCATCAGGAGTTCAGCACTAACATGAGGCCAAGTCCTGCTCATTTACCAAGAAATGTACCTCCACACATACTGTACAGAACAAGGCATAACAAGTTCGTAAAGGGAAAAGATCAGTTGCAGGTAACCTATTAGGTGAAACCCCTAACTAGCCCTTTGTTCTCAGAATGCCTTCAGTACACGTCTCCTGTACAGGCAGCCTAAAAGCAAAAAAACTTCTATAGCCTTAAAGAAGCAACCCCAAAACTGAACCCATTGCCTTTTTTTTTTTTTAAATGATTCATAAAGACGCATACAGCATTTGCATTATTAAAAGTTTTCTTCCCCTTTTTCTATAGAGAAATCTGTAATCTAACAAATAGATTTGCCAACACGTTAGAGAAAAAAAAAAAAAACCCACACACAACTCGGGAGTCTTACTTGTATACTTGTAAAGGTCGACTTCACCACAGCATAGTCCAACTAAAGCAAGCCGTGCTCACGTCAGTTGCATAGATGAATTTGGCTGTGTGTGACCAGACTAACATCCAAAAGCAATTAGATTTCTAGGATCACCTCTGAAGACACATTACTTATTTTGCACAAAATGGCTTCCTTATGAACACACACACACACACACACACACACACACACACACACACACACACACACACACCTAAAATTTACTCTTCACCAAACCCCCTCATAATCACAATGAGTCTGCTTAAACATCGTGATAAGCAATGCAAATACTTAAACAACACAAAACCTTTAAAAAAAAAACAAAAACCTCTTTTGTAATCAGCTGAAACAGGACACAATGAAAAAAGTTGAATACGTTTGCATTTTCTTTGTTATGCATATGTACCAATGAGATGCTTGTGAAGAATGATTTCACTCTTCTGTTCTGCATACCAAGAGCCACCAGCTAGCATTTTATCTCCAAAAAGGGTGCTAACGAAAAGATAAAAATAGGATTTTTACAACAGCTTACCTGTGAAATCCTTTTCTTGGAGTACATCACGGGACACATAACCATAGTAATTACTACATGAGATACAGGAAGTTCAAACCCTATATAACCCCTCCCCTTACCAGGAGTACCTCAGTTTTTGTAGCACCTAAAGAGGGGAGGGACCTCTGTGTCCCGTGATGTACTCCAAGAAAAGGATTTTTACAAGTAAGCTGTTATAAAAATCCTATTCTCTTTATCGTACATCACGGGACACAGAGCCACAGTAATTACTACATGGGACGTCCTATAGCAATGCTATTTGGGGGGGGGGGGGTTGGGGCTGGAGACACAACCTGTAGGGTGCCAACAGACTCGAGGACCTATATTGCTGCCCGCAGCACACTGCGCCCCAAAGGCAAAATCCTCATGCCTTTTTACATCCACTTGATAAAATCTGGTGAACGTATTAACTGAAGACCAGGTTGTGGCCTTACAGATCTGAGCCATGGAGGCCTGGTGGTGCACTGCCCAAGAAGCACTAACCGCTCTGGTAGAGTGTGCCTTGACTTGAAAAGGGGGGAATTCTACCCTTTAAACCATAGGCCTGAATTATAACTTGCCTAATCCATCTAGAAAAAGTGGCTTTAGATGCTGCCTGTCCTATCCTAGGACCTTCTGGCAGTACAAACAAAACATCAGTCTTTCGAATCTGACCGGTCGTCTTTAAATAGACTTTAACCACTCTCATCACAAGAAGACAATGTGGCGACTTTTCTCCCTTAGAACATGGTTTTGAAAAAAACAAAGGAAGAACAATATCTTGGTTTAGATGAAAACCTGAAACCACCTTGGGCAGAAAAGCTGGATGAGGACGCAACACAACCATGTCCTCATGAATAATCAAATATGGCTCTTTACAGGAAAGAGCCGCCAACTCCGAAACCCTCCTTGCTGAGCATATAGCAACTAGAAACAATAACTTCCTTGTCAGAAGGACCAGGGGAGTAAGTTGAATCGGTTCAAAAGGCTGTTTTTGCAACACTGACAAAACCAAGTTCAAGTCCCAAGGGTTCAAGGGAGATGTAACTGGCGGATTAATCAGCATTACTCCCTGCATAAAAACTCAGACCAAAGAATGTGAAGCAAGCGGTCTTTGAAATAAGACCAACAAAGCTGAGACTTGGCCCTTAATAGTACTTAAGGCCAGCTTCATGTCTACCCCTAACTGTAGAAAGGCAAGAATTCTGCCTAGGTTATACTTTCGAGGGTGCCAAGCCTTGGACTCACACAAGGAAACATAAGCTTTCCAGACTCTATAATATACAACTCTGGAAGCTGGCTTCCTTGCATTTATAAAGGTAGAATTAACTGACCCGGATAGCTCACGTTTCTTTAGAATGTGGGTTTCAATAGCCAAGCCAGTAAATTCGGAGTTTGTAAGGAAGGATGGAATATCGGACCCTGCGAAAGTAGGTCTGGATGTAGTGGCAGGGTCCACGGATCCCACACCACCATCTTTACAATCTCTGCATACCAGACCCTTGTGGGCCATGCTGGGGCTACAAGAATTACCCCTTTCCTTTCCAGCTTGTTCCTGCAAAGAAGTTGTGGTAGTAACTGAATAGGGGGAAATGCATAAATCAGCGAGAACTGTTCCCATGGGGTTACCAACGCATCTGTCCCGCATGCGAGTGGATCCCTTGTCCTGGACACAAAGTTGACCAACTTCATGTTAAACCTAAAGATCTACATCCGGGATCCCCCATCTTTGGCAAACAGCCCGAAAAATGTCGGGGTGCAGAGACCATTCCATCCGGGAATAACCGTTGGCGACTCAATTAGTCCACCTGCCAATTCTGCACTCCCGGAATGAAGACTGCCGATAGGCAAGGAACATGCCTTTCTCCCCAAAGTATAATAGGATTCGCTTCTCTGAGCTGCTTGACTCTTGGTGCCCCCTTGGTGATTGATATATGCTACAGCTGTGGCATTGTCGGATTGGATTCTGACAGGACAACCCCGTAACTTGAATGCCCAGGTCTTCAGAGCCAGACGAGCTACCCGAATCTCTAGGATGTTGATGGGCATGGCTCTTTTGGTCTCGGACCACTGTCTCTGGATAGTTGACCCTTCTAGCACTGCTGCCCAACCTGAAAGGCTGGCATCCGAGATTACCACCTTCCAGATAACTGGTATGAAAGTTTTCCTTTCAGCAGATTCAGAGTTACTGACCACCAACTGAGTCTCTGGGACACCTTTGGGGACAACCGCATTGGCAAATCTAGAGCTTGGACCTTTGGGCCTGCACTATGCCACGCCCCTCAGGGACGCCTGAATCTAATAAAAACAAACTCTTCCCAGTCTAAGGCTGCAGAGTGCGGCTGTCGGATCCACAGGACACAGGAGTGGTGGGGGCACGTGAGGCTTGCATACATGCATTCCCAATACAGGGAGGAATACAATTTAGCTAGCACCAGGCTGAGCTTACTAGCAGCATTTTTATTGCTGGACTATATCTCAGCAAATAGTGCATTTATTTTAGTACCTCTGTTTTTGGGTTTAAGACTATGGGGGTTATTTACTAAAGGCAAATCCACTTTTCATTACAAGTGCATTCGCTGTAAATCCAAGGGGGAGATGCAAGGAAAATAAAAAACAGCATTTTAGCTTGCACATGATTGGATGATAAAATCAGAAGAGCTTCCCATCATTTCAGATCTACAGCGACTGCACTTCCAAGTGCACTTGTAGTGCAAAGTGGATTTGCCTTTCGTAAATAACCCCCTATGGCTCCCAAAAAGGATAAGGTTGTAAAAAAGCTACCCAAGACACAACTCTCAGGCGCCGGGGATTCTAGTCATGCCTCCACATTGTCTTTTTCCCCTGAAGTACCAGAAGGGGCTAGCCAGGGTGAGCCATTGGGCCTTGTAGGCGTCTCAAACGATTCTAGCATCTCAACCCCTGTCTATGAGACTGAAGATGTTTTTTCTTCCACCTTGCTGGGGCTGGAGGAAAGATTGGCGGCCTTAATCGCTTCTTCCATTCAAAGGAAAAGATAGTGTGGTAGGCCCCCCTTCCCGCCTTAGACTCTCTGGCAGGGCAGCAGTGGACAGGGGAAGACGAGTTACCCTTAGGGGATCAAGGGGAAAGGCAGTTTAATTATTCCTCTTCTGAGGAATCAACTATGGAAGAACCATTTTCAGCCTCGCAATCTGAGAAATTGCCGATACAATCTTACAGAGATGGTCCGGTCCACTTTCAAACAGCCCTTAACAGAGTCAGGTCGAAAATACAGTTTCCACATTGGGTTCTCTCAAACCCCCTCAGACTTTGCACGCATTTCCTGTCCATGCATTATTGGAGCAACTTATATATGCTGAATGGGATCTCCCAGATAAGCACTTTCTTCCTCCAAAAAGATTCTGTTCTTCATCCTAGGGAGGAAAAATTCACTAAGAGGTGGGCTGTTCCTGTGGTTGATGCCACTGTTGCCAGTGTGAATAAAAGTCTAACTTATCCTCTGGACAATGCTCAAGGATCCAACAGATAAGAGATTGGAATTCCTATTGAAGTCATCTTTATCTTTGGCAGTTGCAGTGACTCAGCCTGCTGTTGCTGCAATAGGAGCTTGTCAATTCCTAAAGGATTGGTGTAGACAGGCTCTTAAAGCGGGGGTCCACCTATCTTTTTTTTTTTGGAGTTCATTCACAAACTTTTCTTCTCATGATTATCTACTCACATGTTCTGTGCAATAAGTCCGCCTGTGTCCGATTTCGTTGTAAAGAATAACTTATAAAATTCACTGAAGGCGGTTTCCATCTTCATTGTGGGCATTTGAAGCCCACAAGCATGTATTTCCTGGATGCGGTGAATGCTGTGCTCCCAGCATTCACCGAGATGTTGTGATGATGCTGTTGCACAATGCATGCTGGGAAGCCTGAGACTAGCTCCCAGGGGACTGTGGGAGGTCTGGGAGAGGCTAGAAACACGCCTACTCCCATGGGAGGAAAACCAGGAAGTGCTAAGAAGATTAGAAAAAAAAAAAAAAAAAAAAAAAAAAGGTAATTACGGCGATTTAATTTTTTTTTACACAGCATGTCAGCATCTAGGCAAGGAAGAGAATGCATAGAGATCATGTTCAAAATTTTGGTGGAAACCCACTTTAAGGAGATCCCTGTGCAACAGGCCAGGGAATTGGCTGAACTGCCGAAGGGCATCATGTTTTGCCATTGACGTCATTAAGGATTCTATTCACCAGACGTCTCGCCTTGCGCTTGTACTAGTGCACATGCGTAGGATCCTATGGTTGAAAAATTGGTCAGCTGAGATACCATGCAAGAGGCTCCTGACTGGGTTTGCTTTTCATGGAGATCGGCTATTTGGGGACAATTTGGACAAATGAATCCAAAAATTTCTGGTGGGAAAAGTACGCTTTTACCAGTTAAAGGAAGGAAAAAAAACGTCCTTCATTTAAACGAGCGCCTTCTCTGGGGCCAGGGGCCTCTGCAGTCAGGGTCAGGTCCAAGGACAAAAAAAGTCCTCGGGACGGATGCCTGCAAAACAGAATTCCAAGGCTTCATCATGATGGGGCACCCCCGCTCTCCAGGGTGGGGGGGAAGACTTCTGTAATTTGACTGGCGGTGGGAGACTCAGGACAGATGGGTTGTCTCCATGATAACTAGGGTACAAACTGGAGTTACTAGCGTTCCCATCGCCTTGTTTTTTGGAGGTCAAATGTTCCTAAAGATCCAAGGAAAAGGCCATCTCTGTTTCAGGCATTAAACAGATTACGGTTTCAAGGGGTGATCATGAAAATCCCCATGGAAGAGCAAGGTTTGTGGTTCAATTCAAACCTCTTAGCGGTGCCGAAACCAATTCTCCAATTGGAGATGTCAGGCCCATTCTAGATCTAAAAGA
This sequence comes from Aquarana catesbeiana, assembly GCF_042186555.1. Taxonomy (NCBI): domain Eukaryota; kingdom Metazoa; phylum Chordata; class Amphibia; order Anura; family Ranidae; genus Aquarana; species Aquarana catesbeiana. The sequence goes on along the minus strand of NC_133328.1, from coordinate 628,095,188 downwards.
TCTGAATACCTGAAGGTCCGCTCGTTTCGCATGCAGTCGATCAGGTCAGTGGTTTCTGTCCTACAGGGAGGGGAACTTCTGGCATCTATCGACATCAGGGTTGCATATCTGCATGTACCTATTTTTTCCGCATACCAAAGATTTCTGCGGTTCGAGGTAGAACAGGACCATTTTCAGTTTGTGGCCCTACCCTTCAGGCTGGCTACAGCACCCCGGGTATTTACAAAGGTTCTGGCTCCACCTCTAGCCAGACTAAGGGCGCAGGGGATTATGGTCCTGGCACACCTAGACGATCTGTTGCTGGTAGATCGGTCAGTTTCCCGCCTGGAGCAGAACGTGCTGGATACGACCAGGTACCTGGAAAGCCTGGGTTGGGTTCTCAACCCAGAAAAGTCTTCTTTAAAACCACTGAAAAGGCTGGAGTATTTAGGTCCGATTATAGACACAGACCAGAAAAAGGTGTTATGCAAAGATCAGGGGCATACGAGAGCTAGTACAAGTGGTCAGGTCAAAGGGAGATCCCTCCATTCGCCTTAGTATGAGCCTGTTAGGAAATATGGTGGCTTCATTCGAAGCAGTTCCCTATGCCCAGTTCCATTCAAGGCTGTTACAAAACAGTATCCTGTCTGCTTAGGAAAAAAAAAGGCTGTGGATAAAATTTATATAGCCTTATGCCCCTTTCACACAGGGCAGACTACACCTGCTCAGCAGGGAATCGGTCCACTGATCCCCGCTAAGCAAGCTGTACAGCTTGTCCATGTCTGTTCCATTAATGCAGAGTGTACAGACACAGCCAGCTTTCCTCAATAGGCAGTCAGATGTAAATGGACCACCGAACCGTTTACATCCGACTGTCATGCAATCCGCCAGACGCACCGGGAACAGATCCCCCATCCGTCTGTTTTTAGCAAACAGGACCAGATTTCACCAGGTGTCAGACACATGTCCGTTTAGGCCCCTTTCACACCGACAGGCCGATCAGGGCCGTCCGACAGTTTTTCCACGCGGACCTGATCGGACCATCCATAGCTCTCGATGGAGTGGCAGATGTCAGCGGACATGTGTTCGCTGTCATCCGCCGGCATCCAATCCACTTAAAACAGATGGATGAGGGGTCCGTTCCCCATCCGTCTAACGGATCGGATGATGGTCACATGGAAAAAACGGACAAGTAGTCTGTTTCCATTTGATTGCCCCATAGAGATCAGTAGGCAGTATCGATGTTCACACTGCACAGCGGAGCAGACACAGACCTGTCATCCGCCTGCTCAAAGGAGATCAGAGAGATTCCCTGCTGAGCAGATGGATCCACTTGGCAGAGTCCGCCCAGTCTGCACGGGGCCTTAGATTTATGCCGATTACACACGATCAGCTAATCGGACAAAAAGTACTGCTTTCAAAGTGATCGTATGATAATCTGATCGTTAGTACACAGCTTTCGCTAGCCAATAATGTGAAATTATCCGAACGGACCAACACGAAAATTTTTTCCTGTACAATAGCAGAACTAATGTTTTTTTGTTTTCTTTAACAAGGTTGGTCTTTATTGGAAGAAAAAATATACATGAAATTGGTGCGATACATTTGTTTGGACAGTAAATAAATACAGTCATACAAGAATATAGCAATTCAAGGGTATTTGTACAGAGCGTTAGACATCATGGATAGCAGAGTAGCCACTCAAAGATTCACATAGTGCCTAGTAAATATAAGGATAGGGGGCCGGTAGGGGAAGAGGAGGGGAGGAAGACACCCAAATATTTTCTGAGAATAGCTAATAAAATTGCAAGCCTCATCAGCTGGGGCAAATGCTATATGTGGGATCTATCCACGGCCTCCAAATCCGCTCATACTTCAAAGGGCACCCTCTACTCATGTAGCTTAACTTATACAATGGTAATATTGCATTAACAGAGTCCTCCCATGATCTCATCGTGGGGGGCAAATGAGAAGTCCATTTCAGCAAAATTTCTTTTTTGGCCTAAAAAACCAGTAATGAAATCAGCATCTTAGCATATCTTGGCCTCTGCTCATCATCCTGAATAACCAATAGGGCCAACTCTGGTGTCACTGCAATAATCAACTGAATGCGAATATTAATAGCTTCCCCCACCTCTGCCCAGTACCTCGATAGTCGAGGACAGGTCCAAAACATGTGAAAAAAGGTACTGTCTGGTGAATGACACCGTGGGCAGTTTGGGGAGCGTAGCAGATATATCCTGTGCAGTCTCTGGGGCGTGTAGTATATCCTATGTAAGAATTTTGTTTGGATCAACTTGTCTCTAGATGAAATCACTAATTTAGAGCTATCCTCAAAACATTCCTCCCAGGCTTCTCTATCTAAGTCAGGCAAACCTGCTTTCCATTTAGTCCTCCATAATGTTTTTTTTGTTTATTCAGTACAGTATTCGTCAAAAAATAAAATCTTTTAGGGCCGAAACAACTAATCGATTAATTGATAACGAATCAATTATGAAAATAGTTAACTATTTTCATAATCGATTAATCAGCCAGCCGATTAGTTGGCTTGCATAAAAGAATGCATTATTTGTTTACATATCAGGAAATACAGTGCAGCACACATACAGCTCAGTACACCGTCCATACATGTCAGCAAGCGCCTGAGAACTTGTGACTGTGTGGAGGAGCAATGCCTCATGGGACATGTAGTCCTGGGCAGGAAGTGAATGGTTCTAAAGGCAGAAGTTTTTTTTACCTTGCTGTAGGGCCACTCTAAATTATAATTTGCAGCTTGCTATTGGGGCACTCTGAAGGCAGGAGGAGGACCACAGAAAAAGGAGAATTAGGGCTGCTCTGTGAAAAACGTTCTTAAAATTTTATTTTGAAAGAAGACCTTGTTTTTGTATGGCCAGCATAAGTGACAGCAGGCGCAGGTAGCTTTTATCAAGCCAAATGCCTAAGACAAGGGAGTCTGTCATACATAGTATATATTACACTTCTGTCAAAAAAAAAAAAAAAAAATTTGCTCTCCGAGTCTGATAGTATATACAGTATCTCTCTTCTGTCATCTATATTTAATACTGCATATAAATATTTAAGAAGAAATTACTGTTTATTTTAAAAACTTTACATATTAAAAAGCGGAGTTTCACACAAAAATTGAACCTCCGCCTTTTCGGAACCCCCCCACCTCCGGTGTCACATTTGGCACCTTTCGGGGACAGGTATTTGCACCCACTTCCGGGCATAGACTCCCACGTGAGTCTACGCCACTTCCCGGTCCCTCCGCACTGTCTGCTGGGACACACGAGGGTCCCAGAGATAGCAGGGAACATTCGGATTGCGCAGCGCGACTCGCACATGCGCAGTATGGAACCGGGAAGTGAAGCCGCAAGGCTTTCTTTCCTGATTCCCTTGGCGATGGCAGCATCCGAGGACCGAGGGACGGTTCGGCTTCCGACATCGCTGGACCCTGGACAGGTAAGTGTCCTTAATTTAAAAAAGCAGCTGCAGTATTTGTAGCAGCAGACTTAAAAAAAAAAATAAATAAAATTTTGCGGGACTCCCGCTTTAACTAAATTATACACCACACCACAATTAAGGTTATTATCCGATTAATTGAAACAATAAAATCGGTCAACTAATTGATTATGAAAATAATAGTAACATCTTGGTTTTTGATGTGAGATTAGCATGCAAAAAAAAAAAAAAAAAAAAAAAAAAAAAAAAAAAAAAAAAAAAAGGAGAAAACCACACACCACACAGACGGAAGATTGGCTTTAGTGGCACCAAGTTATCAGCATAAGGAGAATTAGTGCCGTTATCTGTTAAAAACAGCCTTCAAACCACACCTAACCAGCAGCACTAACTGTGCAGATAAACCCAGCAAGTCAATATGCACTACAGTCTCTATAATAATTCAAACAACGATCATTTCACTAAGATGGATGAGTAATTTTAAAAAACACTTAATTTTACCTTATGTTAACTTTATGAAAAAGTGTTAATCAACTTAAAAATATTCTCAGGGGTGGAATTTTGCTCCACATAAAATAGGAGAAGACACCATCTGTGTCAAAGAGGGGCCAGGATCACAGAAGAGGGGGATCTCTCTCTCTCAAAAAAAAAAAAAAAAAAAAAAACACGACACAGCCATTCAGGCCTCAGTCTACCCACTCCCATCATTCACAGATTTATGTCAATTTGAGAACTACAAGTACTGACAGCCTCTGCAGCGGTCGGCTCGTAGTTCATGAGCACTCTCTAGGCAGTTCATTGAGCTTCCTGTCATTGTGTAACTGCCTGCCCATACGAGAAGACAGCTACAGAGACTGTCTACTGCCCACATTGCTACGATTGCCACAATGTGCTATTTTTTTCCAGCAGATTTTTTACCTGCAAAAAAGGGGTGCATTTAATTTATGTTTTTACAAAGGCGAACTTAACCCTTTAACCACTTAAGGACTGAGACTCTTTCTGAGATTTGGTGTTTACAAGTTAAAAATCATTTTTTGCTAGAAAATTACTTAGAAAAAAAAATATATCATGTTTGGGGGGTTCTATAGAATAATGGTGGTCATTGCAATACTTTGCCACACCGTAATTGCGCAGCAGTCTTACAAGCGCACTTTTTGGAAAAAGTACACTTTTTTTTAATAAAAAAAAAAAAAACCAGTAAAGTTAGCCCAACTTTTTTGTGAAAGAGGTTACGCTGAGTAAATTGATACCCAACATGTCACGCTTCAAAAAATGCGCCCGCTCATGGAATGGTGACAAACTTTTACCCTTAAAAATCTCCATAATCAATCTACAGGTTGCATGTTGTGAGTTACAGAGGAGGTGCTAGTGCTAAAATTATTGCTCTCGCTCCAATGATCGCAGCGATACCTCACATGTGTATATTTGAACACCGTTTTTATATATGGGTGCTACTCACGTATGTATTTGCTTCTGCACCCGAGCTCGGTGGGACGCATAGAAAAAATTTTTTTCTCCTTTAACTCTAGGTTTTTATTTTTACTACTTTACTACTGTTACTAGGGGGAAAAAAAAAAAAAAAAGTAACTTTTATAACTATTACAAGGAATGTAAACATCCTTTGTATAGAAAAAAAAAAGCAGGACCTCTTAAATATGAGATCTGGGGTCAAAAAGACCTCAGATCTCATATTTACACTAAAATGCAAGAATTAAAATTTAAAAATAAAAAAAGTCCCTTTAAGAGCTATGCCCTTTGACGTCGCTTCTGCCCTGCAATGGTATGGAGCTGGGTGGGGGCCATCTTCCCTTCACTCAGCTCCATGTCAAGCAGGAAGGATCCGATGGCCTCCGCCGGCAGTAAGCGGTGAAGGGCACTGGAGCGCGGCGGGGGGGGGGGGGGGGGCCTGTCCCGCTGATAAAAGTGATTTTGCGGCGAATCCACTGCAGAGACCACTTTTATCTGAAACCGGACCGCTCACTGAAAAGGATACCAGGGTCATGGTAGCTAGCTTCTGCCACAACAAAGATATCCCTCTTCAAAGTGCCGACGTATATCAGCGTGAGCCGGTCCGGAAGTGGTTAAGGAAACATATAAGCCACTGGTGCCCAAAGCTTGTAAAAAGGTAAACATTCAAGTAGTGTTCAAATTGGTTTAGGTTAGAAAGCAGTAAGTTGAGGTGGTGGAGACAGACAAGGTTTGATTTGAGTAAAAGCAGACCTCCTGAAAACAGCCTCCTCACATATTCCGCTGCTACCTTCCTCACTCAACTGCACATTTATTTTTTCTAAAAGTAAAATAGGAAAAACACATTTGTAAAGATCTTTTTGAATGCTCACCTAGGAGAAGAGGACGTCGTACGACCTTAGGAATCTAACCTTAAAAAGGGGTTATAAACTCTTGTGTTTTTTCACCTTAATGCATCCTAAACATTAAGGTGAAAAAACACCTGGCAGTCACCGGCCCCCATCCCCCCCCCCCGTTTTACTTACGGTACCTGAGCCCCTTCATCTCCTCAGCGGGGACGTGCTATCCCTCTCCCCATGGGGTCTGGGTTCTTGATTGGATAGATTGATAGCAGCACAGCCATTGGCTCCCACTGCTGTCAACCAAACCTAATGACGCGGGCGCCGGGGCAGAGTCCAGCATTCGTGTCTGTGGACGCAAATGCTGGACTCGGGAGCGCGCCCACAAGGTAACCCCCTTGGGAGAGCGCGTCTTCTAGGGGGTTATCTGATGTGGGGAGGAGCCGCGAGAGCCGCCGGGGGACCCCAGAAGAGGATGTTTGGGGCAAAAACAAGCTGCACAGTGGGAGGTAAGTATGACATGATTGTTATTTAAAAAAAAAAAAAAAAATCCTTTAAACATACATACATACATACATACATACATACATACATACATACATACATACATACATACATACATTTTTTTTTTCTTTGTTTGCAAATTTTTTTCCCACAAAAGTGGAGTTTCCCGCTATAGCAGTGGTTCTCAACGCCTGTCCTCAGGACCCACCAACAGGCCAGGTTTGCAAGATAACAGAAATACATCACAGGTGATATAGTTTGCTGCTCAGTGATTGCAGTATTCTAGTCTGCACCACCCAACCCAAAGGTAATACTTAAAATCTGGCCTGTTAGTGGGTCCCGAGTACAGGAGTTAAGCACTGCACACTACTGTGACATGATTTTGATGCGCAGTGCAACTTTGGTTGCGGTTTGCACCAAAGTAGAGCCTTGTCAAAAAAAAAAAAAAAAAAACACCGCACCACACTGATGTGAATGGGCACCCTTGAAAATAATATTTCCCTTGTCATGCAATTCTGTGCGACTTAAAGTCACACCTGATATTGCACTAGCGTGAACCGGCGTTTAAAGAACTAGACACTGGAGAGATCAGCATGGCTGGAAGAAAATTTGTTTGCACAAGCTGGTCCATGCAGGGCTAAAAATTTACAATCTCAAAGCACTAGAAGCAGTTTAAAAAAAAAAAAAAAAAAAAAAAAAGTATGTGTTCTGACATACAACCCCTCCCTACCCCTCAGAACATGAAAAGATAAGAATGCCACACCAAGCCTTTATAGGCTGAGCAATGCAAAGCATGGTTAATTCAAGAGAACGTTCTCATTCATATTTACAATCCAGAGAATTAGACGAGTTTCTGAAAAATACAACCCTTTAAATACAAATACAAAACAGCAATTTTCCATTCATGGATAACAGTATAATTGGTTACACCTCAGGTCTGCAATTTCTAAACAGCTGAAACAAAGCTGTGAAAAGCACTAGATGAAGCAACACAAAACCGTGACAGCAGCTCAGTGAGAAAGATGGGTAAACAAGCCACTGGGCAAACTTGCAAGTATTCTGTGATTTTCAGACATCTTGTCCAATAACTAAATAAAGGAAACAAGCAAGAAGTGTGCTTTATTTTACACCCTACTACCCTGAAATCACACCAACGATTGGGCACTGTTCCTTCCACCAATATCAATGATGGGGCACCAATTCCCTTCCTACTGGTTGCAAGAGCTATGTAATTTTACTTCCGATGACCATCAAAAGCCCAAGGCTTTGTCTACTGCCACCTGCGTTGGGGCATTGTCTACTCCCACCAATAATAGTCTACCCCCTCCTAAAGCCTTAGGGTCGGTTCACACTGGGACGACTTGGGATCCGACTTGTACGCCCTCAAGTCGCCCCAAGTCGCCCCAGAAAGAGATTCACATTTAAGTGAATGGGAGCGTCTTAATAGACACTACTGAAGTCGCTCCGACTTCAGAGCGTACTCCCTGTACTACTTTGATCCGACTTCAGCCTATTGACTATCATTGAAGTCGGATCAAAGTCGGATCGCCGTCTCGCATGATCCGACTTCGGCATGCGACTTGTGCTCAGATGATCTTGAGGGGGAACTCCGCGCCAAATTTTAAATAAAAATCCGGCATGGGTTCCCCCTCCAAGAGCATACCAGGCCCTTGGGTCCGGTATGGACCTTGAGGGGAACCCCCTACGCCGAAAAAGCGGCGTGGGGGGTCCCCCAATCCATACCAGACCCTTATCCGAGCACGCAGCCCGGCCGGACAGGAATGGGGGTGGGGGACGAGCCAGCGCCCCCCCCATCCTGAACCGTACCAGGCCGCATGCCCTCAACATGGGGGGGGGGGGGGTCGGTGCCTTGGGGAAGGGGGGCGCGCTGCGGCCCCCCCCCCACCCCAAAGCACCTTGTCCCCATGTTGATGAGGACAAGGGCCTCTTCCCGACAACCCTGGCCGTTGGTTGTCGGGGTCTGTGGGCTTATCGGAATCCGGGAGCCCCCTTTAATAAGAGGGCCCCCAGATCCCGGCCCCCCACCCTATGTGAATGAGTATTGGGTACATTGAACCCCTACCCATTCACCTAGGGAAAGTGTCAATTTAAAAAAAAACACTACACAGATTTTTAAAGTAATTTATTAGACAGCTCCGGGGGTCTTCTTCCGACTTCGGGGTCTCTCCGGTTCTTCTCCGCGCTCTCCGGGTCTTCTGCCGGGCTCCTCCGCTATAGCGGAGGAGCCCGGTCTGCTGCCTTCTTCTCTTCGGGGGTCTCTCCGGTTCTTCTCCGCGCTCTCCGGATCTTCTGCCGGGCTCCTCCGCTATTTTCTGCTCTTTTGCCGCTCTTTTGCTATAGCGAAGGAGCCCAGTCTTCAGTCTTCTGCCCTCTTCTCCTGATGTTGACACGACGCTCTCTGGGGCTGGAATGCACTCTGAGCGCTCCGCTCTGACTTATATAGGTGGTGACCACGCCCCCTTATGCCGTCACAGTCCCTGGGCATGCTGGGACTGACGTTTTAGGGGGCGTGGTCATCACCCAATGACCACGCCCCCTTATGCAGTCATAGTCCCAGCATGCCCAGGGACTGTGACGGCATAAGGGGGCGGGGTCACCGCTTATATAAGTCAGAGCAGAGCGCACAGAGAGCATTCTAGCCGGAGAGAGCGTCGTGTCAACATCAGAAGAAGAGAAGAGGGCAGAAGACGGAAGACCGGGCTCCTCCGCTTTAGCAAAAGAGCGGCAGAAGAGAGCGGAGGAGCCCGGAGGAAGATCCGGAGAGCGTGGAGAAGAACCGGAGAGACCCCCGAAGTCGGAAGAAGACCCCCGGAGCTGTCTAATAAAATACTTTAAAAATCTATGTAGTGTTTTTTTTAAATTGACACTTTTTCCCTAGGTGAATGGGTAGGGGTACGATGTACCCCATACTCATTCACATAGGGTGGGGGGCCAGGATCTGGGGGCCCCCTTATTAAAGGAGGCTCCCGGATTCTGATAAGCCCTCCGCCCGCAGACCCCGACAACCAACGGCCAGGGTTGTCGGGAAGAGGCCCTTGTCCTCATCAACATGGGGACAAGGTGCTTTGGGGTGGGGGACCGCAACGCGCCCCCCTCCCCCAAGGCACCAACCCTCCATGTTGAGGGCAAGCGGCCTGGTACGGTTCAGGGGGGGGGGGGGGGGGGGAATCACTCACTCGTCCCCACTCCCATTCCTGTCCGGCCGGGCTGCGTGCTCGGATAAGGGTCTGGTATGGATTGGGGGGGACTCCCCACACCGTTTTTTCGGCGTAGGGGGTTCCCCTCAAGGTCCATACCAGACCCAAGGGCCTGGTATGCTCCTGGAGGGGGAACCCATGCCGGTTTTTTATTTAAAATTTGGCGCAGAGTTCCCCCTAAAGATTCATATCAAACACAGTGGCGGGGATCCAAGTCGGATCCCCGTTCATTGAAAGTCAGACACATGTCGCAGGGCAAAGTCGGATCCACAAGTCGCGTTGAAGTCGCGTTGCAAAGTCGCGTTGAAGTCGTGTTGCCCCTGTGTGAACCGAGCCTTAAAGTGATTGTTATTTTTGTAGGAAAAAAAGACTTTACAAACACGTTATACTTACCTGCTCTGTTGCAGTGGATTTGCACAGAGCAGTGCAGATCCTCCTCTTCTCAGGTCCCTCTTCAGCACTCCTGGCCCCTCCCTCCTGTTCAGTGTCCCCACCACTAGCAGCTTGCTATGGGGGCGCCGAGTCACAGCTCCGTGTCCATTCAGGCACTGAGTCTCGGCCCTGCCCCCTCTGTCCTGATTGGCTAGCCGACTTTGATTGACAGCAGTGGCAGCCAATGGCGCTGCTGCTGTGTCTCAGCCAATCGGGAGGAAAAATCTCGGACGGCTGAGACACTTATGGACATAGAGAGAAACATCAGGTAAGTGTTAGGGGAGCTTCTGCACACAGAAGGCTTTATCTTAATGTATAGAATGCATTAAGATAAAAAAAAAAAAAAAAAAAAAAAAAACAAACACCCTTCTGACTTTACAGTCCCTTTAAGGACAGTAAACTTTTGGCAGAGCGCCCTCTCCTCTCCCCTGTAGCCACTGCTGGCTGACAGGGGGTCACGTGACAGGACCGGAGTGGACACATAGGCAAGTATGCACATTTTTTCACACCAGCCGTGTCTGATCCGGATAAGCAGGAGGAAAACCATGAACAGAACCCCTGCAGAAATGGAGCAGAACGGAATGGATGTCACTTTTGGGACATTCATGCCCTTTTGTTTATTGCTGCAGAAGTTTTCCTGACCCATATTATATGGGCAGCCAGGCCCATAAACAGACTTGCATTCATTTACATTAGGGCTACCTCCATCAAAAAAAAAAAAAATATATGAAAAATGGGCATAGACTTTTGCCTTTTTTGGTTCAGGATGGACTCAAGTCCGTTTACATCCTCCTGTCCAATCGAGATGGAGCTTAAAATGAGGTTTGCCTTAAAAATTTGACGTTAACTCACAAGAATAAAAAATTGACATTGCAAGCAAAAATAGTACTAAAATGTGCAAAAACAATTTAGTTCCACAGAAAAAAAAAAAAAAAAACACGTTTTCACACTTTCTATCCTGTGAAGAACAGCAGGGAAGCATCACTGAGAAAGCAGAAGCCAGCAGCAGTGAGAGCTGTTATTGAAAATACTGGGTTTAGATTACTGTGGGATGGTTTTGTAGGTTGTTGTCTGTGTTCCCAATAAGTAGAGTTGCGCCATTTTTCTAGGTCAGGGGGTCTACAAACAAAAGGGCCAGATTACTTTCCTTCAGACTTTAGGGGAGCCAGACTGTTGCCAGTGGGAGCAAAAAATGCTGCAGGCTTGCTTTTTAGTGGGAGGAAGACTATTACCGTATATACTCGAGTATAAGTCGTTCCGAGTATAAGTCGAGGCCCTAATTTACCACAAAAAAAAAAAAAAAGGGAAAAACTTAGTGACCCGAGTATAAGACGAGGGTGAGAAATGCACAGCTACTGTAAGTGGAAAAGAGGGTCAACAATGCCCATTTGCAGCCTCACTGTGCCCATTTGCAGCCATAGGTCCCCCGAACTTCAAACTCCATAGTTAAGGGTTCCTATATGTCCCCTGAGCTGCAGCCAAAATTTGGGGTCTCTTAACCCAAAGGGTCCCAAAATGACGTTGCTGCAGATGGACACAGTTGACCGAATTTGGGGCCCTGTATTTTGGGGCCACTTAGTGCTAAAAACCCCAAATTTGGTGTGCAAACCCAGTGGAACTAGCACCATAAAATATCTAAAGCTGGGGTTTCTAGCACCAAGTGGCCCCGAGATATAGGGCCCCAAAAATCGGTTCAGAAAACGTCAAGCACTTTTCTGTAGCAGAGAATGACATTTTCCGAACCGATTTTGGGGCCCCATATCTCGGGGCCACTTAGTGCTAGGAACTCCATCTTTGGATATGTTGTGGTACCAGTTCCACTGGGTTTGCACACCAAATTTGGGGTTCCTAGCACCAAGTGGCCCTGAGATACGGGGCCCCAAAATCAGTTCGGAAAATGAAATTTTTTGCTGCAGAAAAGTGAGTATAAGTCGAGGGGGGCACTTTCAGCACAAAAAAATGTGCTGAAAAACTCGACTTATACTCGAGTATATACGGTACATAGTGCCCCATCATTGGTGCCAGTGATAAAAAAAAAAAAAAAAAAAAATTGCCCTGTATCAGCGGGAGGAATAGTGCCCCAACGAGCAGATAAAGCAATGGGCCGCAGTTTGGAAACCCACACTAGTCTAAGTGTATACAAAAGAGCATGGGGAAGCTCATGTCCATAATGGGGGTGGTATTGACACAGCCCCCAGTGATCCACAATGGCTCAAAAGGGATATGGTCCAGAAATATTTAGACAGAATAAAGGTGGATAAAGAACCTGGACCTGATGGCATCCACCCACAGATCCTAAAAGAATTGAGCTCTGTAATTTCAAAGCCATTGTATCTAATTTTTAGGGACTCATTAATGACGGGAATAGTACCACTGGATTGGCGCAGGGCGAACGTGGTGCCTATATTTAAAAAGGGATAAAAGTCTTTACCAAGTAACTATAGACCTGTTAGTTTAACTTCTATAGTCGGGAAGATACTGGAGCATTTAATAAAAGACCAAATAGACGAGTTCTTGCTGGAAAAAAACATTTTAAGCAACAGACAGCATGGATTCATGAAAGACAGAAGTTGTCAGACAAACCTGATTTCTTTTTATGAAGAGGTAAGTAAAACCTTGGACAGAGGGGTGGCTGTGGACGTGGTATACTTGGATTTTGCAAAAGCGTTCGATACAGTTCCGCACACACGGCTAATGTGTAAGTTAAAGTCTACAGGCTTGGAAATATCAGTTTGTAAATGGATAGAAAACTGGCTAAAAGACAGAATTCAGAGAGTAGTGGTTAATGATTCTTACTCTGAATGGTCTAAGGTTATCAGTGGTGTACCCCAAGGTTCAGTGCTGGGACCCTTACTCTTTAATATCTTTATAAATGATATTGGGTCTGGGATCAAAAGTAACATTTCTGTCTTTGCAGATGACACCAAACTATGCAGTGGAATAACCTCCTTACAGGGTGTCTCCAACTTACAAGCGGACCTCAATGCTCTGTCTAATTGGGCGTCTATGTGGCAGATGAGGTTTAATGTTGAGAAATGTAAAGTTATGCACTTGGGGGCTAAGAATATGCATGTATCATACATACTAGGAGGAGTACAACTGGGGGAATCCATAGCGGAGAAGGATCTGAGGGTTTTGGTAGATCATGAGCTCAATAATAGCATGCAATGCCAAGTTGCGGTTTCCAAAACGAGCAAAGTCCTTTCTTGTATTAAGAGAGGTATGGACTCCAGAGAGAGAGAGAGATATCATTTTGCCCATCTACAAATCATTAGTAAGACCTCATCTGGAATATGCAGTTCAGTTTTGGGCACCAGTTCTCAAAAAGGATAATCGGGGAACTGGAGAAAGTGCAGAGAAGGGCAACCAAACTGATAAGAGGCATGGAGGAGCTCAGCTATGAAGAAAGATTAGAGGAACTGAATTTATTCTCTCTTGAGAAGAGGAGAATAAGGGGGGGATATGATCAACATGTTCAAATACATAAGGGGTCCATATAGTGAACTTGGTGTTGAGTTTACGGTCAACACAGAGGACAAGGGGGCACTCTTTACGACTGGAGGAAAAGAGATTTCATCTCCAAATACGGAAAGGTTTTTTCACAGTAAGAGCTGTGAAAATGACTCCCTCCAGAGGTGGTTCTGGCCAGCTCAGTCGATTGCTTTAAGAAAGGCCTGGATACTTTCCTAAATGTACATAATATAACTGGGTACTAACATCTATAGGTAAAGTTGATCCAGGGAACATCCGATTGCCTCTGGGGGGGGGGGGGGGGGGTCAGGAAGGAATTTTTTCCCCTGCTGTAGCAAATTGGAGCATGCTCTGCTGGGGTTTTTTGCCTTCCTCTGGATCAACTGTGGGTATAGTATTGGGTATATGGGATTGTACGATTTTTTTATTTTGTTTTTTTTATGGTTGAACTGGATGGACTTATGTCTTTTTTCAACCTAACTATGTAACTATGTAAGTGACAGCTGTCATCAACGATGAAAGTGAAAGAAAATGCAAAGCTTTCAGTTCTCACAGGAAGGGGTTTACACAAGTCTAATTTCTGGTCTTAAAGTGGAAGTAAACTCCCATGTATGGCATTTACTAGAGCTGCACGATTCTGGCCAAAATGAGAATCACAATTTTTTTTGCTTAGAATAATGATCACGATTCTCGCGGCGCAACATCAAAATTGGGGCTAACTTTACTGTTTAGTTTTTCATTAACTCATTAAAGTATTTAAAAAAAAAAAAAAAATTAAATTTGTGTTTGGAAGACCGCTGCACAAATACAGTGTGACATAAAAATTGCAACAACCGCCTTTTTATCCTCTAGGATCTCTGCTAGTTTTTATGTTTGGGGGTTACAAGTAATTTTCTAGCACAAAATACTGATTTTACCTTGTTGCTTACAAGTGTCAGAAAAAAAAAAAAAGTATAGTATTTAAACTGACCTCATTTACAGACAGAAGTTCATTCCTTTGATCTAAAAGAACTACGTGTTACAATGTTTCTCTTCATCTTGCACGTGCACCGTTTAGGAGATATTTACTTTAGGTGCAGCCGGTGACATCACTGGCACATGCGCTCTGAAGGAATGGCATACCCATGCTGTAAACAGACTCCCATCCGCGAACCCGGAAAGAAGACCGGGTGAAGATGGAAGAGCATTCAGCAGTGACAACGCGCTGCTGGAGAGCTTAGTTCTCAGGCAAGTCTGTCATAACGTGCTAGTACATTATGACCAAAACGGCCCAGCCCAATTTTTTTTTTTTTTTTTAATGTGACTTACTATAGCTTTAAGCTAGCCATACAAGTTCAGACTTCCATCACTCAGCCCTTAATGCCCCGTAAATACGATGAGAAAAATCAGACGGTTGATCGGCCAGTTTTCCTCAATGCTTCACAGCAAGTTAGACCCGAGGATAGAAATAATGTACAACAAAGGCTTTTTCCTTATTTGCTTCTGATCATGCGCAGTCTTTCGTATCTGATATTTCACACATTAAAACGAAAATCGTCCGTTCTGTTCCCATGAGAAAAATTTTGGACTTTGTCCCTTCGGAAATTTTTGCTCGGAATCGGCTGTCAAAAGTTGTGCAAACGCCATCAGAAAACCATATATGATTGAACCTCGGACAAAAACGTTTACCCGATTTTCTCATAGTGTGTACCGTGCACAACTGTGCGCATGGAGCAATTTCCTTTCCCAGCTATTGTACTCAGACAGCCGCATGTGTAGGTCTGAATACAACTGTTGACAGGGGACATTGGATGCAATCACTATTAAAGCCAGCATTTGTCCCAGCTCCTTCAGATTTTTCATATGAAATATGTGGAGCCAGGCGGTGCCGACAGGGCCAACGATGGCTTGAAATCAGATTCCCCAGCAATCATTTAAGCCCTGTATGGCCAGCATTAGGGCTCTTTCCTTCGCTGAGCAGGGGATCGATCAGCTGATCTCTGCTGAGCAGGCGGATGACCGGTCCATCTCCGCTCACCGTGCTGAGACGGACCTGTCAGAGATGGGATGAAAATGTTCCGTCTGTCCGTTTTCATCCAATCCGCAAGACAGATGGAAAACAGGGTCTCCCTCCATTTGGATTTCACTGAGAGGATCAGATCGGATATCGACGGACAGGTCACCGCTGACATCCACCGCCCCACAGAGGCGAGTGTCCGATCAGGTCCGCCTGAAAAACGGACAGGCGAACCTGATCACAAAGCCGTGTGAAAGGGGCCTTAGGCTTAATTCACATGGCTGTTAAAAATAAAAAATAAAATTGCATTTCGCTTTTAACTACAAAGATTTCCCTGAAGCACCTCATAAGGCAGCTTGTTACAAAGACAGATAAGGAAACAAAATAGGCTGCGGGTCTTGGCTCTGATCTTCGCTGCTGCAGGATCTGAACGGGTCAGATAACCTCCATAGGACAGCACCTGCTACTTGACATCAGCTGTAGACTGTACTTACAAATGCACACAGCCTGCATCTCCAGACAAATCCAACTACTACAACATGACAGCAAAGATGGAGTCAAAAAGAGGGACTTAAGGGAACCTGACATAAGTACAAGCTACGCCTCTGATGGAGGCAGAGTTCATCAGGCTGCATTCACACTTGGTGCAACTTAACAAGTTGCAAACCATGTATTACAATGGAAGCCATTTAAATGTATGCAATTTAAAGTCACCTGTAGGTTCCTGCACTACATTGAGGCAACTTAAGTGCCATAGACTGCAATGTAAACTCTTAAAAGCTGCATGAAAATAAAATAAATAAATCGCATCTTAACGTTATCAACAACCGTCAAAGATGCATCCAAGTCACATCAATCCAAAGTTGAAATCGCACGACTTGCATCACACAAGTATCAATGGAGCCGAAGCCACATTAGTCAAAGGGAATAAGGCAATACAGTAAAACCTTGGTTTGAAAGTAACTTGGTTTGAGAGCGTTTTGCAAGACAGGCAACATTTTTTAATAAACTTTGACTTGATATACAAGCGATGTCTTGATATAAGAGTAGCGTCATGTCACAACTGAGTATAAAAGAGAAGAGAGGAGCCTCTAAGTGTAGCAATATGGTTACATTTAATGAAGGTACAACATTTACAGCCAGCGGTAAAATTTTTATTTTTATCGCTGTTGTAGCGGCGGTAGTCGGCCGCTAGCGGGGCGGATTTACCCCCCCCTGCTAGCAGCCGAGGAAGGGTTAAAACCACCGCAAAGCGCTGCTGCAGAAGCGTATGCCAGCGGTATAGCTGCGCAGTAGAGCTGGGCGATTTTCTCCAAAAAAAAAAAAAAAAAAAAAAAACTCGATTTGAATTGAGGTTTTTTGTTTTTTTTTTGGATGGACAGCGCGCCAGTCCTGAGGAGCTACAGGCAGGAGTTTTTAGGTGAGGCAGCATCCAGTGGAAAAAATTATTATTATTATTATTAATAATAATAACTTAAAAAAAAAAAAAAAATCGATCTGCTGAAAATTTGAATCAATTGGACCCCTCAGCTCGATTCAAATCGATTTTTTCCCCAGCCCTACCATGCAGTCCCATTCATTTCAATGGGCAGGAGCAGTACACACACACACACACACACACACACACACCACTCCTTCACTGCTCCAAAGATTCTGCTAGCAGGACTTTCTTTAGCATCCTGGCAGCGCACCGTTCCAGTGTGAAAGCCCTCAGGTGTGAGGAGGCGCTATGCAGGCTTTATTTTTAGCGCTGTAGAGCCTGCAAAGCGACCCAGTGTGAAAGGGGATCTTAGAGGCGCCTCTCCTCTTTTTTTATTCTGTAGCTCCTGCTGGATTTTGCTTCTAATCCCCAGTTTATGGTTACACCACATTGCTATAATCTTTTTATATGGTCTTTAAACTAAAGGACTTATGAATAAAATGGTTGTGGAACGAATCATTTGGAGTTTCCATTATTTCTGATGGGGAAATTTGCTTTTGATATAAAAGTGCTTTGGATTACAAGCATGTTTCGGGAACAAAATTATGCTTGTTATCCAAGGATATAGATATATATCTATATCTATCTATATTCCAAACAAGGAGAGAACGATATCAGTTCCATAGAAAATTGAAGTCACCCCTTCTACATCATATGCCTCACTATTCTATCACTTGGACTGGTGACCTCACTAGTCCCAATACTGAGGCGGTCAAGGATTACTGCAGTGCTCAACAACGTAGGGAAAAACATCTATGTTGGAGGATATTTTATTGGGACACTTTGGGCCCTTTAGTACCCATTGAGCATCGTTTAAACACCACTGCCTACTTGAGTATTGTTGCTAACCATGTCCCATCCCTTTATGACTACAGTGTCCCCATCTTCTGATGGCTCCTTCCAGCAGGATAATGTACCATGTCACAAAGCTCCAATCATCTCACCACTGGACAATGAGGTCCCTGTACTCCAATGGCCTCCACGGTCACCAGATCTCATCCAATAGAGCCCTTTTGGGAGATCGGCATCATGGATGTGCAGCCAACAAATCTGCAGCAGCTGCGTGATACTGTCATGTCACTATGGACCAAAATCTGAGGAATGTTAACACCTTGTTAAATCTCTGCCATGAAGAACGAAGGCAAAAGAGGGTCAAACTCGGTACTAGCAAGGTGTACCCCAATAAAGGCGAGTGTACTTTCTATTCGGCTCATACATAAAAGTCATCCTAATGGGATATTATAAATCAGCAAACATACTATTTTACAGTAAATATGAGCTCGCACAAATTATGTATACATTGTGTTAGGGGACATTTTACTATTTATACATCCAGTAAAAACCATATGTATGCATACGCAATTCGGCCAAACAAGCCTTGTTTTTTTTGTGACAACACACACTTAAAACTTTGTGAATTAAAAGCGGTGTTCCACCCGCAAATCTTTATTTATTTTTTTTAAGTCAGCAGCTACAAACACTGTAGCTGCTGACTTTCAATAAGGACGCTTATCTGTCCAGGGAGCCCCCGATGTCGCCCCCCCGGGTGGAACTCCGCTTTAAGTCTGTAGCTGAACAAACACAAAACAGCCACCACATATGAGCTGGTTATCTGAAAAGCGTAACATTTTTGTTCTTGGGTTTAAATATCCTGTAACCAGCAGACATAACCCATGCATCTAAATTACATTTATCTGTACCTTATCTGACACTGGAGAACCCACACAAACCACAAGTCAGTCCTCCTCACCATGTTGCGAATATCCAGTCAGTGTTAACTGCTGTAAGGCAACCATTTGACAACTTGTCTACTTCCAGAAGCATAAAGCTTTGTACATCTACAAATCGTATAAGATTGTTCATTCCCCTATTCTAACAGGTCAGGATAAACCTTACAGAATTAAAAAAAAAAAAAAAACCTCAAACGCTTGTCATTTCTCACTCCTTTTCTTTGGTAATATTGACATTCACCAGTCCAATCCATTTATAAATCACTTTTTTTTTTTTTTTTTTTTAATTTGTCAGGAATTAAACATTGTTCCACAGTGAGAATGAATTAAAACTGCAAGAGAGATGATAGAGACTCAGTCCAGGAGATAGACAGTCTGGGGTCCTCTGCCAGCGATCCAGGCTCCTCCTCCTCCCCTGCCCAGTGCCCCCCATGGAAAGCAGCTTTCCATAGGGGCACCATGCATACTCGTTCTAGAGCTGCCCTCTGTGTGTGTTTATTGACAGAGCGGCTAGCTCGGCCTCGCCACAGCATTTGATTGACGGCAGCAGGAACCATTGGCTATCAATCTGCCCAGGAGAAGGGAGAAAGCGGCAAGAGCAGCTGTTCTTGTGCACATCACTGGATCAGATCCGGCTCAGGCAAGTTTAAGGCCACACACACGTTTTCACGGACTCCACCTGCGTAGCAGGGATCGGCTCAATTCATCCCCGCTGAGCCGGGGGATGACAGGTCCGTCACCGTTCACTGTGCAGAGACAGACCTGTCAGAGCTCTGCTCTCCTCTATGGGGAGATCGGATAAAAACGGATCCACCTGTTTATTTTTATCCGATCCACCATACGGGTGGAAAATAGGGTTTCTATTTGTCTAGATTCAGCAGATAGGACCGCTGACATCCGTCACTTTATAGACCTGCATGGAGCATCTGTTCAGGTCTGCCTATAAAACTGAACAGAGGTCCCGTATGTGTGAAAGGGAACTGAGGGATTTTGCAAAACAGAAGGTATTTCACCTTAATAGATAGAATGCATTAAGGTGAAAAACCGTAAAGGCTTTAGAACCACTTTAATCAAACACTCACTTTAGGATCTGTGTTGACCATTTACAAACTGAAGCAGAACCGTAGTGAAAAAGCTTCAAAGCTTACCAAAAGCGCTGCAAATGCTTTGTCAAAGCTTACAATTCCCACTGCTCTTATACAGGCTAAAACCTGTGTGAAAACAGGCCTACAAACTAAACAGGCTTGTGGGAAAAAAAAAAAAAAAAAATTCTACAGCCATATTTGGCATCTATTCTCGTAACTCCGGAATCCCAGCCACTCACAAAGCACAAAAAGCAAAACAATCTAACCTCATGTGAGGGCAATACTCCTTGGACAGAACGGGTGATGATGCTGCCAAAATCTCCTGCTCCTCACACAGTAGAAGAAACACACACCAAGAGTTAGACAAGACATCTAACCTTGCTTGTACCTTACTACAGGAAGTCAAAAATCTATTTGAAACAGCGATAAAGCATTTGAAGCAATCAAGGCCACATTCTAGCATAAATTAAAAACATAAAAATCAGCACAAGAAACAGTCTGGTATGCAACCAGGAAACTTCAAAAACAAAGATAGCAAAGCAATGTACCCCAAAAGCACAAAAAAAAAAAAAAAAAAAAAAAAAAAAAGTCAACCACGTTTGCAAGGAACATTTAAAAACCAAACCATCAGAAGTGTTCAATACTAATTGTAGAGGTTCTCCAAGAAATAAGGATTATAACTGGATTTCAAAACACTACCCCAAATGAAGAGAAGGTTACAACAATAAATCCTTATCTCCCACCATTCATTATGCTGCCTATCTATAGGTTCCTGAAGGGACACCCACCATCTGCCTCAGCATATCCTTCAAGACAACATGCCTATGTCATATAATGCATGGATACTGTCTGATATATAGAAAAAAAAACATAAGCCCCGCACATCCCCGTTAAAACACAACAGCTCTGCAGGGAAGATCACTATACTAAGTTTGCATAGTTAGTACAGTGGCTCCCCCCCCCCCCCCCCCCCCCCCCGGGGCTGACCGTTTATATATTTTTTTTTTTAAAGTTAAAAAAACAAAATTAAAAATAAAGTGTACCAGGCTTTACACTCCAAGCTGGCCATATAAGGGTGACAATAAAACGGGTCTCGTCCTTGCCCAATGTGATGCTCAGTCTGCTTAGGGCTACCTTTAGGGATGATAACAGGGGGAGCTTATTTGCCAAGTTCACCCCCCACCTTTTTTCTAAATTCCAGCTCCCCCATGTACAAATATAGCATTAATGTACTTAATTAAAACAGCTTTCCATTTATTCTACACATGCTGACCTCACTGTCTTCGTAGCCGTTTAAAAACACTGCTCGATTACTTCTGCCTTACTTCCTGGACAGACTTTAGGTCATGACACAGGAAGGAGTTGACCAGCTGATCTCCTTCGCAAACACCCTGCATCATCATCTACCCTCAGCTGGTCAACTCCTTCCTGTGTCAGGCTTTAGGTGATGACAAAGGAAGTAAGGCAAAAGTAATGCACCAGTGTTTTTTAAACATCCATGAAGAGAGTGAGGTAAGCGTGTGTAGAATAAAAAGGAAAGCCATTTTAATTTTTTCAAAAGAAGTACATTAATGCCATATTGGTACATAGGGGAGCTGGAATTTAGTGGAAGAAAAAAAAAAAAAAAAAAAAAAAAACCCTCAGGTGAACTTAGCCTTTAAGACATTAGATGCACTCAATTATTTAAACTGGTTTTGGAAAGGGGGGAGAGAGCCATCTGTGTATGAAGGAAGAAGAAGAAATTAACAGAAATAAAAGACTAGTGAAGAGTTGTTTGAGGACCCATGCTCATGTCCATTCTGTGGTACTGTGGAGGTCAGCAGGAGGAACCAACATGGGCTATTGGGACAACAGAGGCATTGGGTAGAAGAGAGCCGAGCGAGCTATGCATTTATTTTGTTTTATTGTATTTCTTTTTTTACACAGGTATAGTATTCCTGGGAAGCTTTAGTACAGTTACAGGGTTGCTTTAAGCCATTTTGGAATAATAAAAAATAAATGTTATTTCTGCATAACTGTAAATTTAGGTTTTAGCATTGCAACACAGAACAAACCTCACATGAGCAAACTTAAAAACGCAGCATGAAGGAATTTTTGAAATCCTACAGAAAACGATTTTTCTGCTTTTCTTTTTCCCCTCACAGGCTATTGCAGAAAAAAAAAAAAAAAAACTTTGAACTCCACATCCATTGTGGACAATCCCTGACAATGAAGTTGAAGTGCAGGGGGGGGGGGGGGTTAACTTAATCCTGACAGATTGCCGCCAGTCAGCTGCCTGGCTTCACATCCTCACAAAAAAGACAGGAGCCTGCAAGGTCAGGCAACACAAGGAAAAATTATAGACTTCATGTGACCTCTGATTTTCTCAGCAACAGCTTCCCTCATTCTTATTCCAACAAAATCCTCTGAAGGTTCAAGATTAGGAGACCGTTAAGGAAGGTTCCCCTGAAACCCTCATGTCACAGATAAACCCCTGAATGTTCTGGCAGGCAAAGTCCTAATACTAGCAGTTGTTAGGCTCCACCCTCACACAGTGCCATTGGCCACACACTATGATGGACAGCCTTGTTTACAAAAGGTTGCTCTTGCTAAACCAACCTATTAACATTCTACAAGGACATGAGCTGCCATCTAGATAAAGGAAGGCCGGTGGATGTGGTGTATCTGGATTTTGTAAAACCGTTTGATACAGTTCCTCAAACGCTTATTCTACAAGCTGAAGTCTGTAGGTATGGACCATAAAGGTTTGTTCTTGGATAGAAACCTGGCTACGGGGACATGTCCAAAGGGTGGTGATAAATAACTGTAGCACCCTGCTCCTGTTGATCAGGCGCTTGCATGTAAATTTAGGGGGTTATCTGTTCTGTATATAGTTCAGATTTAATCTGTGGCTAAATTATCTTCTGTTCCAGCATTGGCTGTGTTGCGTGTAGTTCCACACCGTTATCTGTAGGTGTCGTTGTCACCACAGGCCAGTGTTGGAAGAGCAACAGGCTGACGTGTATTGAGTGCTCTTCTTTCTCAGAAGTAACCCAGTAGGGGTGGTCCACCGCTGTGCATTCTGGGAGAGGGTACTTAAGGGCAGACGCCATTTTTTTCCTCTCTTACCTCCTGGCCTAAGGTATGTGGTGACTTTTCTCCAGCCTCGGGGCCACGCTGGCCTGAGGCTATGTGACTACAAGTAGGCCCAGAAGCCAGTCTGGGGCCTACTACCGCAGAGGTGGTCTTGACTGTTAGGAAGAAGCCGAGCCAAGCTGAAGAGATCCAGGGGAGGACCCTTGCTGGAGAGAGCCAGGATGAAGGCTGGTCTCTCGGGAGGGCCTGGTAACTTACTTGGAGGACAAACCTATATTTAACTAACCTACAGTACTGCCAGGTCGGCTTAAAAGGTTCTGGTACTGCGTTTTGCTGTTCATCTACTACTAAATCCTGTGGCAGAGGATCGTACAACAATTTTGCTCTTCTCAAGTCTGTGGCAGAGACTTTTCGTCCGTGCACCATTCTGGCTGCTAGGTCAGTGAGAGAGGCCTATCCGGGTGGGCAAAGATCTGTTGACTGAAGGTGCATTTGTCTTCAGGATCTCAAATTCCTCAGTGATCTGCATAAAAAAGGTACCTGAACCCTCTTGCAAATCCCTTTCTACCTCTTTACTGCTACTACTTCAAAAGTTTTGCAATAAAGAATTGAAAATATAACAAAGTGACTGGTGCATACATTGGTGGGCGGAAGGCCTAATATAGACTAAGTCCCGTGTCTGGTGGAAAAACAGGTAAGGGGGCGACGGCAAAGACCCAAATAAAGTCAGCCTTTGGGGGTAAGCGCTACATAACGTATACTTAGAATGGTCTAGAGTGGTTAATGGGTGTAACGGACCCCCGAACTCAAGATGTCCGCCGTAAATGCTTCCTCTGTCCGGTACCACACAATCCAAGACCCCTTAGCTTTCCCATTCACTAGTCGTAGCTCAGTGTAGGGTAAAACATCAGACCACACTAATCTTGGAGTACATCAGGAATAGCCTTTTATTTGAGTTCTCGCACAAATATATACAGCAGGATGACTAAAACCTAACCCAATTAACATGAGCTAATTATCTAATTCTTTAGACAGCCTAGTTGACTAAGAGACATGAACTTTTGGACAGACTTGCCGTCTTAGCTCAGAAGACACAATCAACATTATCGTAAATCAACACAGAAATCCTTCATACAATAGCAAGGTTAATTAGCACAAACAATGGGTGAAATACTTATAGAAGGAGACCCAGGGCTTTCCAGATCTCATTAATCAGCATTCCTTTCACATACATCTGCTATATGAGTCCCAAGCATGCAGAGACCACCATGGCCTCCTTAATAATGTCCTTTTACATAACAGAATAGCTTCCTAAATGCTTGTAGCTTCCTAAAATGCCAGGGCCCATAGTCGGTAGGCAAGAGGCTAGCATTCAGTCCCCTCCAAAAGCCTCTGTCCCGGGTGAGTCTGTCACAGTGGGGTACCCCAAAAGGCTCTGTCCTGGGACCAATTCTGTTTAAGTTATTTATAAAATGGATATAGAGGGTGGGATAAATAGTTCAATCTGTGTTTGCCGACATAAAAATATACAGGGTAATAACACAGCAGGATCTAAAAACTTTACAAGAGGGCCTGAATAAATTAATGGGGTGGGCTACTACATGGCAAATTAAGTTTAACATTAAAAAATGTAAGGTAATACAATTGGGGGGTAAAAAAAAAAAAAAAAAAATATAAAAAAAACGCAAGTTACTCATTAGGGAGGAGAACCCCTAGGGCAGCGATGGTGAACCTTGGCACCCCAGATGTTTTAGAACTACATTTCCCATGATGCTCATGCACTATGCAGTGTAGTTGAGCATCATGGGAAATGTATTTCTAAAACATCTGGAGTGCCAAGGTTCACCATCACTGCCCTAGGGGCTTCCAGGATGGAGAAGGATCTAGGGCAGTGGTTCTCAACTCCAGTCCTCGGGACCCACCAACAGGCCAGGTTTATGTATTACCTTGGGGAGATGCAGACTAGAATACTGCAATCACTGAGCAGCAAGTGATATCACCTGTGATGTATTTCAGTTATCTTGCAAACCTGGCCTGTTGGTGGGTCCTGAGGACTGGAGTTGAGAACCACTGATCTAGGGGTTCTAGTAGAAGACAGACTGAGTAATAGTATGCAATGTCAAGCTGCGGCTACCAAAGCCAGCAGAATATTAGCATGCATTAAAAAGGAAATTTACTCCAGGAGATAAAACGATTATTCTGCCACTTTATAAAACTCTGGTTCGGGCCGCATCTGGAGTATTCCATCCAGTTCAGGTCACCAATCCTCAGAAGGGATGTGCTGGAACTGGGAGAAAGTCCAGAGGAGGGCAACTAAATTAATACGGGACTGGAGGACCTCATTTAGGACTTCAATTATGAGGAACGACTACAAGTGCTAAATTTATTCTCCCTGGAGAAGAGACACGAGAGGAGATATGGTAGCGATATACAAATATCTCAACGGTGATCCCAACGCAAGTATGAAACTTTTCATTCCCAAGGAGTGAAAGAGGACACGGGGGCCACACGATGAGATGGGAGGAGAAGCGGTTTAACCTTAAGCTGCGTATGGGGATTTTCACTGTCAGGGGTGGGAAGTATGTGGAACGCTCTTCCACAATCGGTGGTATCAGCAGGAAGTATGGATAGTTTTAAAAGACTCTTGGACGGGCATCTAAGCGAAAACAATATATGGGAAATTTTTTTTTTTTTTTTTTTTTTTTACACACATATAGGTGAGGCATTAAATGCCTTTACAGGTTACCGCATTAGATTCAGGCTGGGTTGACATATGCGCGAATTAGACGCGTTTTTAAACACATCCAATTCACATAACATCTGAGTGTGGCTGGCTTTCAATGGAGCCGTTCACACATGTGCGGGGCGGCCACGGTGCGGTTTTTGAAGAGTCTCCTATGCATTTCTGGATCTGGTTTAGGTGCAAATTCAGGGAAAAAATTTGCACCTGAACCGTTTGAACAGAAACGCACCGGACTGTATACCGCAGCCACATATATGTGAACCCAGCACTTCCAATTGGAGCTGACAGGTTTTTTTTTTTTTCATTCAACCCAGCGGGTATTAATGTGTACCAGGCTTAAAAAGTGTAATATTATGAAAAGTGGGTGGGGAGGGTGAAGGTCCATTTTAAAGCTCACTGATGGCAACGAAGAAAACTTCAACCCTAGTGTGGCAAGGTGCATTTGCAAGCAAAGTGAATGTAGACAGGTAATGAAGACTAGAAACACAGTTAGCTACTTTTGCTCATGTAAACGGGTGTTGATGAACTAGGCCTTTACTTTGCACTACTAAAGCAAATATATTTCAAAACAAAAGACTGCTATGGCTGCATTTGATCTGCTTAGCTTGTAATATGAACAGATCTCTATAGGACCAGCTGTGCCCAAAGGTCAATCACAGCCTCAACAGTGAGCCGCACTACACCACTAAAACAAGGACCTGTTCGCACCACCATCCAGCATGCTGCAACTAATTTAATGTTCCTACACTGAGAATGAATGGCCTCTCAAAGCACACAAAAAAAAAAAAAAAAAAAAAAAAAAAAAAACACTTAGGTCCTACACAACTATTTTTCAGTGTGGGACAACAAGAGTTCCTCTTTAACCACTTGAAGACCGGGCATTTTCTGGAACTTTGTTTACAAGTATAAATCACAATTTTTTGCTAGAAAATGACTTGGTACCCCCAAACACGTACGTACGTATATAATTAGCAGAGACCCTAGAGAATAAAATGGCAATCATTGCAATATTTTATGTCAGTGTATTTGCGCAGCAGTCTTCCAAAAAAAAAAAAAAAAAAAAAAAAAAAAAAAAAAAAAAAACGTACCCCAATTTTTTGGATAATGTGAAAGAGGTTACACAGAGTAAATACTGTAGATACCGAACATGTCAAACTTTAATATTGTACACGCTCATGGAATGGCGACAATCTACGGTACTTAATCTCCTTAGACGACTTTTTTTTTTTTTTTTTTTTTTTCCCCCCAGGTTGCCCGTTTAGTTACAGGGGAGGCCTAGTGCTACAATTATTGCTCTCGCAATAACGTTTGCAGCGATACCTCACGTATGGTTTGAACACTGTTTACATATGCGCACGCGTTTACTTCTGCGTGCCAGAATTTTACTTTTTTGCACTGTCTTTTTTTTTTTTTTAAATCGCTTATATTCCAATTACAAGCAATATAAACATCCCTTGTAATAGAAAGAAGGATGAGAGGCCCTCTATGGATTCAAAGACACCAAATAGCTCTTTTACCTTTAAAAGGAAAAGATAAAACTTTTTTTAATTTTCTTTATTTACTATTGCCAAGAACTAGAAAAGGACGTCACATGTCGCTCTGGTCCTCCAAGGCCATAGAGACAAGTGGTGGTCATCTTGGACTCACCCTTCTCCATATACATATATATCTCTCAACTCACACAAGTGTCGGATTTTTACTATCGGCCAGCAAGTGGATATTGGCCTACCGGCACAACCACCCTTAGCTTTCCCAAAACATTGTAATAAGATCCACTAAAACAATGTATTCAAATTGTATCATCAGAAAGCCCCTTGTATTACATAGATCAGGGTAGGTATAAAGTAGATTACACAACTACATTGTAACATCTTTGGTCAGCAATTAACATACAACACTGTGCTTACACACTACACAACTAACTGAAAAAGAGATATCCCAAAACCAAAAATATAATACAGTACAGCCACCACATCTAAATGACTGCCAAGCTGCATTTGTTTGCTTTTCTTTTATGGCTTGCTCACACGAGAACGTGGTAGGGGAAACTCGCATCTGTGCACCTCTCACACCACGTTCAAAACGCACTGGGTGTACCACGTGCTGTGGGTGCCAATATAACCCTAACAGCAACACAAACACAGATTGTAAAGGCAGTGCCTATGCCTGCACTGGATTGCCAGCAGTGTGGTTTTTTTTTGTTTTTTTGTTTAAAGTACTGCATGCACTACTTTTGGTACGAATGCCGCCCATTCACATAAATGGGCAAAAAAAAAACAAAAAAAAACAAAACACTGCATTGATTTGCATAGGAAATGCACAGCACATTCATGTGCGATTCAGCTTTAAACCCCCTCCCCCAAACAAGAAAAAGCTAAAAAACAACCACACAAACACTGCAGCAGCTGTCGCTGAGCTACACTCAGGTGAGAATAATGGAGCCCAAGGCTGGGTTCACACTTATGAGAATAGGATGCAGGTTTCCCCACATGCAATTCTCATGACAGGATGGAGCCGCTCAATGGAGCCGGTTCACACATCTCCGGGACGGCTGCAGAGCGCACTGCAGAATGGTCCTGTGCGTCTTTGGCTCCAATTCAGGTAAAACATTTGGGACCAACTCGTCCCTGAAACTCAGAACAGAGACGCACCTTACCCCTGTTAATGCAATATTCCCAACACACACGTTCCTGAAAGGATGGCTGTATTTTCAACTGGGTGCTGAAGCGACCATCGGCTGCAACCGTATACAGTCTCAGAGAGAAAAACGTCAACAGCACACCAGGATGTCCAAGAACGGGTCCAAAACTTTAATCAATGATCACATAGTTAACATTGCGTTTTGTTTTTTTAAACTATGCGATCATTGATTAAAGTTTTAGACCCATTTTTGGAGATCCTGGTGTGCGGGCGAAATTGTCTTACACAGTCAGACGCATCCAAATTAAGTGTGAACACAGCCTAAATGGATTTGTCTCATCCATCTAATTCCCTGGTGGCCAACCTGCATCCCTTTGGCACTTTCTGTGCAGCCCCCGGAGGGCCCTACAGACACTAGTCTAGGTCTCCCTATTGCCCTGTTTTGTAGCAATTGCTAGAAGACTCACGTGCCCCATTTGTAGGGCCCAGTAGCTGGCCTGTTAGCCTCTTGTCCACAGGGGCCGCCCCCCCTCAGGGTCCCCCCTCCGCATCCCGTCTGCAGGGTTCCCACCCCTCCGCTGGGTTCCCACCCCTCCGCATCCTGTCCGCAGGGTTCCCACCCCTCCCCCGCACCCCGTCCGCAGGGTTCCCACCCCTCCCCCGCACCCCGTCCGCAGGGTTCCCACCCCTCCCCCGCACCCCGTCCGCAGGGTTCCCACCCCTCCCCCGCACCCCGTCCGCAGGGTTCCCACCCCTCCCCCGCACCCCGTCCGCAGGGTTCCCACCCCTCCCCCGCACCCCGTCCGCAGGGTTCCCACCCCATCCCGTCCGCAGAGTTCCCACCCCATCCCGTCCGCAGGGTTCCCACCCCATCCCCCGCATCCCGTCCGCAGCCCCCCCCATCCCGTCTGCAGGGTTCCCACCCCTCCGCTGGGTTCCCACCCCTCGCCCGCAGGAGCCCCCCTCCGCAGGGTTCCCACCCCACCCCGTCCGCAGGGTTCCCACCCCACCCCGTCCGCAGGGTTCCCACCCCTCCCCCCGCACCCCATCCGCAGGGTTCCCACCCCATCCCGTCCGCAGGGTTCCCACCCCATCCCGTCCGCAGGGTTCCCACCCCATCCCCCGCATCCCGTCCGCAGGGTTCCCACCCCTCCCCCGCATCCCGTCCGCAGCCCCCCCCATCCCGTCTGCAGGGTTCCCACCCCTCCGCTGGGTTCCCACCCCTCGCCCGCAGGAGCCCCCCTCCGCAGGGTTCCCCTCCGCATCCCGTCTGCAGGGCCCCCCCCCTCCGCAGGGTCCCCCCACCCCCCCGTATCCCATCCGCAGGGTTCCCACCCCGTCCGCAGGGTTCCCACCCCGTCCGCAGGGTTCCCACCCCGTCCGCAGGGTTCCCACCCCTCCCGCAGGGTTCCCACCCCTCCCGCAGGGTTCCCACCCCTCCCGCAGGGTTCCCACCCCGTCCGCAGGGTTCCCACCCCTCCCGCAGGGTTCCCACCCCTCGCCAGCCTCCCGCACCCCTTGCAGTCTCTTACCCTCTCCTGTGATAGGGTCGCATTCTCTGGCCGTCTCTTGCATCATTTTCGGTAACGGTTTACTATATCCTTTTGTGTGTCTCTGACAGTAAAATATTTCACTGAATGTTAACGTGCCGCCCTCCGGTGACGTCGATAAAAATCGCACTTGAGGCCCCCAGTTCAAAGAAAGCCGACCGCCGCTGTTCTAACTGCTACATCTGCAGGACAGCATGTTCTGTTAAGAATGGGAAAAAAAAATAAAACATATATAACAGACTTACTGGCAGGATCATCAGGTGAATACAAAAAAATAAAAATAAAAAAAAAAAAAGGAAAGAACTACTAAATAGGTAAAACGAATGCAGCCATCACATCTAAGGGCCGGTAATCTACAATGGAATACAATACAGGCCGGGTTTTGGGTTTTGAATACTTAGTTGTACAATCACATTGTAAGAAGAATGATGATCAGAACCTCTTCTCCATAGAAAACAATCTGTAACCTCCTCTGCAGGTACAATGGAGCCTGAGCTCTGCTTACATTCCCATTAACATACAATAACAAACACGTCTTAGAGAGGAGATCAATAACACATGGCATGCTGGTATCTGTAGTCCAGCAGAACTCCTCCCCCCCTCGGCTTACATAAAAGGGGGGGTCGCCTGGCCCTTTAAGAAGCGGGGGTCTCCCGGCATGCCCTGCGCGCCCCCCTCTCAGCCCAGGCTGGCACGTGACCAGGCTTGCTGGCGCGGGATGTGGCGCGCGGCGGCCTGAAGGGGAAAAAGAGGAGCCGGCGGGAAGGTGATCCCCTCCCCAGCCAGGCCGGACGGACACACGGGGGGGAGAGAGGAGAGGCACTCACCCGGGCTGGCTGCGGCGTACATGATGCTGGTTTCGGCAGGTGACTGGCAGAACCGGAAGACACACGCAGAGGCGACGCTTATATCCCCGCGAGAGAGGCGACAATGGCGGCCGTGGCTCAGGCTCGTTCAAGTCTCCATAGAACTCTCCACAGCCGCCGCCGTTCCCTCCGCACTGTGCGCGACATGGACTGAGCAGAGGAGGGGGTGGGCGGAGCGGTGACGTCAGAGGGGGCGCGTCTTTTTCCCCCCATTCGTCGCTTCCTTCGCCGGGTGGGCGGGGCGTAGGCGCGGGCCCCACTGATGTCACCTGAGGTGAAAAGGGCGGGTAAATAGAGGGGGCGGGTCCAGCGCGGCGGTTATGGTTACTGGGTCAACAACGGCAACAAACAATCTGCTGGTTCGTCAACCAGTCCCCCACACTCCCCTGGCCGCCATGTTGGATGAGGGAAAATGTGTGGAAACTGAGGGCAGGGTTGCCTACATTCACAACTTTCTTTACGGTGACTGCTGCAAAGTGATGAAAATGTCATGGAAACGGCACGCAGTCAGCTTTTTATTGTTTAAAGTTTTTTATTAGAGTGCCTGTCAGGAATTGGATAGGCAATAGTAGTATACCACAGAAAAAAGGTTGTCTAAATAAAGAATATACCAAAAACAATACATTATGTGTGTGATGTGATTCAAAAACCCCCAAATATTCGGCTGTCCCCAGAAAAGTAATAGAGGGGAAATCTTCTGCTAGTTCTGGTGACCTGGGGAGTCCCCAAGGGATTTCCTCTCACTTCCTGTTTTGGCTATGGGACAGGAAGTGAAGGGAAATCTCTGCAATGGGACACAGATGCCTGAAATAAAATCTGAAAGGGGTTATAACCCTCCCGTAGTCTCAGTTCACACTGGGGCACCTTCGAAGTCGCCTGACTCTGAAGCGCGACTTCAGCAAGGCTTGCAAATGACTTTTCTAACCACTTAAGGAGCAGAAGATTTTCCCCCTTAACCACTTGCCGCCCGCCTCGCCGTCAAATGACGGCGGGGTGACTCCGTTCTGGTTGGGCGTCATATGACGGCACGCAGAACGGCAGCTCTCGTGAGCCCCCAGGCGCGACCACAATATCTGTAAAGAGCTATGGCTCCTTAACGATGTGATCGGCTGTGTCCAATCACAGCCGGTCACATGTAAACAGGGAGATGCCGGTAATCGGCTCTTCTCGCCTCACACTGACAGAGTGTGAGGAGAGGAGAGACAATCAGCGGCATCTCCTCACAGAGGACATCTAGGCATGTAATCAGGGCGCTGATTACAATAAAGTGCCAGCAGTGTGCCCACCAGTGCCAACAAAAAGTGCCCACAAGTGTAAGCAATCAGTACCCATTAGTGATGCCAGTCAGTGCTGGCTATCACTGATGCCCATCAATGCTACCCATCTGTGTCGCCTATCTGTGCCCACCAGTGCCGCCTATCCATGTCGCCTATCTGTGCCCACCAGTGCCAACTATCTGTCTCAGCTATCTGTGCCCACCAGTCCTGCCTATGTGTCTCACCTATCAGTGCCCACCAGTGCTGCCTATCAGTACCCATAAGTGCGCCACATTCGTGCCTCCTCATAAGTGCCACCTCATCAGTGCAGCCTCATCAGCGCACATCAGTGAAGGAAAAAAATTACTTATTTACAAAATTTACTGACAGAAACTAAGAAAAACCTTTATTTTTTTTCAAAATGTTCAGACTTTTTTTTAAAGAAAAAATAAAAAACCCTGAAGTGATTAAGGCCCCTTTCACACTGGGGCGGGAGGTGCGTCAGTGGTAAAGCGCCGCTATTATTAGCGGCGCTTTACCGTCGTTTTAGTGGCAGTATTCGGCCGCTAGCGGAGCAGTTTTACCCCCGCTAGCGGCCGAGAAAGGGTTAAGAACCACGGCAAAGCTCCTCTGCAGAGGCGCTTTGCCAGCGGTATTGCCGAGCAGCCCCATTGATTTCAATGGGCAGGAGCAGTGTATACACCGCTCCGAAGATGCTGCTAGCAGGACTTTTTTTTCCTATCCTGCCAGCGCACACTGGAGACAAAGCAGTGGCTGTTTCGGGTCGGTTTGCAGGCGCTATTTTTAGCGCAATAGCGCTTGCAAACTGCCCCAGTGTGAAAGGGGTCTAAATACCACCAAAAGAAAGCTCTATTTGTGTGAAGTAAATGATAAAAATTTCACATGGTTAAAGTGTAACATGACCGCGCAATTGTCATTCAAAGTGTGACAGCACTGAAAGCTGAAAAATGGCCTGGGCAGGAAGGGGGTGTAAAAGTGCCCTGTATTGAAGTAGTTAATGACCAGGCCAATTTTTGCGATACAGCACTGCATTGCTTTAACTCACAATTGCGCGTTCGTGCGACGTTCTTCCCAAACAAAATTGAGGTCCTTTTTTTTCTGCTATGGGGCGTACCTGAAGTGGTTAAACTCCTGCTTTGAGGCGCAGTTCACACCTGAGCATTCGTGCTCCCAAAATACTCTGCAAAACTGACAAGTCGCACCACACTCGTTCAGGTGCCATTCATTTTCAATGGCACCTGGACGCGGTTCGGCCGAGAAGCTTTTCGCTCAAAAAGGAGCAGGATCTTCTTTTGGGGGACAAGCTTAGCTTGATGCGGTTGTGCCGCGATCGCAGTGCGATTCATCGCTCGACAATCACGGCGGAACCGCACCTGCGTTTAGATGCCATTGAAAATGAATGGCACCCGAACAAGCGTGGTGCGATTGGTCGGTTTTGCAGAGCCATTTGTTATCACGGCAAAATCACACACCCAGGTGTGAACAAATAAAAGCATGGTTCACCTTTACAAAAAAACCTGTCTATGCAGGTAAGTGATGTTAGTAGAATAAAAACTAGTTAACCGCTTCCGCCCCAGAAGATTTAGCTGCTCAATGACCAGGCCATTCGGCACTGCGTCAATTTATCTAACAACTGCCCGGTCATGCGCGCTGTACCCAAACAAAACTCACGTCCTTTCTTTCATACAAATAGAGCTTTCTTTTGGTGGTATTTGATCGCCTCTGCAGTTTTTATTTTTTGCTCTATAAACAAAATAAGAGCGACAATTTTGAAAAAAAAAACACAATATCCTTTACTTTTTGCTATAATAAATATCCCACATTTTTTAGAAAAAAAAAAAAAATGTCCTCAGTTTAGGCCAATATGTATTCTTCGCAAAATCGCAATAAGCGTATATTGATTGGTTTGCGCAAAAGTTATAGCGTCTACAAAATAGGGGATAGATTTACAGCATTTTTATTATTATATTTTTTTTTTCACTAGTAATGGCAGTGATCTGCGATTTTTATCATAATTGCAACATTATGGCGGACACATCGGACACTTGACACATTTTTGAAACCATTGACAATTATACAGCAATCAGTTCTATAAAAATGCACTGATTACTGTGTAAATGTCACTGGCAGGGAAGGGGTTAACACTAGGGGGCGATCAAGGGTGTTCCCTAGGTGTGTTTTTCACTGTAGGGGGGATGGGATTGTCTAGGAGGGGAGAGAGATCAGTGTTCATACATAGTATGAACACACGATCTCTCTCCTCTCCCCTGAAAGAACCGGGATCTGTGTGTTTACACACACAGATCCCGGGTTCTCGCTCTGTCACGAGCGATCGCGGGAGCCCGGCGGTCATCGTGCCAGCCGGGCACTTGCATCGGGGTCGGGCACACTGCGGACGTGCACGCCCCTAGTGGCCAGAAGGCGAAGCGACGTAAGGTAACGTCGTTTCGCCCAGCTGTGCCATTCTACTGCCACTTTTTCGCTAGAAAAGTACTCAGAACCCCCAAACATTATATATATATATATATATATATATATATATATATATATATATATATATATATATATATATTTTTTTTTTTTTTTTTTTTTTTTTTTTCAGACACCCTAGAGAATAAAATGGTCGTTGCAATACTTTATGTCACACCATATTTGCGCAGCGGTCTTACAAACGCAATTTTTGGGGAAAAAATACACTTTTTTGAATTAAAAAAATAAGACAACAGTAAAGTTAGCCCAACTTTTTTATATTGTGAAAGATAATGTCACGCTGAGTAAATTGATACCCAACATGTCACGCTTCAAAATTACGCCCGCTCGTGAAATGGCGCCAAACTTTGACCCCTAAAAATCTCCATGTTTAAAAACTTCTATAGGTTAACAGTTTTGAGTTACAGAGGAGGTCTAGGGCTAGAATTATTGCTCTCGCTCTAACGATCGCGGTGATACCTCACATGTGTGGTTTGAACACCGTTTTCATATGCGGGCGCTACTCACATATGCGTTTGCTTCTGCATGCAAGCTCAGCGGGACGGGACGCTTTCAACTTTTTTTCTCCTTATTTATTTTTATTTATTATTTTTACAATGTTCTTTTTAAAAAAAAAAATTGTGTCACTTTTATTCCTATTACAAGGAATGTAAACATCCCTTGTAATAGAAAAAAAGCATGACAGGACCTCTTTAATGTGAGATCTGGGGTCAAAAAGCCTCACAGGAGAAAAGACCTGATCGTCTCCGCCACTATCGCCGGCTCCTGTAAGCGGCGGAGACGACCGGAGCGTGGCGGGGGGGCCTCTCCCGCCCCTGATAAAAGTGATCTTGCAGCGAATCTGCCGCAGAGACCACTTTTATCTGAAAGAGGACCGTCCGCCGTTGAAGAGGATACCGGGGGTTATGGCAGCTATCTGCTGCCATAAGAACAGTATTCCACTTCAAACAGTGGTTAAAACAAACCTGTGCAGCTCTGACTAAAGATGAATATTACACTTGCTATAGATGTACATATCTTATGAATCCTGATTGGAATACAGGACGTTGCTAAGCACTCCCAGGACGTTGCTAAGCGAGGCCTAGTCATCACTGCCCCCCTCCACCATCACAGGAGTGAACTCATTCTCTGGTTCAGACCTCCTCACATGCTCTTTCTTTCTCCTGATGAAGTAGCTCTGAGCTCAGCATTTTAGAGCTCACTCCTGTGATGGTGGAGGTGAGCAGTGACGACCAGGCCTCACTTAGCAACATACTGGGAGTACTTAGCAGGGTCCTGGGAGTATTCCAGTCAGGCTTCATAAGGTATGAAAATGGCCTACATCTATAGCAACATCTTTATTCAACTTTAGTCAGAGCTGCACATATTTTTTTTTATCTACAGATGCCCCCTTCTCTACATAGGCAGTTTTGTGGTAAAGGTGAACTTTCCTATTAACCACCTCCCACCCGGCCACTGCACATATACGGCCGGGTGGGCGCTTCCTCCTTCTGAGTGGACGTTCAGGAACGTCCTTCAAAGGAGAGGGATCGCGCGTGCCCACGCAGTGGCTCGATCCCGATGCGCTCGTGTCACGCAGACATGGTGAATCCCAGATCGGCAGGAGGGCTCTGTGATTGGCCCTCCTGATAACATGATGGCTGTGTCCAATCACAGCCATCATGTGACATAAATAGAGAGCTGGTTGCTAGGCGATCAGCTTTCTTCTCCTCACACGGAAGTTGTCAGTGAGGAGAGAGAGAGCGGATCGCTGCAGCCGGCCGGTGATCAGTGAGTATAAGCAGTTTTTTAACATCTTTTGACACATTGATCACCATCCCAGTGTCACCACACATGTCCCCACACAGTGCCACCACACAATGTCCCCAAAATAGTGTCCCCACAATAGTGTCACCACACATGTCCCCACACAGTGCTACCACACAAAGTCCCCAAAATAGTGTCCCCACAATAGTGTCACCACACAATGTCCCCACAATAGTGTCACCACACACATGTCCCCACAATAGTGTCACCACACACATGTCCCCACACAGTGTCACCACACAAACTCCCCAAAATAGTGTCCCCACAATAGTGTCACCACACACATGTCCCCACACAGTCACCACACAAAGTCCCCCAAATAGTGTTCCCACAATAGTGTCACCACACAATGTCCCCACAATAGTGTCACCACACACATGTCACCACACATGTCCCCACACAGTCACCACACAAAGTCCCCAAAATAGTGTCCCCACAATAGTGTCACCACACAATGTCCCCACAATAGTGTTACCACACACATGTCCCACACAGTGTCACCACACAATGTCCCCAAAATAGTGTCACCACACACATGTCCCCACACAGTGTCACCACACACATGTCCCCACACAGTGTCACCACACACATGTCCCCACATAGTGTCCCCACAATAGTGTCACCACACATATGTCCCCACACAGTGTCACCACACAAAGTCCCCAAAATAGTGTCCCCACAATAGTGTCACCATACACATGTCCCCACACAGTGTCACCACACAAAGTCCCCAAAATAGTGTCACCACACACATGTCCCCACACAGTGTCACCACACACATGTCCCCACACAGTGTCACCACACACATGTCCCCACATAGTGTCACCACAATAGTGTCACCACACACATGTCCCACACAGTGTCACCACACAATGTCCCCAAAATAGTGTCACCACACACATGTCCCCACACAGTGTCACCACACACATGTCCCCACACAGTGTCACCACACACATGTCCCCACATAGTGTCACCACAATAGTGTCACCACACACATGTCCCCACACAGTGTCACCACACACATGTCCCCACACAGTGTCACCACACACATGTCCCCACATAGTGTCACCACAATAGTGTCACCACACACATGTCCCCACACAGTGTCACCACACACATGTCCCCACACAGTGTCACCACACACATGTCCCCACACAGTGTCACCACACACATGTCCCCACACAGTGTCACCACACACATGTCCCCACATAGTGTCACCACAATAGTGTCACCACACACATGTCCCCACACAGTGTCACCACACAAAGTCCCCAAAATAGTGTCCCCACAATAGTGTCACCACACATATGTCCCCACACAGTGTCACCACACAAAGTCCCCAAAATAGTGTCCCCACAATGCAATATAGATATTCCTGTGCTACCCTATTGGAAAAAGAAAACCGTATGCGACTGTACAGCTGCACGCACCGAAAATGGGCCAAGCAAAAAACCCAAAATAAGCAGAAAGTGGAGGGGGGGGGGTGCTGCGCTAACCAAAACACCGGGCTGCTGGGTATAATCTCCGTGTAAACTGCTATAAATGTGGTAAAAGCCACTAATGGGGAAAATCAAATAAGCTGTATGCTGATACCCCATTGTGAATACAATTGCATAAATTTGTGTAAACACTGAAAACCTTGTGCAATATTAAAGAATGCTGAAATCTTGTGCGGGTGGATATAAATGTGCAAAAACAGCTTCATGTAAACAATAAATAGTAAGTATTGCAAAAACATTCAATTCATATAAACAAAAATAAATATATGCATCCTTAAATTATATTTGTGTGCAAAAAAAAAAAGTGCTAAGGTGACCTGAACATCTATAATCAATCAAAAAATAAAGTGTCCCAGCGATAATAGTCCTAAATAGTCTGCTGATCAAGAGCAGAAAAAACCACAAGTAGCATGCAACTGGGTGCATAGGTGCAACAACTTAAAGTGCAATGTGCTGATGTCCACTATGGTGCAATGACAAAAAAGTCCTATGTGCTCAAATAAACAGAGGTGAGGTGTCTGAAGTACAATTCACTCTGTGTCCTCTTCGTGCATGAAACACACTAGTGTAAGTAATGGCCCCTTACCTAGCGGTGCTAGGTAAATCACAAAGAGGTAGCTATAGGTAGCTATGATCCTTTACTTTAGGGTCCTGAGCCAGCGTAAATCCTATTTCTGTCTCCACGCTTGGCGGTGTTGAGTAAACCTTATGGCAGCTGAGTTCAGGTAGCTATGATCTTAGCTGGGGTCCTGGACCAGCGCGGGTCCTATCTCTGCCTCCATGTCTCAAGTGTATGTTAAAACCGATAATGAAGGACAAAAAGGTACTGGATAGTGAGGTAGGTTTCAACAGAGTGGCGCTTTATTCATAACCATATAGAAGTGTACTCACATTACAGAGTATTAGAACGAATCCTCTCTCCTATGAGCGGCGAGCTCGTTATGCCTCAGTCAATATGAAAATGCCCATTCCGTCCCTACGCGTGACGTCACCGATCACGTGACTTCATCAGGGGACACTATTGTGGTGACACTATGTGGGGACATGTGTGTGGTGACACTGTATGGGGACATGTGTGTGGTGACACAAATATAATTTATTAAGGATGCATATATTTATTTTTGTTTATATGAATTGAATGTTTTTGCAATACTTACTATTTATTGTTTACATGAAGCTAGTTTTGCACATTTATATCCACCCGCACAAGATTTCAGCATTCTTTAATATTGCACAAGGTTTTCAGTGTTTACACAAATTTATGCAATTTTATTCACAATAGGGTATCAGCATACAGCTTAATTGATTTCCCATTAGTGGCTTTTACCACATTTATAGCAGTTTACACGGAGATTATACCCAGCAGCCCGGTGTTTTGGTTAGCGCAGCACCCCCCCCCCTCCAGTGTTCCCACAATAGTGTCACCACACACATATCCCCACACAGTGTCACCACACAATGTCCCCAAAATAGTGTCACCACACACATGTCCCCCACACAGTGTCACCACACACATGTCCCCACACAGTGTCACCACACACATGTCCCCACATAGTGTCATCACAATAGTGTCACCACACACATGTCACCACACAATGTCCCCAAAATGTTTTCCCACAATAGTGTCATTACACAAATGTCCCCACACAGTGTCACCACACAATGTCCCCAAAATAGTGTCCCCACAATAGTGTCACCACAGACATGTCCCCACACAGTGTCACCACACAATGTCCCCACAATAGTGTCACCACACACATGTCCCCACACTGTGTCACCACACACATATCCCCAAAATAGTGTGTCCCCACACTAGTGTCACCACACACATGTCCCCTCACAGTGTCATCACACAGTGTCCCCAAAATAGTGTCCCCACAATAGTGTCACCACACACATGTCCCCAAAATAGTGTCACCACACACATGTCCCCAAAAAAGTGTCCCCACAATAGTGTCACCACACACATGTCCCCACACAGTGTCACCGCACAATGTCCCCAAAATAGTGTCTCCACAATAGTGTCACCACACACATGTCCCCACACAGTGTCACCACACAAAGTCCCCAAAAAAGTGTCCCCCACAATAGTGTTACCACACACATGTCCCCACACAGTGTCACCGCACAATGTCCCCAAAATAGTGTCTCCACAATAGTGTCACCACACACATGTCCCCACACAGTGTCACCACACAATGTCCCCAAAATAGTGTCACCACACACATGTCTCCACACAGTGTCACCACACAAAGTCCCCAAAATAGTGTCCCCACAATAGTGTCACCACACAATGTCCCCACAATAGTGTCCCCACACACATGTCTCCACACAGTGTCACCACACAATGTCCCCAAAATAGTGTCCCCACAATAGTGTCACCACACACATGTCTCCAGACAGTGTCACCACACAATGTCCCCACAATAGTGTCCCCACACACATGTCTCCACACAGTGTCACCACACAATGTCCCCAAAATAGTGTCCCCACAATAGTGTCCCCACACACATGTCTCCAGACAGTGTCACCACACAATGTCCCCAAAATAGTGTCCCCATAATAGTGTCACCACACCTGTCCCCCACATATGTCCCAGTAAAATCTTATGTCTCCATGATCATCTGCACACATATGTCTGTGATTATCTGCGCACATCTGTACATGATCACACAAACCAATTATTATTCACTTAACAGGATTTTTTTTTCACCAAAGACATGTAACAAAATACATTTTGGCTTAAATTTATGACAAAATTAGATTTTATTGGATTTCTTCTAAAATAGAAAGTAGAAAATATTGCGGGTTTTTTTTTCAAATTTTCCACTCCTTTTTAGCTTATATCGCAAAAAAAAAAAAAAAACTGAGTCGTGAATAAATACCACCAAAATAAAGCGCTATTTGTGTGAACAAAATGCTAAAAATTCCATTTGGGTACAGTGTAGCGTGACCGCGTCATTGAAAGTGCGAGAGCGCTGAAAGCTGAAAATTGGCCTGGGAAGGAAGGGGGTAAAGTGCCCGGTATTCTATTGTGAAAAAAAAAACTATTGTGAAAAAAAGTGCCCGGTATTGAAGTGGTTAAAGCCAGTGTGAACAGGTCCAAATGGTGCTATACTTACCTCTTCTCTAATAACGGTCTGAAGCCTGCGAGGGGTCCCCAGTTGTCGTTCTTCAGGCATCTTCATTTGTTGGTGCGGGATAACGTAACTCCCGCACTGGAGTCAGTCATCCCGGCACACAGGGACCGTACCGGAGATGTAAGATGAGCTGAGCATGCGCAGCTCAATTTACATTCCGCAGAAGGCTGCAAGCTGGCAGTGGCAGGTAGGTGTATTTTATTGCAAACAATACATTGCATGTCTCTTTGGCGATAAATAGCTTGGCCACCTCCAGTTTATTTGCAAAAATGTTTTCAGTTCGGCTTTAACCACTTGCGGACCGCCCGCCGTCATTGTACGTTGGCTGTTTGAAGTGGAATACCGTTCTTATGGCAGCAGATAGCTACCATAACCCCCGCTAGCCTCTTCAACAGCGGACGGTCCTCTTACAGTTAAAATGGTCTCCGTGGCGGATTCGCCACAAGATCACTTTTATCAGGGGGCGGAAGAGGGCCCCCCGCTGCTTACCGGAGCTGTCGTTAGTGCCGGAGACAATCGCGTCCTTGCCCCTGTGATACTGGATGCCGAGTGAGGGAAAGATGTGCCCCTGCTCGGCTCCATTCCATTGGATGACGGAAGCAACGTCAAACGTCACTTCCGCCCAATAGTCTTAAAGGAGAATTTTTTTTTTTTGGGCAAAACAAAAAAAAAGAATTGCATTTAAGTGTAAGGGTCTTTTTGTCCCCAGATCTCTCATTTAAGAGGACCTGTCATGCTTATTTTCTATTACAAGGGATGTTTACATTCCTTGTAATAGGAATAAAAGGGACCCTTTTTTTTTTTTATAGAAGGACAGTGTAAAAAAAAAAAGTAAAATAAATAAGAAAAATGATTTTTTTTTTTAAAGTGCCCCGTCCCGACGAGCTCGCGAGCAGAAGCGAACGCATACGTAAGTTGCGCCCGCATATGAAAACGGTGTTCAAACCACACATGTGAGGTATCGCCGCGATCGGTAGAGCGAGAGCAATAATTCTAGACCTCCTCTGTAACTCAAAACTGGTAACCTGTAGAAATTTTTAAACGTCGCCTATGGAGATTTTTAAGGGTCAAAGTTTTGTCATGACATGTTGGGTATCAATTTACTCGGCGTAACATTATCTTTCACAATATAAAAAAAAAATTTGGGCTAACTTTACTGCTGTTTAATTTTGTAATTCAAAAAAGTGTATTTTTTCCAAAGAAATTGTGATTGTAAGAACGCTGTGCAAATACGGTGTGACATAAGGTATTGCAACTACCGCCATTTTATTCTGAAAAAAAAAAAATAATAATGTTTAGGCGTTCTAAGTAATTTTCTAGCAAAAAAAATGATTTTAACCACTTCAGCCCCAGATCGTTTGGCTGGCCAAAGACCAGAGAACTTTTTGCGATTCGGCACTGCGTCGCTTTAACTGACAATTGCGCGGTCGTGCGAAGTTGCTCCCAAACAAAATGGACGTCCTTTTTTTCCCACAAATAGAGCTTTCTTTTACTGGTATTTGATCACCTCTGCGGTTTTTATTTTTTGCGCTATAAACAAAAAAGGAGCGTCAATTTTGAAAAAAAAGCAATATTTTTTTACTTTTTGCTATAATAAATATCCCCCAAAAATATATAAAAAAATCAAATTTTTTCCCCAGTTTAGGCCGATATGTATTCTTCTACATATGTTTAGTAAAAAAAATCGCAACAAGCGTATATTGATTGGTTTGCGCAAAAGTTATAGCGTCTACAAAATAGGGGATAGTTTTATGTCTTTTTTATTATTCTTTTTTTTTTTTTACTAGTAATAGCGGCGATCTGCGATTTTTATCGGGACTGCGACATTATGGCGGACAGATCGGACAATTTTGACACAATTTTGGCGACAATTGGCATTTTTACAGTGCTGTAAAATTGCACTGATTACTGTAAAAATGCCACTGGCAGGGAAGGGATTAACCACTAGGGGGGCAGTGAAGGGGTTAATGTGTTTCCTAGTGTGTGTTCTAACTGAAGGGGGGAGGGGACTGTGCAGGGAAGATGACAGATCGCTGTTCATACTCTGTATGAACAGACGACCTGTCTGTTCTCCCCTCAGAGAACCTGAAGCTGTGTGTTTAAGATTCAGGCCCTGTGCACACAGACGCCTGGGGGGCGGGATGAGGTCTAATTCAGTCCTAATTTCCCGCCTGGGAGCCCCAGGTGCTGTGTACAGCTGCCCATGAAAATCATTGCATGCGTGTATACGTCAGAACTTGGGTAAACACATGCATGCGTTAGGCTGAACGCCCCCAGATGCAAACAGTCTGCATGTGGTTTCGTATGGTCAGGCGCATATGCGTATACCCTCGTACAGCCATTTTTTTTTTTTGTGCGGCTGTACACTGGGGTGACCAGACTTCCATGGTTTCTAGGGACATCCCTTGTTTTGGGATGAAAAGTGTCCCTTTGCAGGGCTGCTGATAGAGGGGCACAGGCAGTCTGCACTGCCCCCCCCCCCCATCATTTGATCCCCAAAATTTCCCCTGTGTGAGCCACAGAATCCCATCCACACTGAAACCCCGATCACAACAAAACACTGTGCGGGAAAGGCGTGTTCAGTGCACTTTTCCTGCACCACAAGTGAATGTGCTGCCCTTGCGAGACAAGCACGGGTGCCGGTTAATTGTTAATGGCACCCCAAACGCATCTCGCAAACGAAGAGCATTTGCGGCCACCAAAATCAAAGGTATTGTAATACCATGCGATTTGATGCATTGCGATCTGAAAAGTAGTGCTTGTGCTACTTTTCGCCACATTCCAGTGCATTTTGCAGCCTATTCAAGTGTAGTGTAGAGTCGGTGCAGCATCTGGGGAATGAATGATGGAGCCATGGATCAAGATATGTGTACACTGGTGATTAAGGCTGCGAAAACTGCAAACTAATACTGTAGGTTTCAATAGAGAGTAGGACAACCCCCCCAAAAAATGAATCGATTATATTAACCACTTGCCTACTGGGCACTTTCACCCCCTTCCTGCCCAGGCCAATTTTCAGCTTTCAGCGCTGTCACACACTTTGAATGACAACTGCGCGGTCGTGCAACACTGTCCCCATGTGAAATTTTTATAATTTTTTTTCACACAGATGGAGATTTCTTTTTGTGGTATCTAACCACTTGCCGCCCGCCATATAGCAAAATGACGTCGGCAAAGTGGTTGTGTTATCCTGACCGCATGTCATATGACGTATTTCAGTATAACAAGCCGCTGCGCGCCCCCGGCTGACACACCGCAACTCCGATCTAGGTAAAGAGTCTCTGGCGGAAACTCTTTACCACATGATCAGCCGTGTCCAATCACGGCTGATCACAGTGTAAACAGGAAGAGCCATTGATCCGCTTTTCCTCACTCGCGTCTGTCAGACACAGCGGGTGCGAGGGCGCGCGCCCGCCTGCAGCTGCGCAATCCGCCGTACAGCTACGGCGATTCGCGCAGGAGAGCCGGCCTGCCGCCTTATAATGACGGCGGCTGGTCAGCAAGTGGTTAAGAGAGGAATGGACTACAGAGAGAGATATCATTTTGCCCCCCCCCCCCATACATCATTAGTAAGACCTCATCTGGAATATGCAGTTCAGTTTTGGGCACAAGTTCTCAAAAAGGATATCTGGGAACTGGAGAAAGTGCAGAGAAGGGCAACCAAACTGATAAGAGGCATGGAGGAGCCCAGCTATGAGGAAAGATTAGAGGAACTGAATTTATTCTCTCTTGAGAAGAGGAGATTAAGGGGGGGATATGATCAGCATGTACAAATATAAAAAGGGGTCCATATAGTGAACTTGGTGTTGAGTTATTCACTTTTAGGTCATCACAGAGGACAAGGGGGCATTCTTTACGACTGGAGAAAAACAGATTTAACCTACACATACCAAAAGGCTTCTTCACAGTAAGAGCTGTGAAAATGTGGAAAATGCTTTCTTAAGAACTAGTTCTGGCCATCTCAGTAGATAGTTTTAAAAAAGAGCTGGATACATTCCTAAACGTGATATAACTGGACACTAATTTTTAGAGGTAATACTGCCAGAGATAGTTGATCCCAAGGC
Organism: Aquarana catesbeiana; assembly: GCF_042186555.1. Taxonomy (NCBI): domain Eukaryota; kingdom Metazoa; phylum Chordata; class Amphibia; order Anura; family Ranidae; genus Aquarana; species Aquarana catesbeiana. The sequence goes on along the minus strand of NC_133328.1, from coordinate 628,050,378 downwards.
CTCCCGGGGGAACAGAAAGGTACCCCCCCCCCCAGTAGAGCAAATTGAACCATGTTTTATTGTTGTTGTTTTTTTGCTTTCCTCTGGATCAACTGTGGGTACACAGTTGTGTATATGGAGGTTTTCTATTTTTGTGTGTTTTTTTTTTTCTATTGGTTGAACCAGATGGACTAGTGTCTTTTTCCAACCTGACTAACTATGTGACTAAGTTACTTATAATCAGAAGGGGGGCCTATCAGGGGTTGTGTATTCTTAAGAGGGACAGTCAGTCAAGGTGATGGATAATTGCTTTATTGCACACACCATCATCCACATAGAATATACACTCAACGGACACTTTATTAGTTACACCTTGATGGTACCGGGATGGACCCCCTTTTGCCTTCAGAACTGCCTTCATTTTTCATGGCATAGATTCAACAAGGTGTTGGAAACCTTCCTCAGAGATTTTGCTCCGTAGTGACATGATAGCATCACACAGTTACTGCAGATTTGACAGCTGCACATCTGGTGACTGTGGAGGCCATTGGAGTACAGGGACCTCATTGTCCAGTGGTGAGATGATTGGAGCTTTGTGACATGGTGCATTATCCTGCTGGAAGGAGCCATCAGAAGATGGGGACACTGTAGTCATAAAGGGATGGACATGGTCAGCAACAATACTCAGGTAGGCCGTGGGTGTTTAAATGATGCCCAATTGGTACTAAGGGGCCCAAAGTGTGCCAAGAAAATACCCCCCCCCACCATTACACCACCACCAGCCTGAACCATTGATACAAGGCAGGCTGGGTCCATGCTTTCATGTTGTTTATGCCAAATTCTGACCCTACCATCTAAATGTCGCAGCTGAAATTGAGACTCATCAGACCAGGTAAAGTTCTTCCAATCCTCTATTGTCCAATTTTGGTGAACCAGTGTGAATTGTAGTCTCCGTTTTCCTGTTCTTAGCTGACAGAAGTGGCACCCGGTGTGGTCTTCTCCTGCTTGCTGTAGCCCATCTGCTTCAAGGTTCGATATGTTGTGCGTTCAGAGATGTTATTCTGCATACCTTGGTTGTAACCAGTGGCGGCTGGTGCTCAATATCAATATATGATAGACAGGTGGCAGCGATCAGTAAACACCCCCCCCCTGCGGGAGACAGACAGCAGCAATCAGTGCCCCCCCTGCGGGAAACGGATGGCGGCGATCATCCCACCCACCGCCGGCGGGAGACAGACGGGGGCGATCAGTGTCCTTACTTTAGGAGGCTGATGCTGCTCCTTGCTTCAGCTTGTGAAGGAAGAGCCGGGGCCGTTGCTTCTCCTCCCGGCCAAACATAAAGTGGGTTCTGAGACCCGATTGGGCTGGGAGTCCTAAGACTCCCTGGCCAATTGGGTCTCAGGACCCGCTTCCTGATTGGCCGGGAGGAGAAGCAGAAAGACAATAGCGAATATTAATTCGCTATTGTCACACAACTGGGTGGGCTCTGCGCCCCAAGCCCACCCTTTTTTGAAGCTAATTAGAGCCTCGGGTTCTAATCATATCAAATCATTCTCTGCAGCTATTACCTTTTGTACCACCACCCCCTCCCTTTAGAATGTAAGCTCTACGAGCAGGGCCCTCCTGTACCTTTTGTATTGAACTGTACTGTAATTGTGTTGTCCCCCCTATACATTGTAAAGCGCTGCGTAAACTGTTGGCACTATATAAATCGCATATAATAATAATAATAATAATAATGTGCTTAAAAAAAACCCTATTGGAATCCATGCGTCTAGCGCCCTGCATGTAGATTAGGGGCCGTGGCCCCTGCGTCCCTAATGAACGGGCCACCACTGGTTGTAACGAGCGGTTATTTGTGTTACGGTTGCCTTTCAGTCTGTCCATTTTCCTCTGACTTCTGGCATCAACAAGGCATTTTCCTACACGCAACTGCCACTAACTGGATATTTTCTCTTTTTTGGACCATTCTCTGTAAACCGGAGAGATGGTTGTACAGTGGATATAAAAAGTCTGCACACCCCTGTTAAAATGTCAGGTTTCTGTGATGTAAAAAAATGAGACAAAGATAAATCATTTCAGAACTTTTTCCACCTTTAATGTGACCTATAAACTGTACAACTCAGTTGAAGAACAAACTGAAATCTTTTAGGTAGAGGGAAGTAAAAATAAAAAAATAAAATATGGTTGCATAAGTGTACACACCCTTACACTAATACTTTGTTGAAGCACCTTTTGAGTTTTTTACAGCACTCAGTCTTTTTTGGTATGAGTCTATCAGCATGGCACATCTTGACTTGGCAATATTTGCCCACTCTTCTTTGCAAAAACTCCAAATCCGTCAGATTGCGAGGACATCTCCTGTGCACAGCCCTCTTCAGATCACCCCACAGATTTACAATTGGATTCAGGTCTGGGTTAAAACTGGGCCATTCCAAAACTTCTGGTGAAGCCATTTCTTTGTTGATTTGGATGTATGCTTTGGGTCGTTGTCATGCTGAAAGATGAAGTTCCTCTTCATGTTCAGCTTTCTAGCAGAAACCTGAAGGTTTTGTGCCAATATTGATTGATATTTGGAACTATTCATATTCCCCAGTTTTCTTCTCGTCTTTTCATCAATTTTGGAGGGACGTCCAGTTCTTGGTAATGTCACTGTTGTGTCATATTTTCTCCACTTGATGAGGACTGTCTTCACTGTGTTCCATGGTATATCTAATGCCTTGGAAATTCTTTTATACCCTTCTCCTGACTGATACCTTTTAACAATGTGATCCCTCTGATGCTTTGGAAGCTCTATGTGGACCATGGCTTTTGCTGTAGGATGCGACTAAGTAAATGTCAGGAAAGACCTACTAGAACAGCTGAACTTTATTTGGGGATAATCAGAGGCACTGTAAATGATGACAGGTGTGTACTGACTCCTATTTAACATGAGTTTGAATGTGATTGCTTAATTCTGAACACAGCTACATCCCCAGTTATAAGAGGGTGTGCACATACATGCAACCACATTATTTTAGTTTTTTATTTTTAACTTCCCTCTAAAAGATTTCAGTTTGTTTTTCAATTGAGTTATACAGTTTATAGGTCACATTAAAGGTGGAAAAAGTTTTGAATTTTTTTTATCTTTGTCTCATTTCTTTTACATAGAAACCTGACATTACAAATTACAAATCTATTAGCCTATATAATGTACAGTATAGGGTCTTTTTAGGCAGGAAAAATATTACAGTGTACACGGAGGCATGGCGGCCTGAAAATGGAATAGTGATTAGGAGGAGAACATGCAGTGACCCATAGCAACAGCACAACACTCATCTGTGTTTGTTCTGACTCATTTGAAATGAGGACTGCAATCTGATTAGTTGTCGTGGGTAACATAAGGTATAACATGGTAAGTTATGGCACTACCTACTACTTTTTTAATTGCAGTTTTTTCGTCTCTGATGCCCCCTTCTTCTCTCTCTAACCCTTCTCTTTCCTCCCTCCCTCTCTCTCCTTTCTCTCTGACTTTCTCTCTTCTTTTCTTCTTTCCTCTCTCTCTCCCCCCTATTCTCTCTCCCCCCCCACTTCTCTCTTTCTATACTCCTCTCCCTCTCTCCTCCCTATCTCCCCCCCCTTTTCTCTGTAACCCCCCTCTTCTCTTTCCCCCTTCCTTCTGCCCCCCATTTCTCTCTCTGTCTATGTTCCTTCTAATCCCTGCTATACACTATGTTGTATGCTGCATAGAGTTGACCAAAGTGGTAATTTTGTCAACAGTCTCTGGTTTTAATTAAGTTCTTTGTTAGGGTATACTCAGATAAAATAATAATACCTTTTAGTGTGCAGAAAAGCATACGTAATGGAAAGGGGACTTTTTTTTGCATACAATACATTTTTGTTAATGTTTTGAAACATATTAAAAATACATGAGGTTTTGTACTTTACATACAATCACAAACGTTTTACAACTTGTAAACAACAGGTTATTAGGATACAATATTGCAAGACCAAGTAATTGTCAAACAATCGCAGCACTAAAAACTAAACAATGGCCTGGTAATAAAAGAACATTAAAGGGTGGTACTCACACTGCTGAGCCCAGGTATAGCGGTGCCATTCACATGTTCCTGCATACATACAGTAAGTAAATACTCTCATACAAAAATTTCATGGTAGCTGACATTTTGTGCACTTTTTCAGTTGCACTTGTTAACACCAGAAGCGCACCATTGCCCTCTGCAGCCATAATGCGATTTGCCTTATGACCTATATAGTTTCAGTTTACACCAAGGAACATTGGTATGCGCAGCCCGTTGCATTAAGGTGTGATCCTGAAAGCACAAACACACGTGCGTGTATATCACCAGAGCAGTGGACGGTGTCAGTAGAGCAGAGATTGGTGTCAGCAGGACAGTCAGTAGTTTTTATTTTTTTACAATTTTATATATTTTTTAAAATTTTTTTAAAGGAGCTCCATTGGAGGGCTTTGGTGAAATATCAAGGGTCTAAAGTCTCAGCTGAACTGGACAGTGAACAAATGGGAAGTGCTCTTTGCTGAGTGGCTTCTTGTTCTTTCACAGACTGAAGCATAGTTTACTATGCTTCGGTTAAGAATGAACACAGGAGCAATCAGTAGAGATTACTCACTGTGTTCATTCATTCATCTTTCCTGAATTATCCCTGCAGCAGCCAGCAGGAGAGGAGAGGAAGCTGGCAACACTGCAGGGGAGACAAGGGATGCCAGGAAGCAGGGGGAATCAGCACCGCACAGGGGGATTTGGGTGTGCCCAGGCACACCCGGCGTGTGCGCCTATGCCAAGGAGCTGGGGTTGTGGACATGCTGCAATTTTGCACAGCGCATTTTAACACATGTGCATACTAAATACAAGACAAAAAAAAAAGAACACGTATACCAAACACATTGAAGCACAGCACAACTTAAAAATGCATACTGGCACATGCATGTTAAAGAGGAGGTCCAGCTGAAAAAAATTTTTTTTTTTAAAGTCAGCAGCTACTAACATTGTAGCTGCTGACTTTTAATAAGCACACTTACCTGTCCAGGGTGCCCGCGATGTCGGCCGCCCGAGGCCGATTGGTCCATCGGATCGGGTCCCGGCGCCGCCATTTAAACTAAGGAAAAGAGGCAGTGGAGCCTTGCGGCTTCACTGCCCATTTCCTATTGCGCATGCGCGAGTCGCGCAACGCTTTGTGAATGGCCAGCTGTGTTCTGGGACACACACAGTTCCCATTAGGAGGAGGAGAAGAATGAAGATCACCGCGGAGTAGGAAGTGGCAGATTAGGACGACCTGCCTAGCAACAGCCATTTCTGGTAGGTAAAAAAAAATTTTTTTTTCTTCGGATTTTTAGGAGCATTTTTATGTATTTTTTTTTTTTTCTTTTTAGGGTGGACCTCCACTTTAAGTATAGCATATGCTATAGTGTGAACCAGCCTTCGCATATCACTCAGATAATTGTGTGGGGATGATCAAAAACCATCTATAAACTGGGGTTGATTTTCTAATGGCAAATAGACTGTGCGTTTTGCAAGCACAGTTGCACCCATTTTCCTTCAGACTGTAAATGTAACGTGGTAAAGCTTCACTTTGTAAAGACTACCCAATCAGGCACAAGGAAAAAAAACAAAAAAAAAGCGTTTTTGCACGAACATAATGGAAATCAGCAGAGCTTCACCAAATTTACTAAGCTCTGGGGAAAATGAGTGCAACTGCACTTGCAAAATGCACAGCCTATTTGCCTTTAGTAAATCCTCTCCATAATCTCACATCTATGGAGTGAGTGCCAACAATCTTGATCAGTATTGCATCCCACCCATTGAGTTTAATACAAACAAGCAGATCTTTTATGAGAAGATACCGAACGAACATCAGATGGCAGTCAGACTATCTGACCGAAATGTCCAAAAATGTGTCTACACTCCTTGGGCAGACCTCTAAATATAATCCATTAATATTCGTGTCAGCTCCTTGTGCCATGAACGGCTGCTAATATGCAAATAGCCCATCTGCTTAACCAGGAAGCAAAAACAATTTGTCCTCCGTCCTTATCCCGACTTAAAGGATCATTAAAGATAATTTTTTTTTTTTTTTAAATAACAGACATGTTATACTTACCTCCACTGTGCAGCTCATTTTGCACAGAGTGGCCCCGAACCTGGTCTTCTGGGGTCCCTCGGCGGCTGCCTCGGCTCCCCCCTGCAAGGACTCAACACCTTCATGCAAGCTCCCTCGCATGGTGTTGAGTGCTGGCGGGTGCGCTCCCGTGATACAGCCGGCAGCCATAGCCGCTCACTGAATCACTCGGCCCTGCCCTCCGACATTGGATGCGATTGACAGCAGCACGAGCCAATGGCTGCGCTGCTTTCAATCCATCCACTGTAACCAATCAACGGCCAGGCTGAGCGGCGAAGAGGATGTCGGGGGCGAGCTCGGGACTTTCGAGGGGTCAGGTAAGTAAAAGGGGGGGGGGCTGGTATTGTCAGATGTTTTTTCACCTTAATGCATAGAATGCATTAAGGTGAAAAACTTTTACCTTTACAACCCCTTTAAAGTGATATTACATTTTTAGTTTCATCTGCAGCTGATTTAATCACTTGACCAGTTTACAGTGGCGGGTGCTCCATTAGGGGCGCGGCTCCCCTAATCTACATGCAGCGTGCCGGACGCATGGATTTCAAGGGTTTTTTTTTTTTTTTTTTTGTAGTACATAATTAGAGCCTGAGGCTCTAATTGGCTTCAAAAAGGGTGGGCTTGGGGTGCACACAACACAGCCAGGGGGATGAAAACAGTTTGGCTTGGTTTACATGACTGCACTGCACATGAACATGCTCTGCAGCACACAACAAAGCACAATGAAACACCACTATGTGCTGTTGTGCGCTGTATAACAAAAAATAATATATGCACATTTTTTTGGTACAGTACCGTCCCCAAAAAAAAAAAAAAAAAAAAAATTGTCTAAAATGTCCTGGTATGCTGACGCCTTAAGAGTTCCCTTCACTGGAACTAAGGGGCCAAGACCAACCCCTGAAAAACAACCCCCACACCATAATCCCCCCTCCACCAAATGATTTTAAAGCAAGGTCCATAAAGACATTGATGAGGAGTCAGCACACCAAGACATTTTGGACAATTTCATGCTCCCAACTTTGTGAGAACAGCTTGAGGATGGCCCCTTCCTGTTCCAACATGACTGCGCACCAGTGCACAAAGCAAGGTCCATAAAGACATGGATGAGCGAGTTTGGGGTGGAGGAACCTGACTGGCCTGCACAGAGTCCTGACCTCAACCCCATAGAACATCTTTCAGATGAATTAGAGCGGAGACTGCGAGCCAGGCCTTCTCATCCACATTAGTGCCTGACCTCACAAATGCGCTTCTGGAAGAATGGTCAAACATTCCCATAGACACACTCCTAAACCTTGTGGACGGCCTTCCCAGAAGAGTTGAAGCTGTTATAGCTGCAAACGGTGGGCCAACTCAATATTGAACCCTACGGACTAAGACTGGGATGCCATTAAAGTTCATGTGTGTGTAAAGGCAGGTGTCCCAATACTTTTGGTAATATAGTGTATATTGTATTTTTTAGGATTATCATCAGTAAAATTGCACTGGGCTTATGTCACATCCTCAAGTTAGCCGTCTTTGAAGTTCTTCTTTAAAAATGGCAAAAAATAATTTTATGGATGTTTATTAAGAAACTTTATTATGCACAGGAACAGCAGAAATTCACCAATTTGTCTGAAAATAAAAAAAAAAAAAAAAATTGAAGAACTGTAGAAAAATAAATCTAGGATGAAGAATGTGTCCATAATAAAGAGAGGTGTCCCATTAATCATCTTCTTCGTCCTCGTCGTCTTCATTATCCTGCTCATAGTCTATATCCGCATCGTCATCAGAGTCAACACTATCTTCATCCTCACCCTCCTCATCCTCTTCCTTGTCTTCTTCTTCATCTTCTCCCTCTTCCTCCTCCTCTTCTTCCTCCGCTTCATCCAGGGTACCATCCTTGTCTTCTTTCGCCACCATTTTCAAATACTCACTGGCCAGGATTTTCTTTGGCAGAATGTCTGGAAATGAAGGAGAAAATACTTTATATTGGGGGGGGGGTTTCTCCTCGTGACATTGAAGTGTATGTAATTCATAACAATCAAACTCTCTTATCTGCTCTCTGCTGGACTGTTGGGCCTTGTACACATGGGGTCCAGGGGCAGGGCAGCCATCAGAAATTTTGGGGACCCTTACAGAGCTTTAGGCCTGGACCCCCCCCCCCCCAACCAACATTCCCCCAGGGCCCGCCCACCAATTGGCCATCCCACAAAATCCGCCCACTGGCCAAGGATGTACACATGCCGCAGTAGGAATGATACACCCTGTCACACTTGAGAGGTGTTGCGCCTGCAAAGCCCCTTATCATAGTTGCCTTTTAGGGGGCCCCTTGGACGAGGACAGAGAGGGGGCCCCATGGCCGAGGACAGAGAGGGGGCCCCTTGGCCGAGGACAGAGAGGGGGCCCCTTGGCCGAGGACAGAGAGGGGGCCCCTTGGCCGAGGACAGAGAGGGGGGCCCCTTGGCCGAGGACAGAGAGGGGGGCCCCTTGGCCGAGGACAGAGAGGGGGCCCCATGGCCGAGGACAGAGAGGGGGCCCCATGGCCGAGGACAGAGAGGGGGCCCCATGGCCGAGGACAGAGAGGGGGCCCCATGGACGAGGACAGAGAGGGGGCCCCATGGACGAGGACAGAGAGGGGGCCCCATGGACGAGGACAGAGAGGGGGCCCCATGGACGAGGACAGAGAGGGGGCCCCATGGACGAGGACAGAGAGGGGGCCCCATGGACGAGGACAGAGAGGGGGCCCCATGGACGAGGACAGAGAGGGGGCCCCATGGACGAGGACAGAGAGGGGGCCCCATGGACGAGGACAGAGAGGGGGCCCCATGGACGAGGACAGAGAGGGGGCCCCATGGACGAGGACAGAGAGGGGGCCCCATGGACGAGGACAGAGAGGGGGCCCCATGGACGAGGACAGAGAGGGGGCCCCATGGACGAGGACAGAGAGGGGGCCCCATGGACGAGGACAGAGAGGGGGCCCCATGGACGAGGACAGAGAGGGGGCCCCATGGACGAGGACAGAGAGGGGGCCCCATGGACGAGGACAGAGAGGGGGCCCCATGGACGAGGACAGAGAGGGGGCCCCATGGACGAGGACAGAGAGGGGGCCCCATGGACGAGGACAGAGAGGGGGCCCCATGGACGAGGACAGAGAGGGGGCCCCATGGACGAGGACAGAGAGAGGGCCCCATGGACGAGGACAGAGAGGGGGCCCCATGGACGAGGACAGAGAGGGGGCCCCATGGACGAGGACAGAGAGGGGCCCCATGGACGAGGACAGAGAGGGGCCCCATGGACGAGGACAGAGAGGGGCCCCATGGACGAGGACAGAGAGGGGCCCCATGGAGGAGGACACATCCCCTTACCACCTCCTCTCCCATCACTCCTCCATGTGTGCTGTGCGTCTCGGTTACCTCCCCTCCCCCCTTCCAGGTTACTGGGTCCCCCTCCTCTGTATCCATCCATAAACTATACACAGTGACAGACCTCAGATCATCAGAGCAGCTTTTGAAGTGCAATGTCTCCTGGAGGTACCGGGAGAGTCTCAAGGGGCCCACTACACCTGTCTTGGCTGTCCCCCCCTCCCCTGATGGCGGCCCTGGCCAGAGGTGGTAAAAAACAGGCACTCTTTTTTTAACTTTAGGCCCCCTCCATCGCCAGCATTCTATGCTAGGCAAGAAGGATGTGTCCCTGCTGTCTCAGCCTCCTGCAAGAGAAGGGACTCGCAGCGACCGGTGGGTGGAGCCGAGGACATCATTGGAGGCCGGCTGCCTGAACCCAGGAGAGGCAGGCGGCTTCCGAAGAGGACCAAGATGGCAGCGCAGGACTGGGGCTGCTGCATGAGATCAGCAGATTGTAGCAGGACAATACTGGATCTGCTGGGCAAGTAACAACACTGTACAGGTGTCAGAGGGACAGGAAGTGAGGGAGAATCTTTATAATGGGGACACAGGCAACAATAAAACCCTGACCTTCCCCACATGATCCAAAAGTAAATAAAATAACTGGTTAGACTATAGAGGAACGTTAATGGGCTCCACCTACCAGAGAGGAATCCGAAGGTCTCGCTGTTCTCAGCCGTATCGGACAAGTCGTCATAGGACAGCGTGTTGTCTTTTATCCCCGTGCCATGTTTATAGGAATAGGACGCCAAGTATTTCACAAACAGCTCCTGCCAGGGGAAGACACCATGATAATTATTCCAATCACAGCTCTACAATTCATTGTCAGAAATATATCAGAAGGCTGACTCTCCAATCTGTCACCGACCCACTACGTCATTTTTTTTTATTCTGCTCAAAAAAAATAACCAAATAGTTTCATCCTTGTCTAGAGAGTTCCTATTGGTGGATCTCACACACATACCTGGTGATCGGACCTCACCGATTGCTGTATTCTAATAAATTGCCCCATGTGGACCGTCATATTATCACCTTCAAGGAGCTCAGCCCGGCGAGTCACTCCTCCCAAATCAATGACATCATACATTCAAATCAATGACATCATACATTCAAATCAATGACATCATACATTCAAATCAATGACATCATACATTTACCCCACACTACTACTTAGGGGGTCACCCAAGATGTCCCATATTTCTTGTATGGGGGGTCACTCAAGATGTTCCATATCGCCCCAGGGTTCTTGTATGGGGGGGGGGTCACCCGAGGTGTTCCATATCCCCCCCCCCCCCCGATTCTTGTACGGGGGTCACCTAAGATGTCCCACATCCCCCCACCTCCTCTTCCCATGATTCTTGTATGGTGTCATCTAAGATGTCCCATATCCGCCCCCCCCCCCCCCCGGGTTCTTGTGTAGGGGGAACAACTAAGATGTTCCATATCCCTCTGTATTCTTGTACGAGGTTTCTCAAAGATTTCCCATATCCCCCCCTCCAGGGTTCTTGTATTGGGGGGGGGGGGGGGCACCTTAGATGTTCCATATCCCCCCTGTATTCTTGTACTAGGGTCACCTAAGATGTCCCATATTCCCCCTGTATTCTTGTACGAGGATCACCTAAAATGTCCCACCCCCCCAGAGTTCTTGTATAGGGGGGTCACCTAAGATGTCCCCCCCCCAGAGTTCTGTATAGGGGGTCACCTAAGATGTCCCCCCCCCAGAGTTCTTGTATAGGGGGTCACCTAAGATGTCCCATATTCCCTAGCCCCCCCTCCCAGAGTTCTTGTATGGGGGTCACCTAAGATGTTCCATATCACCCCCAGGGTTCTTGTATTGGGGGGGGGTCACCTAAGATGGTCCATATTTTCCCTCCCCTGGGGTTCTTGTATTGGGGGGGTTCACCCAAGATGTTCCATACACCCCCCTCCCCAAATTCTTGTATGGAGCAGTCACCCAAGATGTTCCATACTCTCCCCCCTTCCCCTTCCTGGGTTTCATACTCCCCCCTGGGTTCCATACCCCCCCTTCCCCAAGGTTCCTGGAGGGGGGGTCACCTAAGATGTCCAATATCCCCCCCCCCAGGGTTCTTGTATAGGGGGGGCAACAACTAAGATGTTCCATATCCCCCCCCCCATAGTCTTGTACGAGGGTCCCCTAAGAGGTGCCATATCCCCACCTCCAGGGTTCTTGTATGGGGGGGGGGGGGGGTGTCACCTAAGATGTTCCATATCCCCCCTGTATTCTTGTACTAGGGTCACCTAAGATGTCCCATATTCCCCCTGTATTCTTGTACAAGGCTCACCTAAAATGTCCCAGCCCCCCAGAGTTCTTGTATAGGGGGGTCACCTAAGATGTCCCACACCCCCCCAGAGTTCTTGTATAGGGGGTCACCTAAGATGTCCCATATTCCCTAGCCCCCCTCCCAGAGTTCTTGTATGGGGGTCACCTAAGATGTTCCATATCACCCCCAGGGTTCTTGTATTGGGGGGGGGGGGTGTCACCTACGATGTCCCATATTCCCCCAGAGTTCTTGTATGGGGTCACTTAAGATGTTCTATATCACCCCCACGGTTCTTGTATGGGGGGGGGGTGTCACCTAAGATGGCCCATATTTTCCCTCTCCTGGGGTTCTTGTATTGGGGGGTTCACCCAAGATGTTCCATACTCCCCCCCCCCCCCCCCCGGGTACCAACCCCCCCCCCCAGGTTCCTGTATGGGGGGGGTCACCTAAGATGTCCCATATCCCCTCCCCCCTCCAGGGTTCTTGTATGGGGGTCACCTAAGATGTTTCATACTCTCCCCCCCCCCCCCCCCGGGTTCCAAAAACCCCTACCCCCAGGTTCCTGTATGGGGGCGGGGGGGGTCACCTAAGATGTTTCATACAACCCCGCCCCCTCCAGCGTTCTTAAATGAGGGCTCACCTAAGTTCCATACCAACCCCCCCCCCAGGTTCCTGTATGGGGGGGTCACCTAAGATGTCCCATATCCCCTCCCCCCTCCAGGGTTCTTGTATGGGGGTCACCTAAGATGTTTCATACTCTCTCCCCCCCCCCCCCCCCCGGGTTCCAAAAACCCCTACCCCCAGGTTCCTGTATGGGGGCGGTCACCTAAAATGTTTCATACACCCCCGCCCCAAGTTCCTGTATGGGGGGGGTCACCTAAGATGTCCCATATCCCCTCCCCCCTCCAGGGTTCTTGTATGGGGGTCACCTAAGATGTTTCATACTCTCCCCCCCCCCCCCCCGGGTTCCAAAAACCCCTACCCCCAGGTTCCTGTATGGGGGCGGGGGGGGGTCACCTAAGATGTTTCATACAACCCCGCCCCCTCCAGCGTTCTTAAATGGGGGCTCACCTAAGTTCCATACCAACCCCCCCCCCCAGGTTCCTGTATGGGGGGGTCACCTAAGATGTCCCATATCCCCTCCCCCCTCCAGGGTTCTTGTATGGGGGTCACCTAAGATGTTTCATACTCTCTCCCCCCCCCCCGGGTTCCAAAAACCCCTACCCCCAGGTTCCTGTATGGGGGCGGGGGGGGGGTCACCTAAAATGTTTCATACACCCCCGCCCCAAGTTCCTGTATGGGGGGGGCACCTAAGATGTTCAATACCCCCCCCCCCCCACGGTTTTCTTATATGGGGGGTCACCTAAGATGCTCCATACCCCCCCCCCCCCCAGGGTTCCTTTATGGGGGGGTCACCTAAGATGTCTTATATTTCTCATTCCCAGGACCCCCCCCAGACACTGCACACCCCAAGAAGTCAGCCCCTCCCCCGGGGGGGTACCGTGGCCTTGGTGGTGAGGAGGAGGGCATCCGGGTTGATGCTGGACACATCGGGCGAGCTCTTCATGATGACCCGGATCCGGGACTGAGGCAGAACCACCAGCCGACTCTCTGCCACCCTCCTCTCCTCCGCCATCCTCCTCTCCTCCACTGTCCGCGTACAATAAAGCTCCCCGGGTTCAAAACAACACAGAGCAGCGTGCTCCATGCGAGGACTACATCTCCCGGCATCCCCCAGGGCAGGAATCAGAGATAGATGTTCCGTCAGATTAATCGACCCGTCAGAATATGTAACGGAAGTGACGTTTCGTCACCGCCATCTTTCTACACCCCGCACTTCTCCACAGTAAGGATACAGAGAGAAGGGGGCAAGCGGCCATATTGTTACACCCACCAGAGTTTGGCATTGTACACTTATTTATAACATTACACTGAGGATATATAGTGAAATACAGTACTTATAACTCCGTCTGACTGTTCAGATGTTGAATTTTAAAAGCAGCGGCAAGCCTGGTTATCTCACAGGTGTCAAATTTCATAACGGATGAGACATTTCGCGACGGCCATCTTCTGACCCATCAGATTTTGTAACTGAAGTGACGTTCTGCGACAACCATCTTGGTACACCCCCCACTCGGCTGCAGTAGGCATGCAGTAAGAGGGCGGAAGCGGACATCTTTTTACACCCACCCAAGTCTTGCATTTCACACTTATTTTTACCAGTAAACTGACCTTATATAGTGAAATACAGAATTTTGAAATCCGTAAAACTGTTTTGATGTTGAATTTTCAAAGCATTGGCAAGCGTGCTCATCTCACATGGTTGCTAATGTGACAGAACAGCGGTGCTTTTAAAATTCAACATCAAAACAGTCGAATTGATTTCAAAATTCTGTATTTCACTATATAAGCTCAGTTTAGTGGTAAAAATAAGTATGAAATGCAAGAATTGTGTAGGTGTAAAAAGATGTCCGCTGCCGCCTTCTGACTGCATGCTTACGGCAGACAAGTCGAAGTGCGGGGTGTACCAAGATAGCCATCGCAGAATGTCACTTCCGTTACAAAATCTGATGGGTCACCGAATCTGACGGAACACCGCTACCCATCAGAAAAGGTAGCGGATGTGACGTTCTGTCACTGCCATCTTGGTACACCCCGCACACAGCCTGCAGTCAGAATGCGGCAGTAGATATCTTTTTACACCCACTGGAGTCTTGCTTTTCACACTTATTTTTACCAGTAAACTGCGCTTATATAGTGAAATACAGTATTTTGAAATCCGTGACACTGTTCTGATGTTAAATATTAAAAGCAGTGACAAGCGTGCTGATCTCACAGGTTTACTAATCTGACAGAACACCGCTGCTTTTAAAGTTCAACATCAAAAGGGTCCTAAGAGTCTGACAGATTTCAAAATATTGTATTTCACTATATAAGCGCAGTTTACTGGTAAAAATAAGTGTAAAAGGCAAGACTCCGGTGGGTGTAAAAAGATTTCCGCTGCCGCCTTCTGACTGCAGGCCTACTGCGGCCGAGTGCGGGGTGTACCAAGATGGCCGTGACGGAATGTCACTTCTGTTACCTATTTTGATGGGTAGCGGTATTCTGATTGGCCACTGTCCTGTCAGAATACCGCTACCCATCAGAAAATGTAACGGAAGTGACGCTCTGAGCAAAAAATGCTTACTGAGCCATGCGTTCCAATAGGTTTCCTAATCTGACAGAACACAAAGCCAGTAGCGGACATCTTCTTACACCCAGACAAGCGGGGCAGAAGGTGGCGACGGCCATCTTGGTACACCCCGCGCTGCTCAGCAGCAAACTAATTATATACTGAAATAGACTATTTCACTCTGTCACTGTGAAATAATCTATTTCAGTATATAAGGTGAGTTAACTGCTAAAATAAGTGTAAGTGTAATAAATAAAATAAGTGTGAAATTGAACACTTGCCTGGGTGTAATCGGGTAAATGGAATAGCCATTTATTTATCAAACATTTAGTCATGATTATCAAAACATGAGTTTCTGATTTGGTATATATATATATATATATATATATATATATATATATATATATACATATACATATATTGGTTGCATATTCTGTTAGAAGTCTAATGCCCCGTACACATGGTCGGACTTTGTTTGGACATTCTGACAACAAAATCCTAGGATTTTTTCCGACAGATGTTGGCTCAAACTTGTCTTGCATACACACGGTCACACAAAGTTGTCGGAAAACCCGATCATTCTGAACGCGGTGACGTAAAACACGTACGTCGGGACTATAAATGGGGCAGTAGCCAATAGCTTTCATCTCTTTATTTATTCTGAGCATGCATGGCACTTTGTCGGTCGGATTTGTGTACACACGATCGGAATTTCCGACAACCGATTTTGTTGTCGGAAAATTTTATATCCTGTTCTCAAACTTTGTGTGTCGGAAAATCCGATGGAAAATGTCCGATGGAGCCTACACACAGTCGGAATTTCCGACAACACGCTCCGATCGGACATTTTCCATCGGAAAATCCGACCGTGTGTACGGGGCAATATTGTGTAACAATTGTCTTGATTGTGTTGAAAGGCTATGTTTACACCTTAATTTGCAAAGAATACTAACTCGGCTTTTGAAGGCCTGGTTAGTCAACGAGCCTTGGAATTGACCACTATGTAAAACAAGTATTTTGCATTTCAATCAAGATTTGAATCCAAAGACACTTTAGCTAGCTAGTTCCCACCCTTTTAGTAAAACATATAAATTGTATTGCTCTCCCTAGCTACGCAGAACAATTATATTGAAATGTAAACCTGTACTGTATTGTTCTCCCTGCTTGTGGTTAAAGCCACATGCTTGTATATTAAACACATCGTTTTGAATGTGGTTCAGCAGTCAAAATGTTATTGGAAACCCCTAAGTTCTGGGATTTCCCTATCAGTGTAAGAAGATGTTCTGCCGCCTTTGTGTTCTGTCACATTAGGAAACCTATTGAAACACATAGTGGGCATGCTGGGACGCATAGCGCATGCGCAATAAGCAATTTTGGTCGCAATGTAATTTCCTTTGAATTTCCTGCTGGGTAGTTGTGGCAGAGCAAGGCTCTGGTCTCAATGAAAATGCGGTTAAAGTTGACACAGAGTCTGCATATCGGCTGAGTGCAGAGCTACAGAGCGTAAATTTGAAACAGAGAAAACTGCTCTGGCAGTTTTCTCCAGGTTTTGCTAATTCCTTATGGGGCTCTGTAATTTGGAGATCCTTCAGAGTCTTGGGTGGGATGGGATCTCCAACCCTGTGTCCAGGTCTTGTGGACAGCCAGCAGGTTGTGTGCCCAGGTGCACACAGCCCATATAAGAAGGGGCTGGTGAGAGCAGAAAGAGTGGAGGAAGGTGAAGTTGGAGCAGTGGCTGCTAGTAAGTGTCGCTGTGTGCGAATAGATGCTGTGTGCATTGAAGGGCTTGAAGCTGTGTGCGTCCAGGGAGCCAGAAGCTGTGTGCATTGAAGGGCTTCAAAGCTGTGTGCGTCCAAGGAGCCCAAAGCTGTGAGCGTTGAAGGGCTTGAAGCTGTGTGCAGCCAAGGAGCCTAAGACTGTGTGCATCCAAGCAGCTCGTTTGAGGGGCCTGTACCTATAGCAGCAGTACTGCTGAAGAGTAGCCAGGTGGGCTAGCATTTTCATTTGGATTTTGTGTATTTAATTGAAGCTTGGACCCCTGTGTGGGATTCCTGGATGGACTTTTGTTCTGTTTTTCCCTTTAATAAACGTGGGCTGCCAGGCCCTTAACTATAAATGCGTCTCTGATGTGGACTCACTGCACCAAAACGCATCTATCCACTTGAGTTGAACAATCCCCAATGTCACATAGTAGACATGTGCATTCGTTTTCATCCGAATGCATTTTTTGTCTGAATTTCGGGTATTTTAGTTATCAGGGCCGATCCTAGGGTCACAGACGCCTGGGTGCAGAAATATTTCTGGCGCCCCCACATGGGCGTGGTCATGTTACACACTTCTCCCCTTTACACATGTTTCTATGGCAACGACTCAAACACAGAGATGCTCCCCTAAGAAGTCTTCTAGGATCCTCCCATGATCTTCTAACAATAAAAAAAAAAAATACAGGACGAGCTTACACTAATGAGTTTCTCTGATGCACACAGAGAGGGCTTGTGTTAGAAAGAGCCCCCAGACATAGTACAGGAGACGGTCAGAGACTGCAGACGTATTACCTGAGACGGTCAGAGACTGCAGACATATTACCTGAGATGGTCAGAGACTGCAGACATATTACCTGAGATGGTCAGAGACTGCAGACATATTACCTGAGATGGTCAGAGACTGCAGACATATTACCTGAGATGGTCAGAGACTGCAGACATATTACCTGAGATGGTCAGAGACTGCAGACATGATACAGGAGATGATCAGAGACTGCAGACATAGTACAGGAGATGATCAGAGACTGCAGACATAGTACAGGAGATGATCAGAGACTGCAGACATAGTACAGGAGATGATCAGAGACTGCAGACATAGTACAGGAGATGATCAGAGACTGCAGACATAGTACAGGAGATGATCAGAGACTGCAGACATAGTACAGGAGATGATCAGAGACTGCAGACATAGCACAGGAGGCGGTCAGAGACTGCAGACATAGCACAGGAGGCGGTCAGAGACTGCAGACATAGCACAGGAGGCGGTCAGAGACTGCAGACATAGTACAGGAGATGATCAGAGACTGCATACATAGTACAGGAGATGATCAGAGACTGCATACATAGTACAGGAGATGATCAGAGACTGCAGACATAGTACAGGAGATGATCAGAGACTGCAGACATAGTACAGGAGATGATCAGAGACTGCAGACATAGTACAGGAGATGATCAGAGACTGCATACATAGTACAGGAGATGATCAGAGACTGCAGACATAGTACAGGAGATGATCAGAGACTGCAGACATAGTACAGGAGATGATCAGAGACTGCAGACATAGTACAGGAGATGATCAGAGACTGCAGACATAGTACAGGAGGCGGTCAGAGAGTGCAGATATAATACAGGAGATGGTCAAAAGACT
The DNA here is from genome assembly GCF_042186555.1 of Aquarana catesbeiana. Taxonomy (NCBI): domain Eukaryota; kingdom Metazoa; phylum Chordata; class Amphibia; order Anura; family Ranidae; genus Aquarana; species Aquarana catesbeiana. The sequence goes on along the minus strand of NC_133328.1, from coordinate 628,032,022 downwards.
GCAGACATACTACAGGAGATAATGGCCGATCGGCCCTCTCACCTGACCCAGCAACAACGGTTCCTCTGATCAGGAGTCTGCTCACTCTGAATTGCCTGTGGCAACTCCACTGGGTAGAGCCTAGATCTACATTCAGGCAATGACTCCATTCCTTTCTCTGCAGGTCAGCAGGGTTCTCTCTCTGATGGTGTTCCCTCAGCACTGTCCTCTCCCTCTGGAGTCCTGGGTGTACTTCCCTGAAAGCTTTCCCGGGCTCCTGGCTCTCTCTCTATCCCATTCAGCTGGGCATGCTGTGTGGGCTGCAGTTTCCGTGTTACAGTGGGGCTGCCAGTCCTCAGGACTACATGTCCCACAATCCTCTTCTCTGATTATATTTTTATTCTATTTCTTCCCTGGTCAATATGAAGGTGGGGGAAGAAACATAGTGGGGCAGCTGTGCTGGCAAGCGCTACTCACTAGTACAGCAGCGCGAGGAAAGGGAGGGGAGGGGAGGGGAGGGAGAGGGAGGGGGGAAAGAAGAGCCCACGGCTGCAGTGATGGTGTCATCCAGTGCAGAAAAACATGGTGTCACCCCCCCTCTCCACCAACTATAGTCGCCCCTCAGTACAGACTCCCTCCATTAAGTATAGAGCCCCACTAAGTATAAACCCCTCCCTCAGTACAGACCCCCCTTCATTAGTACAGACCCCCCTCAGGGCAAACTACCCCTCCTCAATTAGTACAGACCCCCCTCCATTAGTACAGACCCCCCACACAAACCACACCCCTACATTAGTAGAGACTCCCCCCATAAACCACCCCTCCTTAGTACAGACCACCCCCCCATTAGTAAAGACCCCCCTAAGGACAAACAACCCCCCTCCATTAGTACAGACCCCCCCTCAGGACAAACCTCCCCCTCCATTAGTACAGACCTCCCGACAAACCTCCCCCCTCCATTAGTACAGACCTCCCGACAAACCCCCCCCATTAGTGCAGACCCCCCTCAGGACAAACCTCCCCCCTCCATTAGTACAGACCTCCCGACAAACTACCCCCCCATTAGTACAGACCCCCCTCAGGACAAACTACCCCCCCTTCCATTAGTACAGACCCCCCATAAACCACCCCCCCATTAGTATAGACCCCTCTCAGGACAAACCACCCCCCTCCATTAGTACAGACCCCCCCCACAACCCCCCCCTCCATAAGTACAGACCCCCCCTCAGGACAACCCCCCCCCTCCATTAGTACAGACCCCCGATAAACTAACCCCACCATTAGTACAGAATCCCCCCCACAAACCCCCCACTCCATTAGTACAGACTCCCCCCCCCCACAAATCCCCCTCCTTTATTAGTACAGACTCCCCGAGTCCCCCCCCCTCAGGACAAACCCCACCCGGGCGGCAGCTGGAGAGGACAGTGTGCAGCGTGCCACCCGGGTGGAGAAGATCGTGACCGAGAATGACAGGCACTGTACGCCGCGTGGCACGGACCGCCCCGCCCCCCAACGACGTCACTGTGCGGGTCGCTCTCCGAACAGAGACAGCCGCTCCGATCTCCTCTGACAGGAGGATGGAGCGGGCGGGGACGGACTTGGCAGGAAACACAGCGGCTGCGGAGAGAGCGGCCTGTGGACACCAACAAGGAGAGGAGGAGGAGGGAGGGGAGCTCTCTGGCGCTTGAGCGCCCCCACCTCTGTGGCGCCTGGGTGAACTGCACCCCGTGCACCCGCCTAGGATCGGCCCTGTTCGTTATCGTTTTAACAAACGATAACAAATGTGCAGAATCCCAAAACCGAAAGATCCGACATAAATAAATGCTTTATTTTCGTTTTCGTTGCGACAACAGTTCGATATAGATAGGAGATTCGACATGAGGCTGACAATAGCGATCTGTGTCCATTGAACCTGTGGTCGAATGTGCCTAACCTTAACTCTATTAGTCCAAGATTATTCTACATAGAGAGAAAAGATTCGACATAGAGAGAAAAGATTCAACATTATAGAGACAATAGCAAAAAAGGTTGAATGTGCTTAACCTAACTCTATTAGTCCAAGATTATTCGACATTAGAGAGAAAAGATTCGACATGAAGATTCAACGAAGCATACAACATTAGAATTCTACTATAGCTTGTAGGCGGAACATTCGACCTGGAAATGTACGATTGTGGCATCGTACAGTTTAGCTGCTCCATTGAATCTTCTTAGAACGTTCGACAGACACCATAAGCCTTCAATGACAGATTTGACCTTAATTATTTCGGATTTTGGACGAATGCATTTTTTAACAAAACGAAATAAATAAAAACGAATTTCGGGAGTAACTAAATAAATGTATTTTTCGGACGAAAACAAAATTCCGAAACAAAATATTTCAGTGTGCACATGTCTACTGGGTAGCAGTATTCTGATAGAACAGCGATCCATCAGAATAGGCAACGGAAGTGACATTGCATCACTACACCACGACGGCCATCTTGGTACACCCCGCACTGGGCTGCAGTAAAACGCTATGTGTGGCGGAAAACTAACACTGCACATCACCCTGAACACAGCATCCCCACCGTGAAACATGGTGGTGGCAGCATCATGTTGTGGGGATGCTTTTCTTCAGGAGGGACAGGGAAGCTGGTCAGAGTTGATGGGAAGATGGATGGAGCCAAATACAGGACAATCTTTGAAGAAAAACATTAAAAACCATTTATAATTTTCCTTCCACTTCACAATTATGTGCCACTTTGTGTTGGTCTATCACATAAAATCCCAATTATGTTTTTGGTTGTAACATGACAAAATGTAGAAAATTTCAAGGGGTATGAATACTTTAAGGCACTGTATCCGCCAGCACACCAAGGATCCTCAAATGTCACATCACAAGAGTAAGTGCAACGTTTTAGAGCCTTGCAGGACCCCTTCGTCAGGGATATCACCTTGTTCCCAGGAATGTGTGCAAGGGGAATATGGACAATTTATGAAAAATTTAACTATTCCACACATACAGTACATATTAGCGACCCTTTTTCTATTGTCTCTCTTTAGTATGAATGGGTAAACTAAAAACCTCAGGAAGCCCTTTTAAATTTGATGTTTGTGACCAAATTGGCCAAATGTCGAAAACCCTGATATGCCAATGGTTAGTTTTTCAGGAGAAGGCCGTTCATTCCGATGGAATAAAATAAAAAAAAAACAGCAGATATTACCCGCTTCAGCCCCAGAAGATTTTACCCCCTTCCTGACCAGAGCACTTTTTGCGATTCGGCACTGAGTCGCTTTAACTGACAATTGCGCGGTCGTGCAACAATGTACCCAAACAAAAACAACGTCCTTTTTATCCCACAAATAGAGCCTTCTTTTGGTGGTATTTGATCCTCTCTGCGTTTTTAATTTTTTTGCGCTATAAACAAAAAAAGAGCGACAATTTTGAAAAAAAAAGCAATATTTTTAACTTTTTGCTAGAATAAATATCCCCCAAAAATATATTTAAAAAAAACTACATTTTTTTCCTCAGTTTAGGCCGATATGTATTCTTCTACGTATTTTTGGTAAAAAAAAATCGCAATAAGCTTATATTGATTGGTTTGTGCAACAGTTATAGCATCTACAAAATAGGGGATAGTTTTATGGCATTTATTTTTTATTAGTAATGGCGGCGATCTGCGATTTTCATCGGGGCTGCGACATTGTGGCGGACAGATCGGACACTTTTGACACTTTTTTGGGACCATTGACATTTATACAGCGATCAGAGCTAAAAATAGCCACTAATTACTGTGTAAGTGTCACAGGTAGGGAAGGGGTTAACACTAGGGGGCGATCAAGGGGTTAACTGTGTTCCCTATGAGTGTTTCTAACTGTGAGGGGGATGGGCTTACTGGGACATGACAGAGATCATGGTTCCCGACCACTGAGAACAGTAGATCCCTGTCATGTCACCTGTCAGAATCAGGAAATGCCTTGTGGCATTTCCCCGTTCTGCCTGTGTACAAGGCAATCGCGGGCCAGCGGAGGACATTGAGTACTCCCGACCCGTGGGCAGGCTCCCGCAGTGTGCGAAGCGCACTGCCCTTTGTGAATGGCTTGTGGCGGAGGAAGGGGGCCAAACTTTTGGAGGACCTCGTTGCGGTGAGATCACCTGGAAGTAGGGATGGGTACCTGTCAAAAAACAGGTCCCCGCTATTTCCTCCCCCTTAAAAGGTGCCAAATGTGGCACCGTAGGGGGGGAGGAAGCAAACGAGTGTAGCTTCCCTTTTTGGGTGAAGCTCTGCTTTAACACCTTGTTTTTTGTTTTTGTTTTGTTTTCTAGGGGAGAGATACACTAACCCAGTGTTTCTCAACCTTTTTTAAGACAAGGCACCCTTCGTGCACTAGATTTAAACCAAACCATGGAGACCTGATTCATCTACTGTGGAGGTGCCCGAAATTACATTCCTATTGGAAGGGAGAGGCAGACACTATCAACAGGATATTTCAGATCTCTATTCCTCTAGACCGTACAATTACAATACAGTTTAATACAATAGGAATCAGAGGGTCCTGCTCTAGTATTCTAATGTTTCTCTTCTCCCTCAATGTCTCTCCATTAGTCAGCTTTTGTGACGCCAATGCTGAGGGAGAGGGGCACGGAAGGGTCAAACAAGGATGCCATGGAGGCAACAGACATCCTCCTTATCAACTGATGACTTCATTGGTTGTTAGGATGCCAGTGTCTAGAAAGTCGTAATGGTGCGTAATGAAAACCTGTGGCTTTGTGTAACTAAGGTAGGCTTCATTATATACAATTTTTGATCAATTTTTAGGTATTTTCATGGTCCTGTAGACATCATATTACATAGCTCCCAACTGTCCCTGATTTCGAGGGACTGTCCCTGATTTGGAGCAATGTCCCTCTGTCCCTCATTCCTCCTCATTTGTCCCTCATTTTGGGTCTGATCTATATAGATGTATATAAAATGCACTTTTTATCTATCAAAAAGTGTTTTCCAGCGCTAAACCTTTCATCTGATTTCTAAATTGCTGCATTTGTAAATTCCAAAAGCCAATATAAAGGAAAAGTAGTGGTTAAAAAAAGCACTTGTGGGTTTAACCAATCTCTTGTTTTTTTGTACAATTCTCCTTTAAGGGGGCGTGGCAAGGGGTGTGTCCTATGCCTGCATACTTTTGCTGGTAGGTGTCCCTCATTCCCATCTCAAAAAGTTGTGAGGTATGATATTATAGTACATATGCATATGCATGAAAGGTTTAGCAGCAGAAAACACTTTTTGAAAGATAAATAGTGCATTTTATATACAACTATATAGATCGGACCAAAATGAGGGACAAATGAGGAGAAATGAGGGACAGTCCCTCGAAATCAGGGACAATTGGGAGCTATGCATATGGAAAACCTTACCAGTTTTCTTAAAGGAACAACCATTAAATTTAGCAATATATGGTCCCCCCTGGAAGGACTTCTCCCGTTCTGAAGAGTACATCCATATCCTGTCTAGCTCTTCCCCCTTCTCTACTTGGGAGCCAGTAAGGTAGATTTGGTTTGTATCATTCATCGCCTATAAAATATCTTTACTATTGATTAAAACCAATGCCATAAATATTCTTCCCTATTGGATCAGGGGTAATAATCTACCTAACACTTCCCCCTCTCCACCCTCCACCTCATCACTATCCTACTTGATGTTTTATTATATGAATTTTACTTATTTGTTTTTTATTATTCTCCTCGATTATACAGTCTATTAACCCATCATTCATTTTGTAATCTCATGTCATGTAATATATATTTTTAACACTGCGTTTACTCGTATTTTTTGTCCATATTTTGACATAGAGACGAAAAAGTAAACATTTTATTTATTTATTTATTCATTATTTTCTATTATTATTTTAGTTATTTTATTATTATTTATTTACATTTTTTATTATTCAAATATTTGTTTATATATTACTCATGTTTGTAGTGATTGCTTTTCATATGTTTTCTTTGCAATGTAATACTTTAAAATTCTTAAATAAAATAATGCAACCCCCTCCTCCCCCCCAAAAAAAACCTAAATAATGTTTTTTTTAGGTAATTTGCCAAGGCACCTTTGAAGAAGGTTTACATGTGCATTAAAGAATCAGGTGGGTTTTTTTTAGTCCAGGAGTCTCCAAACTTTCTAAACAAAGGGCTAATTTACTGTCCTTCAGACCCTCAGGTCAGTGGGGCCCCATCTTTCATATTAGTAGGAGGAAAAGTGCCGCAAAGACCAATTAAAGGCAAGCAAAGGGCCACATCCGGTCCCCCGGGAGGCAGATTGGAGACCACTGTTTTAGCCAATAGAAAGCACTAGGGGGAGGAGTTTAGGGGTAATGTAATACGCTCACATTATGACACCAGTGACACCGCCCCCTTCTGACATCATGTAACCTCATGTGATGTCTAAAGGGGGTGGTGCCACCGAGTGACATACCCGAGTGGCTCCGCCCCTTGCCTATATAAGAACTGTCAAAGTAAAGAGAGGGCAGATGGTGGGCGAAGCGGGGGAGGGCAGACGGAGGGCAGACAACAAGCTAAGCGTTTTTTTTTCAGTTTTTCTATTTGTCGGTCGGCAGGCGTCATGATTGACGATGGATCTACATCGAGGGACACTTTTTTTTTTTTTTTTAATAATGGACTTGTCAAAAACTGTTTCCTGTGGTTTTTACTTTTTGACACTTTTTTGGTGAATGGGTAGGGGTACTATCGTGGAGATTTTTCCATACACTATGCGTAATCCATGTCTCCTGCGCTAATAAGCGCTCTTTCCAGCCTTTTGGTATAATGTGTCTTTGTACACCCGTATCTTCCCAAGTAAACAGACATAGCCACCGTCCTCACATCCTTAGCTCCATAGGCAGACTTCCTCCTGGAGAGCCTGTGTTGTTTATTTATAATAACGATGACAATAGAGCTTGATGGTTTCAGAATCTGCCAATCAAACACGGGCATTCCTTCAAACAGGAGGAGTTATACAAATCTCAACCAATGAACAATGACTAGGGGAGTGTCTGGGCAGGGGCAGTGTGTATGATTTCCCGCCCCCTGTCTCTGTAAGCCACCATCTTTAGCAAGACAAAGAAAGCCACATGGCTGGCCTTGGAATTCATGGACGCTGTCCCCGACCAAAACTCACACAAAGACTCCCGGTTTTGCCGTTGGCGTGAATCCTTATTCTGCATTGTTCAGAGAACAACGTATACCCGGATTATTCTACCATTCCTGAGGATGGGAGATTATTTGCAGGGACACGGCACAGCCCCTCCATGTGCTGATCAGACACACAGAGCGACAGGAGCGTTCATCCCCCCCATAACCAATAATGTCTTCGCAGAGTGATCACATCCCCCACAGACGATCGTCTGTGCATTGCACAGGGGCCCCACACTGCAAAAACTTCTCCGCATCTTACAGGAAGCTTTTCACTACCAATGATCCCTAACCTGTGTTGCTTCGCTCCAGTTCTCTGTTTAGCCCGGACTGCAGCAGAACTAACACTGGGAGACACTGTGACAATACATATTGAATACATCATAATAAAATTTCCACAACAGTACGATGTACCCCATACCCATTCACATAGAGGGGGAGTTGGGATCTGGAGCCCCACTTGTTAAAGGGGGATTCCAGATTCCGATAACCCCCTGACCCTGACAAACACAGCCTAGGGTTGTCGGGAAGAGGCCCTTGTCCCCATCAACAAGGTGCTTTGGGGTGGGGGGGCGCAGAGCCCCAAAGCATCGCCCCCCCCCATGTTGAGGGCATGTAGCCTGGTATGGTTCGGGGGGGGGGGGGGGGCGGCGCTCACTCGTCCCCTCATTTCTGACCTGCCGGGCTGCATTCTCGGATAAGGGTCTGTTATGGATTTTGGGGGAGGACCCCACGCCGGTTTTTTTTTTTTTTAAATTTTGGCATGGAGTTCCCCTTAAAATCCATACCAGACCCGAAGGGCCTTATGCCTTTTTTTGGAACATTTTTCTATTGCCGGGCAATTGCCAGCATTCTTTATCTTTACATTCATCTGTCAGTGGGGAAGCCGACTTACAGATGATGACTCACCGTTGTTAAGGACGCGGGCGGCCGGCTTCCCGGGGCGCTGCTTAACAACCATCTATTTCTTCACACAGAATTCGGATTGGTTGATTGTTCTTTGACCGATCCAAATTCTAATGCTGCGTACACACAATCGGAATTTCCGACAACAAAACCATGGATTTTTTTCCGAATGATGTTGGCTCAAACTTGTCTTGCATACACACGGTCACACAAATGTTGTCGGAAATTCCGAACGTGAGAACGCGGTAACGTACAAGACGTGCGACGAGCCGATAAAAAGGAAGTTCAATAACCAGTGCTGCTCCTTCTGCTCTCATTTGTGGCCAGAAATTCCGACAGCAAATGTTCGATGGAGCATACACATGGTCGGACTTTCTAACAACAAGCTCCCATCCAACATTTCCCGTTGGAAAGTCGGACTGTGTGTACACGGCATAATCCTTCTGAAAAGTTGAAATTCATTAGAAAATGAATAAACAAAACAAATTTTAATGGATTTCAGTGAAATTCGTTACTATTTGTTACTGTTTCATTTGGAGATTCGGATACATCCGAATAACCAAAAATTAGTCTGAATTTGTATTCAGACCGAAACGAATTGCACATGTCTAATTGGAGTTACTGTTGCCTTTCTATCATCTGGAACCAGTCTGCACATTCTCCTCTGATCTCTGACATCAACAAGTCATTTTCCTCCACACAACTGCAGCTCACTGGATAATATGCTCCAGTCAGGAGCTGGGATTTTTTAGGTGCCAATAACTCAATTTCAAAAACACATAATAAAATTCATAATCTTTTACTCTATTTGTTTAAAAAATACATATAAATGTAGCAAAAAAAAAAAAAAACATATATATATATATATATATATATATATATATATATATATATACAAGGACACATGATAAAATTACTGGATCAGGTTGTTTTAGATATTGACAATATGATCATAAGTTTAGTGGTCAAAACTGGGGTGATAATCCCGACATGTTTCGCCAATAAGTTCAGCTTCTTCAGGGTAAATTAGTTATCACACCTAAATAAATAACGTTAGAGTCTAATCATCATTGTAAACCAAACAAATAAATATATATATTCATTCATTTCAACTTGTGACAAGTATGCAAAATACGACATGCATCTTATCACTGTACACCATTAATAAGTATAGTTGTCAAAATCCAAAGATCCATATGTAAACATTCAGCATACATACAGTTGCAATAAAAATTATGTGAACCCTTTTGGAATGATATGGATTTATACACGAATTGGTCATAAAATGTGATCTGACCTTCATCTAAGTCACAACAATAGACAATCACAGTCTGCTTAAACTAATAACACACAAAGAATTAAATGATACCATGTTTTTATTGAACACACCATGTAAACATTCACAGTGTAGGTGGAAAAAGTATGTGAACCCCTAGACTAATGAGATCTCCAAGAGCTAATTGGAGTGAGGTGTCAGCCAACTGGAGTCCAATCAATGAGATGAGATTAGAGGTGTTGGTTGCAGCTGCCCTGCCCTATAAAAAACACACACCAGTTCTGGGTTTGCTTTTCACAAGAAGCATTGCCTGATGTGAATTATGCCTCGCACAAAAGATCTCTCAGAAGACCTACGATTAAGAATAAAGCTGGAAAAGGTTGTAAAAGTATCTCCAAAAGCCTTGCTGTTCATCAGTCCACGGTAAGACAAATTGTCTATAAATGGAGAAAGTTCAGCACTGCTGCTACTCTCCCTAGGAGTGGGCGTCCTGTAAAGATGACTGCAAGAGCACAGCGCAGACTGCTCAGTGAGGTGAAGAAGAATCCGAGAGTGCCAGCTAAAGACTTACAAAAGTCTCTGGCATATGTTAACATCCCTGTTAGCGAATCTACGATATGTAAAACACTAAACAAGAATGGAATTCATGGGAGGATACCACAGAGGAAGCCACTGCTGTCCAAAAAAAACCATTGCTGCATGTTTACAGTTTGCACAAGAGCACCTGGATGTTCCACAGCAGTACTGGCAAAATATTCTGTGGACAGATGAAACCAAAGTTGAGTTGTTTGGAAGAAACACACAACATTATGTGTGGAGAAAAAGAGGCACAGCACACCAACATCAAAACCTCATCCCAACTGTGAAGTATGGTGGTGGGGGCATCATGGTTTGGGGCTGCTTTGCTGCGTCAGGGCCTGGATGGATTGCTATCATCGAAGGAAAAATGAATTCCCAAGTTTATCAAGACATTTTGCAGGAGAACTTAAAGCCATCTGTCCACCAGCTGAAGCTCAACAGAAGATGGGTGTTGCAACAGGACAACAACTCAAAGCATAGAAGTAAATCAAGAACAGAATGGCTTAAACAGAAGAAAATATGCCTTCCGGAGTGGCCCAGTCCTGACCTCAACCCGATTGAGATGCTGTGGCATGACCTCAAGAAAGCGATTCACACCGGACATCCCAAGAATATTGCTGAACTGAAACACTTCTGTAAAGAGGAATGCTCAAGAATTACTCCTGACCGTTGTGCACGTCTGATCTGCAACTACAGGAAACGTTTGGTTGAAGTTATTGCTGCCAAAGGAGGTTCAACCAGTTATTAAATCGAAGGGTTCACATACTTTTTCCACCTACACTGTGAATGTTTACATGGTGTGTTCAATAAAAAACATGGTAACATTTAATTCTTTGTGTGTTATTAGTTTAAGCAGACTGTGATTGTCTATTGTTGTGACTTAGATGAAGATCAGATCACATTTTATGACCAATTTGTGCTGAAATCCATATAATTCCTAAAGGGTTCACATACTTTATATTGCAACTGTACATATGGATCTTTGGATTTTGACAACTATACTTAGCAATGGTGTACAGTGGTAAGATGCCTGTCGTCAATCTTTCCATAGAAGTTGTCGTATTGTTAAATTGTACTATTTGCATTTATCTGGCACGTGGTCCTTTTGGATTGTTTATATGCTGTATTTTGCATACTTGTCACTAGTTGAAATGAATGAATATATTTTGTTTACAATTGTCACGTTTCCACGTACCTTATAGATGAGCCAGATTCAGAGGAAAGCCTCCCTTAAGTATCTGACTCCCGGCCCCTGGTAGAGTAGACAGGGCACCTGAGAGTACAGAATGGTGTGAGTGCCAGGCAGGTAGATAGTCAGGAGAGTTGCTCCGGAGTTCCTGATGCTGGTGGGAAGAGATGTCGACACAGCGAGCAGTAGAGGAGCTGGGTCAGCACACCAGCAGTAGAGGAACTGGGTCAGCACAGCAGCAGTAGAGGAGCTGTGCCAGCACAGAAGCAGTAGAGGAGCTGGGTCAGCACAGCAGCAGTACACAGTTGATCAGTCCTGAGAGATTTGGAGCACAGATAGGCACAGGCGCATACAGGTTAGAGAAACCAGACAGGTGCAGCGGCAGAGGCAGGTCGGGTACAGGCTTGGCTGGCAACAGGCGGACAGCGAGGTAATAAGAGGAGCAGGCAGGATCAAAGTCAGGGACAAGCCAGGGTCGTGTACGAGCAGCAGGCAGGGATAGTCAAGGGCAAGCCGGATCAGAACACAGGAACAGGATCTCAAAGCAGGTTACAGGTAGCAGGGGTCACAGGAAGCTGCAGATCAGACAGCACTAACTCTGTTTACAAGCCCAGTTTAAATAGGAGATCTGGGGCCAAGACCCACGCACACACGCTTCCGGCGCTCGCAGACATGCACCAGCAGCAAGATTCCTTCTGTAAGACATTTCCTGACAGCAATGATGATTAGACTCTAAATGTATTTATTTAGGTGTGATAATGAATATCCCCTGAAGAAACTGAAATTTTTGGTGAAACATGTTGGAATTATCACCCCAGTTTTGACGTATGATCACTAGTTGAAATGAATGAATATATACTGTGTATATATGTGTGTGTGTGTGTGTGTGTGTGTGTGTGTGTGTGTGTGTGTGTGTGTGTGTGTATATGTATGTATGTATGTATATATATATATATATATATATATATATATATATATATAAAAAATAATTGCGCTTCAAAGTGTCTAAATTATGATAAAGAAAGCAGCGATGTCTAAATGTGACACAAACACATACCATGAACAAGGAAAAAATTGGATGACTCGTGCTATATAGATTGGCGAATGTGTGTCCAGATTCACCACACAAAAAGCACTAAATACAACCAGTATCAGTGAATGCATAAACCATCTGTGTGGTAATATATCACAATCAGTGCAAACAAATGACAAAAAGTATCAGTGAATACATAAATCATCTGTGCAATAATATATCGCAATCAGTGCACACAAATCACAAAAATAAAGTCCAAACGAAATAAATATATTGAAGAAACCATTATAAAGAGTAAAAAAATGTCCAAATAAAGAAACCCGAGAAAAAGTGAATTAGCAATCACGGGTCCTTCAACCGCATGGAACCTCAAATGTGCAGGACCACCACCAACAATAAGAGCCTGGCCGCTTACCAGAACCCCATGACCCCCCATTACAGAGGGTCTAAAAGGGCTTTTAAGATCCTAGTAGTCCGGACTTCCCAGGAGCAGGGATGGAGCAGAGATGGGAATGGAAACTGGAAAAGGGCGTCAGGTGCTGGGATGTAGATGGATGGATCCACAGGAAGGGGGCTCAGCCCTCAGCATAGTGGTGTCATCATAGAAGAAAAGAAAGGGAGGGCTCCCATAGTGTAAAATCAGATGGCAATTTATTGTAGAAAAAAACGTAAACACTCACATGTAAGTAAGACAATCAGCATCATCAAATGGAAGAACAAACTGTGGCACCGGCCGGATGACCACAGATAGCTCGTCCTGTTAGATATACAGCAACAGTGGGAGGTGGCGCGATGATACCGCTCAGCCCTATGCTGCGTTTCGCAAAAAAATGCGTCTTCTCGTGCCCCTGGAAGACGCTTTTTTTGCGAATCTATATAGCGCGAGTCATCCAATTTTTTCCATATATATATATATATATATATAGAAAAAACACATGGAACGATGCTTGATGCCAAAAAGTGTCCTTTTACTGAAAAGTTAATCCATTGAATATTTCAAAATACAAGCAAGCTTGCTTGTATTTTGAAATATTCAATGGATTAACTTTTCAGTAAAAGGACACTTTTTGGCATCAAGCATCGTTCCATGTGTTTTTTCTATCCTTTATGGTGGAGTTTTGGGAGTCCACCCTGACGGTGCCTTGATTGAACAAGGATATCAAGATAAGAGGGTAACCCACCTGATGTTCATTTATATATATATATGTATGTGTGTGTGTTTTTGCTACATTTATATATTTTTTAAACAAATAGAATAAAAGATTTTGAATTTTAGTATGTGTTTATGAAATTTAGTTATTGGCACCTAAAAAATCCCAGCTCCTGATGGGAGCATATTTTCTTGTGTCCTATTACCAATTGATGGGACGCGGTGTCTGTGAGCTTTCCTCTGATAAGTTCTTCTTGTGGGCCATTAACTGGTTATTTTATCTTTTTCGAACTAGAGATGGTTGTGTGTGAAAATCCCAGTAGATCAGCAGTTTTTAAATAGTCAGTCAGACCGGCCCGTCTGGCACCAACAACCATGCCATGTTCAAAGTCACTTAAAGTCACTTAAATCCAATTACCAAAAGTATTGGGACGCCTGCCTTTACACACACATGAACTTTAATGACACCCCAGTCTTAATCAGTAGGGTTCAATATTGAGTTGGCCCACCCTTTGCAGCTATAACAGCTTCAACTCTTCTGGGAAGACTGTCCACAAGGTTTAGGAGTGTGTCTATGGGAATGTTTGACCATTCTTCTAGAAGCCCATTTGTGAGGTCAGGCACTGATGTTGGATGAGAAGGCCTGGCTCGCAGTCTCCACTCTAATTCAGGTGTTCTATCGGGTTGAGGTCAGGATTCTGTGCAGGCCAGTTAAGTTCCTCCACCCTAAAACTCGCTCATCCGTGTCTTTATGGACCTTGCTTTGTGCACTGGTCCAAATCATTTGGTGGAGGGGGGATTATGGTGTGGGGGGTTGTCTTTCAGGGATTGGGCTTGGCCCCTTAGTTCCAGTGAAGGGAACTCTTAAGGTGTCAGCATACCAAGACATTTTGGATAATTTCATGCTCCCAACTTTGTGGGAACAGTTTGGGGATGTCCCCTTCCTGTTCCAACATGACTGCGCACCAGTGTACAAAGCAAGGTCCATAAAGACATGGATGAGTGAGTTTGGGGTGGAGGAACTTGACTGGCCTGCACAGACTCCTGACCTCAACCCGATAGAACACCTTTGGGATGAATTAGAGCGGAGACTGCGAGCCAGGCCTTCTCTACCAACATCAGTGCCTGACCTCACTAATGTGCTACTTGAAGAATGGTCAAACATTCCCATAGACACACTCCTAAACCTTGTGGACGGCCTTCCCAGAAGAGTTGAAGCTGTTATAGCTGCAAAGGGTGGGCCAACTCAATATTGAACCCTACAGACTAAAGCCTCGTACACACGATCGGATTTTCCGACGGGAAATGTGTGATGACAGGCTGTTGGCGGAAAATCCAACCGTTTTTACGCTCCATTGGACAATTGTTGTTGGATTTTCCGCCAACAAAATGATGGATGGCAGGTTTTAAAATTTTCCGCGGACAAATGTCTGTTGTCGGATTTTCCGAGCGTGTGTACACAAGTCCGTCAGACAAAAGTCCAAAGTACAAACACGCATGCTCGGAAGCAAGGACGAGCCGGAAGTGGTTGGTCTTGTAAACTAGCGTTCGTAATGGAGAATTATCATTCGTGACGCGGCAAATTATGAAATCTGGAAACGCAGCGCACAATTCTCTTCTTCTTTAATGGGATAATAATGAAGCTGCTTTGCTGGTGATACTGATGGAGTTATTGCAAACAAATTTTCAAAGGCTTTTTTTTTTTCTAGTGATATCAAGAATAATATTATTGTGCTTTTTTTTTTTTTTTTGGGAAAGTTACCACAACACCATTATCCCGTAGTTTTTAAGATCAAAGATACAACTATGTTGGTGTCAATATTACATTGTATTTTTTTAAATGTAACTGCCGACTCCCAAGTTGTCATTTGAAGTAAAACACACAGCCAAGTATTATTCTACACAAATTTTTTATTGTGCATTAAAAAAAGAAAACAAATAAAATTAGACATGATATCTGCCAATAGAACTTAACCAAAAAGTGCATTCTATACATCCAAAAATATAGAAAATATACCAAATCAAATCATTATTATTCAACCAAAAAATAAAATAAAAGCCTCATGCATGTGTCCTGCTTCTTAATATAGGGGGTCAGCAATGCCAAGAGTTGGTGAAAGCAGGGGTCCGTCATCCGGAGATAATTCTGAAAATCATCCGGATTATTCTCCTGGAGTTCCCGCAGCAAAGGCATATGACATAATTGGTCACGTTTAATAAAGCAACCAATTTTTGGTCCAAGAAATCCTCCTCCTCTTGTTCCTGGACTGGACTTGGGTCAAAGCAATAACTCTAAGGCCAATAATAAATAACACGTTATCTCCTCTGATTCCGCAACGTCTGGTTAATGAACGGCCGTTCAGAAACGAACTGAAAAGCGCAAAATGAAAAACACGAAATAAAAAGCGCAAATCAACACTCACCAAACTTCAACTAACATGAAATTAGCAGAAGGAGCCCAAAGGGTGGCGCTAAAGAGCTGAAAAACCACGTAGTACGTCACTACGTTCGTGTTTGTTGGCCGACAATTCCTTGCCGTTTGTATGCAAGACAAGTTCCTGGCCAACGCCCTCCGGACAAAAGTCTTAGGTTTTGTCTGCGGAAAATCTGATCGTGTGTACGAGGCTTAAGACTGGGATGCCATTAAAGTTCGTGTGCGTGTAAAGGCAGGTGTCCCAATACTTTTGGCAATATAGTATATATATATATATATATATATATATATATATATATATATATATATATATATATATATTTTTTTTTTTTTTTTCTTTTCTTTAATTTACCTTTGTTATTTTGATTTTAATTAAGTAAAGCACATAAGATTTAAACAGAAATAAAACATTTACAGATATTAAATTGTGAAAGAACGGCATTTCTTAGGAGGGAACCCCAGGGTACAAAGCATAATAATAATCTTAGTAATAATAACCCAGTTAGATACTTTGGAATTTTATATAGTTACAATAATGCATTGTTATTATTACTACTATTTGTCTTGTAGGCTGGGATTGCACATTTATATACAGTATTTATGGTAGCTGATCAACAGTGACCCCTAGCGGCCAATATGCAACCTGCTCTGCATCCTCCCAGACAGACAATTCCCCGCCCCGTTCATTTCAGCAGCAACTGATGACGCGGCCGCCGACTTCCTCCTATTGGCCCCTCACCAAAACAATGACTCCCGGCGCGAGCCACTTTCCGCCAATCACCGCATGGTTAAGAATGCTTTAAGCCCTACGGGCGATACCAAATAGGCCGCTCACTCGGGGAGATGCCTCGTCACATTTAGCATTATACAACTAAAAGAAAACAGGCATCGCTCTGTCATAAAATTTCTTTGGCATACACCTATTTATCTCTCTCAGCAATTATCACAGATTGTTTATTTTCATGCCGTTTCATTAAAGAGAGATTTGACAGGAACAGCCCTCACCCCTTGTGTGGTGGTTGCGTCTGGGTATGAGTGGCTCCTCCCCTTTTAGGAAGCAGGAAGTGAGGGCAGAACTGGCAAGAGATAGCTGGGAGAAAGGTGAGTGATTGGATAGAGGGGCTGGGTGAGTGAGTGCTGCCCCCTGCTGGAGATGGCAGATCTCTGGATGCTGCAGTTGGAGGGCCCATTTGTTGGCCCTCAGGGGCCCCAGTGATTTTCTAAGCAGAATGTATCCTCTGTGTTATTCTCATTGAGCTGGTTGTGTAGAGCTGTCATTACATGGCTGATCACATCCCCTGTCCCTGTGCTGAGCTCTCTCTGTATATAATGATAGAAGGTTTCCTCCATAGATTGGGGGGTTAGCTCATCACACCCTCCCCCACCATCTTCATTGTATTATCTCTCTCTACAGTCACTGTGTTCTATTATGTTTAATATGTATATATAAAATATCTGCTGAACCACCTAAGAATGGCCCTTGTCTGCTGGGTCCCTGTCCCTTATGTGGTCCCCTGACCCTTATGTGGATGGTCCCTGCCCGCTGGGCTTGGCGTGGATGGTCCCTGCCCGCTGGGCTTGGCGTGGACGGTCCCTGCCCGCTGGGCCTGGCGTGGACGGTCCCTGCCCGCTGGGCCTGGCGTGGACGGTCCCTGCCCGCTGGACCTGGCGTGGACGGTCCCTGCCCGCTGGGCTTGGCGTAGACGGTCCCTGCCCGCTGGGCTTGGCGTAGACGGTCCCTGCCCGCTGGGCTTGGCGTAGACGGTCCCTGCCCGCTGGGCTTGGCGTGGACGGTCCCTGCCCGCTGGGCTTGGCGTAGACGGTCCCTGTCCGCTGGGCTTGGCGTGGACGGTCCCTGCCCGCTGGGCCTGGCGTGGACGGTCCCTGCCCGCTGGGCCTGGCGTGGACGGTCCCTGCCCGCTGGGCCTGGCGTGGACGGTCCCTGCCCGCTGGGCCTGGCGTGGACGGTCCCTGCCCGCTGGGCTTGGCGTGGACGGTCCCTGCCCGCTGGGCCTGGCGTGGACGGTCCCTGCCCGCTGGGCCTGGCGTGGACGGTCCCTGCCCGCTGGGCCTGGCGTGGACGGTCCCTGCCCGCTGGGCCTGGCGTGGACGGTCCCTGCCCGCTGGGCCTGGCGTAGACGGTCCCTGCCCGCTGGGCCTGGCGTAGACGGTCCCTGCCCGCTGGGCTTGGCGTAGACGGTCCCTGCCCGCTGGGCTTGGCGTAGACGGTCCCTGCCCGCTGGGCTTGGCGTGGACGGTCCCTGTCCGCTGGGCTTGGCGTGGACGGTCCCTGTCCGCTGGGCTTGGCGTAGACGGTCCCTGTCCGCTGGGCTTGGCGTGGACGGTCCCTGCCCGCTGGGCCTGGCGTGGACGGTCCCTGTCCGCTGGGCTTGGTGTGGACAATCGCTGTCCCCTGACCCTGGTGCAAAAAAAAAAGAAAAAAAGTTTTTCATATTTTGTTATAAAATTTTGCAAACAGGTAATTATTCTCCTTCACTGATGTGCACTGATGAGGCGGCACTGGTAGGCGGGACCAATAGGCAGCACTGATATGAGGCACTGATAGCCGGCACCGATAGGCAGCACTGATAAGTGACACTGTTGATGAGGCAGCACTGATTGGCGGCACTGATAGGTGGCACTGGTGGGCACTGATTAGCAGCACTGAGGGGCACTGATTTAGCGGCACTAGTTGGCACTAAGGTGACCGATGTGCCTCTAACAGAAGCCGGTTACGGCTTTCTTTATTTTCTTCACATTGACAGAGTGAGGAAAAAATAAAGCCGATAACCATCCTCTGTTTACTTACGTATTCAGCTGTCATTGGCTGACAGCTAATCACTTAGTAAAAGGCCGGCTTTGATTGTCCCTTTTACCGCGATCTGTGATCAGCTGAGTCCCCAGGGGGGCGCGCGTGCAGAGCGAGAACCGAAGGACGTCCATCGACGCCCTCCCAGCATTTTAAGCCTGCGCTGTAGCTGTCTTTCGGCTATAGCGCGGGTGCCAAGTGGTTAAAGCTCTCTGAACACCAGTCAAAGCTCCTGTCACTAAATAAAACGGTTAGCTTACAGTCCTGTTTAAACATTGATTTTGCTTTGCTTTGGCTTTGCTTCAAACCCCATGTCACTTTAGCAGTGATTCAAAGCCTCCATAGAAGTCTATGGCTTGAAGCCCATCCAAAGCATCGAAAACACATCAAAAAAGCATGATGAAGAGGTAGGCGCTTTAATGTGTGTTGAAGCTGATAAACAAGTGTACATGAGCCCTATGTGTCATTTCTGTCTGCTTCTTTGTCCCTCTGCTATCAGCATGAATCACTGCTGACAAGTTTTCCTGACACCACGAGAAAAATGGTGACAGGGTAGGGACCTCCAGCTGATTGACAGCCGCAGCCAGGGGCGTACCTCCAGGGGTCTTTGCCTACATGGGTAGCAATTCCCGGAGACACACTCTGAAATCTTGAGAGGCTTTGCAGAAGAGTTGTGGCCTTAAAGAGGAAGTAAACCCTGATGGTTTTTACTTCCTCTTTTTTACCCTGCAAAGTAAAAGCATAATGGGGTAGTATACATCGCATACTAGCCCATTATGTTGTACTTACCTGTAAAACGAAGCCCACGTTGTCCCCGCTGGTGGCCGAATCCATCTTCACCCCCTCTTCCTTCCGGGGGCCGTGGACATCGGCGGGAGCCGCCGGTCACGGCACGGGCCCTTTAGAAATGGCACGATCATGCCCTTTCTTCAGTGTGCATGCACCGATGACGTCGGTGCAAGAGTATATGGTAAATATCTCCTAAACCGTGCAGGTTTTAGGAGATAATTCCAGTACAGGTAGGCCTTATTATAGGCTTACCTGTAGGTAAAAGTGTTGTAACTAGGTTTACAACCACTTTAATAGCTGCAAAGGGGAGAACTCCATATTTATGTCCATGGATTCGGAATGAGATGTCCAACAAGTTCCTCTAGGTGTGATGGTCACAACATTTTACCCATAGAGTGTGTTAAAACCGTATAGAGCACGATCTCCAAACTGTGGCCCAGGGGCCGACTGCAGCCCTTTGCTTCCTCTTATCTGGCCCTTGGGGCACTATTTTACTTACTGACACCAACGATGGGGGTACAATTCCCCTCACTGACACCAATGATGGTGGTACAATTCCCCTCACTGACACCAATAATGGTGGTACAATTCCCCTCACTGACACCAATGATGGTGGTACAATTCCCCTCACTGACACCAAAGATTGGGCATTGTTTACTGCCACTGATGCTGTGCCATTTTCTACCCCCACTTGCCCTATTCCGGCCCCTAAAGTCTGAAAGGATAGTAAACTGGCCCTCTGTTTGAAAAGTTTGGAGGCCACTGTTATAGAAGCATTTGATTTGATTCTGTATTTTATTACCATCTCTTAGGACCAAATCCTAATATCGGAATGAGTGTCCCGGATTACATGCAGTGTGCAGAAGACCATCAGAGCCTCCTGGTTGTGGTTCAGTTTGTCGGGGTGGTGAAGAATGACAACTTCTTTAAGATTTACAAGCGTATCTCTTCCGTGTCTCAAGTCAACGTCAACAACTCCCAGCGGGCCCTCTACATCCGCTACCGCCACCAGTATCCCCTAGAGAACAACGATTGGGGGGACTTTCAGACGCACCGCAAAGTGGTGGGGCTCATTTGTATCGCGGAGTGCAGCTCGCCCAAGGAGCTCACCCACACCTTCCTGAAGTTCGACCAGCACAAGGAGGCCTACAGCTCCACACTCTACGACTCTCGCCTCTTCGTCTTTGGGCTGCAGGAGGAGGTGGCGGATCAGCAGCGGATCGACGTGGCATTTTACCCCAGCTATGAAGACTGCGACGCTGTAGAGAAACACGTGGAGGATATCATTGAGTCTCTCTTCATTGTCCTGGAGTGTAAGCGGTTGGACAGGACCAGCGAGAAGTCCGGGGAGAAGATCCCGCTGCTCTATGTTCCGTATGAGAAGAAAGACTTTGTAGGGCTCGATCCAGACAGCAGGTAGGTGCCTCAAATGGTTATATCGATGTGTTGTGTTTTATTTCATACCACCGGGAATACAGTGAAGGAGCTGCTAAAAAAAACAAAACAAAACAAAAAATGTATATTCTATTTTTGGGTCCTGGCTCTGAAAAAAACATTATAGCTGAATTATTTGTTTTACATACTTGCATTGGTTCAGCTTGGCACATTGGAAATATACATTACTCATCCCTGATGGACCGCGGTGGGAGCTAGAAATTGCTGTAGTAGTCGGCGGTTTTGGTTTATCCCTATGTGCTCCCCCCCCTGTTTAGTGATAGTTAGTTCAGTCCTAGCTAGACCCTCCCCATTTCTTCTATTTTCCTTTAGTCAGGGTTAGTACTTTGCAGGAAAGTCGTTAGGGTTGTTTTACTAAAAGAGTGCAAAATCTGGTGCAACTCTGCATAGAAACCAATAAGCTTCCTGGTGTTAGTTCGAGGGTTCAGGTAAGTAAAGCGGGGGGGGGGGGGGGGGGGGCGGTCGCTGCCAGGTGTTTTTTCACCTTAATGCATAGGATGCATTAAGGTGAAACAACACAAACCATTACAACCCCTTTAATTGAACAAGATGAAGTTAGAAGCTGATTGGTTTCTATGCACAGCTGCACCAAATTTTGCACTCTCCAGTTTTAGTAAATCAACCCTATTATCTTCTTATGCTTCAAAAGACAAATAAACATCCTTTGCATTGCAATTAGCTGAAGTAAAATTGTGTAAGATTCAACTTCTGTCTTATTGAAGAGGTAAAGGAGTTGTAAAGTCTTTAGGTTTTTCACCCATGTTTTTCATTCTATGCATTAAAGCGGAGTGCCACCCATTTTTTAGTTTATTAAAAGTCAGCAGCTACAAAAACTGTAGCTGCTGACTTTTAAAAAAACAGACACTTACCTGTCCCACGGTCCAGCGATGCCAGCGCCCGGAGCCTCGCTCCTCTCCCCCTCCTCTCTGCAGCGCCGTCATAGCAACTGTGGGTACCCGGCCGTGACAGCTTACGGCTTCACGGCTGGGCGTGCACTGCGCATGCATGAGTTGCGCTGTGCTTTGCTATTGGCCAGGCTATCTTCCGGGACCTGTGACGTGTCCCAGAAGATTGCTGGCAGGGAGGGGCCGCCTAGGGCGAGAGGAGGAGTCACCTAGGCGGGCGTGAAAAGGAAGGAGAAAGTGGGACAGGAAGTCCCACTAAAAAGAAGGCACGTGTCAAATGTGGCATGTAAGGGGGCGAGATGTGCTTAAAGCGTAAGTTCCACTTTTGGGTGGAACTCTACTTTTAAGGTGAAAAACCTCCTGTACTGCAGCTGCCCCCCAGAGCCCCCCTTTTTCTTATCTGAACCCGATCATTCCAGCGACGAGAACGAGCCCAGTAGCTCCAGCCGCTGTCTTGGGTCCTCATT
Organism: Aquarana catesbeiana; assembly: GCF_042186555.1. Taxonomy (NCBI): domain Eukaryota; kingdom Metazoa; phylum Chordata; class Amphibia; order Anura; family Ranidae; genus Aquarana; species Aquarana catesbeiana. Next base: position 628,009,883 of record NC_133328.1, on the reverse strand, counting down.
GGATAGATTGACAGCAGCGGGAGCTGGGGTGATAATTCCAACATGTTTCACCAAAAAGTTCAGCTTCTTCAGGGGATATTAGTTATCACACCTAAATAAATAAATTTTGAGTCTAATCATCATTGTTGTCAGGAAATGTCAGGAAAGCAAGGTCCATAGAGACATGGATGAGCGAGTTTGGGGTGAAGGAACTTGACTGGCCTGCACAGAGTCCTGACCTCAAACCCAATAGAACACTTTTGGGATAAATTACAGCAGAGATTGCAAGCCAGGCCTTCTCGTCCAACATCAGTGTCTGACCCCACAAATGCGCTTCTGGAAGACTGGTCAAAAATTCCCATAGACACACTCCTAAACCTTGTGGACAGCCTTCCCAGAAGAGTTGAAGCTGTTATAGCTGCAAAGGGTGGGCCAACTCAATATTGAATCCTACGGACTAAGACTGGAATGCCATTAAAGTTCACGTGCGTATAAAGGCAGGCGTCCCAATACTTTTAGCAATATAATGTGTGTGTAAATACATTTTTTTTAATTTAGTACACTACTTAGTAAAGACAATACACACATGCACATATATACTGTATTTTGTGTGTAAACTCTACATATCCATTGAGTGAACATTCAAGTATATGTAATTTTTTGATGTTTAGTGATCTTTTTGCTAATCTGCTTGGTGATTGTTGTCTCTGCAGGCATTACAAAAAGCGGTGCCAGGGACGCATGCGCAAGCATGTGGGTGACCTCAGTCTACAGGCCGGGATGCTCCAGGACGCTCTGGTCCATTATCACATGGCTGTTGAGCTGTTACGGGCTGTCAATGACTTTGTGTGGCTCGGAGGTAAGATATTAAAGAGAGATTCTGAGGTATAATATATTGATTATTGGTCTTTATATTACCATGCACAGCGAGGTATTTGCAAGGGACTCCAACAGATTAGGCCATATAGGCATTCACACCTAAGTGATAAAAAGCACTCCTGAGTCTAAGACCCCATACACACTATTAGATTTTCTGCAAATTTTTGTCTTCAGATTTACCAAAACCATGTAGTGCAAGGGCCTGCCTGATTGCATACAAATTGAAACTCTTAAGGTTTGACCTCATATTATATGGTTTGGGTAAACCTGAAGCCTGAAGACAAAAATCTGCAGAAAATCTAATAGTGAGTATGGGATCTTAGGCTCCATTCACACCTGAGTGTAGCGCAGCGACAGGTGCTGCAGCTTGTGTTTTTTTTTTTTTTTTTTTTAAGCTTTTTTAGTGGAGCGTTTTTGGAGTGGCACCATTAATTTGAATGGGCCTCCCTCCATTCCAAAAACGCTCCAGAGAAGCTCATGTACCAAATTTTGCGTTCAGCGATTTTTGCCGCGGTTGTAGTGCATTTTGTCACTTGACAATCGCAGCAAAATCGTACCGCAATTGGGGTGCCATCAAGAAATAATGGCATCGCACAAGCATCCCGCAATTAAAATCGCTCAGTTGTGAACGGAGCCTTAGAAGAGAGTGTTAGGATAAGCTGAGATTTTCATCACATTTAGTCCTCGTTCACACCGTTGCGATTTGTCATTTTTAAATCGCATGACAAGTCGGCAAGTCGGCAATGGAACCGCTCAAATTGCTGCGACTCATGAGTCAGCGACTTTGGAAAAGGGTCCTGCACTACTTTTTCCGATTTTATTGCGACTTGCATAGACTTCTGTTAAACGAAGTCGCAAGCCGCAATGAAATCGGAGGTGCAAATCGCACTGGTCTGCGGCTTTGAAATGACGCTGAAGTAGCACGATTTCAAAGCCGCACCAGTGTGAACCACCTTAATAATTCCTGAGTGTTCAGTAGTATTCTATCTTATGGTGGTGAGGGGGCTCTCTGTGTCTGGTTGGCATGCTGTGATGTTCACTATTATCTATTCAGCATTTACACCACACTGATGTAGAAGGAAGACATAGGTCCATATATATCTGGGCACAAGCACAATTTTAGATTTTTTCAGGTATTTACCAAAACATATTCAAGCTATAGTTATATAATGGGCTGAAAGTTCACCCTCTCAGGTTTAATTTGAGGGTATGCACATCCAAATCGGAGGAAGGGTTTAGGAATTACAGCTCTTAATAGCCACCCCCCCTTTTTCAAGGGATCAAAAGTAATTGAACAATTGACTGTTTCATGGCCAGGTGTGGGCTACTCCTTTGATATTTCTTCATCAATTAAGCAAGTAAATGGTCTGGAGTTGATTCTAGGTGTAGTAATTTGCATTTGGAATCTATTGCTGTGAACCTACATCCTGCGTTCAAAAAAGCTTCAAAAACAAAACAAAACAAATCCATCAGAGAGATAGCAGCAACATTAGGAGTGGCCAAATCAACAATTTGGTACATTCTGAGGAAAGAAGAACGCACTGGTGAGCTCAGCAACATAAAAAGGCCTGGACGTCCACGGAAGACAACAGTGGTGGATGATTGCAGGATCCTCTCTATGGTAAAGAAAAACCCATTCACAACATCCAGACAAGTGAAGGACACTCTCTAGGAGGTGGGCGTATCATTGTCAAAGTCTACAATCAAGAGAAGACTTCACAAGGACAAATACAGAGGGTTCACCACAAGGCGAAAACCATTCATAAGCCTGAAGAATATAAAAGCCAGATTAGACTTTGCCAAAAAACATTTCGAAAATCCAGACCAGTTCTGGAAAAGCATTCTTTGGACGGATGAAACTAAGATTAATCTGTACCAGAATGGCTGGAAGAAAAAAGTGTAGAGAAGGCTGGGAACAGCTCCGGATCCAAAGCACACAACGTCATCTGTAAAACATGGTGGAGCTTGCAGTGTGATGGCATGGGCATGCATCGTTTCCGGTGGCACTGGCTCATTTTGGCCAGAGGCCAAAAAACATCTAAAAAAGCCAGACCAGTTCTGGCTAAGCATTCTTTGGACAGATGAAACTAAATCTGTACCAGAATGACGGGAAGAAAAAAGTGTGGGGAAGGCTTGGAAGAACTCATGATCCAAAGCACACAACGTCATCTGTGGTCCACATGGTGGAGCTTGCAGTGTGATGGCATGGGCATGCATGGCTTCCGGTAGCACTGGGTCATTGGTGTTTATCGATGGTGTGAGAGAAGACAGAAGCAGCCGGATGAATTCTGCAGTGTTTAGAGATATACTGGCAGCCCAGATTCAGCCAAATGCAGCAAAGTTGATTGGACGGCGCTCAACAGTACAGATGGACAATGATCCAAAACACACTGCAAAAGTATCCCTGGAGTTTTTGAAGGAAAAGAAGTGGAATATTCTGCAATGGCCGAGTCACCTGATCGCAACCCAATTGAGCATGGATTTCACTTGCTGAAGGCAAAACTAAAGGCAGAAAGACCCAAAAACAAAGAACAACTGAAGACTGCTACGGAAAGGAGGAAATCCAGGAAATGTCCATGGGTTCCAGACTTCAGGCAGTCATTGCCAGTAAAGGATTCTAAACAAAATATTAAAAATGAACATTTTATGATTATATTCATTTGTCCAATTAGATTCGAGCCCCTGAAAATGAGGGGATTGTGTATAAAGATGGTTGCAGTTCCTAAAATTTGTACTTGATATTTATGTTCAGCCCCTTGAATTAAAGCTGAAAGTCTGCAATTCAAATTCATTTGGATTGTTTCGTTTTAATTTTATTCTGGTGGCATAAAGAGCCAAAAGTATGAAAATTGTGCCTGTGTCCGTAAATATTTGGACCTAACTGTGTATGCTTTTGAATTCTGACCTTGTTCTTTAACACTGAACTTTTCATTAATTGTTGCAGCTGCGCTGGAGGGTCTGTGCTCTGCATCGGTCATACACCATTATCCGGGAGGTACGGCAGGCAAGTCGGGAACACGACGCACGCAGAGTATTTCCCTCTCTGCAGAGGCCAATAAGCGGCACAGACCAGGTACAACCAATGACTTCCTCTGGATCAACTGTGGGCATAGGATTGTATTTTTTTTTTTATACCTTTTTATTGGTTGAACTAGATGGACTTGTGTTATTTTTCAACCAGACTGACTATTTGACTATGTAAATCAGAATCAGAAGATTGTGGGATTTGTAGCCCACTGATCCCCAACGAATAGCTTGTGAGCCTCATGTGGCTCTCCACTCCATCTGCTATTGTTCGCCACAACTTCTCAAGTTTGTAATAGCTGTGTTAATGCAATATTATATAAGTCAGGCTTCTGACAGAGGCTACAAGTAGCTGTTTCATCACACATTACACTGACATTAAGTAAAAATAAAGAAGAAAAATGCTGCGCCAATCAAACAAATAAAATAAAAATAAAAATAATGAAACAATAAGCAGCCAACACCACCAATTAGACTAATTGTGACAATAAATATATAAACAAAAAGTGTAGCGCTATGATGTGTCAATCGGCAACACTAGAATGTGTTGAGTAACAAACAGTGTAAATCAAAAAGTTGGGTCATGCTAGACCTCATATAAAGGACAATGAACCAGTGGGAAATCCACTATTCAAAGGAAACCACTATTATCATGTCCTCTGTGATAAGACAATGTGAATTGAATGTGCATCACACGACTTAAGCCCAAACCCTCAGAACAAAACTCCAGCATATAGGGGTAGGGATAAATGATAAGTCTCTGAGGTGAGGACAGTTCGTTTAATCAAACGGAGACATCTTGGAGTATAAACATATGGCTCATAATATCATCTATTCTTATTATTGATGGACTCTTCCAATGATCAGCCAGGTATGAAAATAATATAAAATGCCCTTACCGGACGCGGTGGACTCACAGGCCATACGGCGGTGAGTCATACGAGCTTAAACCGTGAGACACGGTAGGGTTATAGCTGTTCCTGGTCCGCAATCGGAGGATCCTGAGAAGAACTCCAGTCACAAACAGTCTCCCAATTCGTCCTCCAACACTCAATTGGATCTCAGACAGTTTGAAGCAGGGGAATAGGAGAAAGAAGGCTCCACATAGTGTAAATTCCAATTTATCAGGGGATTTATTGTATAAAAAATTCCAACGAAAACTTCCCGATAAAAACAAAATTCATAAAAACGTAAAAAGTTATATTTAGCGCAGTAGACAGATGGTTTAAAGTAGCGTCCTACATCCGACGCGTTTCGTCTGAAAAGACATCAACTGGGGTACCAGTGGACTTTTTTTTTTTTTTTTTAACAGAAAATTGTTTACGATTTTTAGTGTTTACGTTTTTCATCACTGTGTTTGGCCATCACTGCAGTCACAAGGAACAGAGCCACTTGGATCGGCACTGTGCATTTTGCCTGTTATTTCTGCTGTCTAATGACAGTGTGATCACAGGCATCAGATGCAGTAAAAAGATCCCTTTCTATTAACCGTGCTCCAGAAACAAATGTCCACACACCCTCCGCTTTTTTTCCAATAAAGGGCTAGTAAGGTGGTTATGTTTATTTGAAGTGCTGATTATAAAGTGATTGTAAAGGCTCGTTTTTTTTTTTTTTTTAAATAACAAACATGTTATACTTCCCTCCTCTGTGCATTTGTCTTTGCACAGAGCAACCTCATCCTCCTCTTCTCGGGTCCCTCTTTGCTGCTCTTGGGCCCCCCCTTATATCGAGTACTCCCACAATCAGCAGCTTCTTATGGGGGGCACCCGAGCCGAGTCAGAGCTCCGTGTATCCATTCAGAGGTGGAGCCCCAACCTGGCCCCGCCCCCTCCCTCTCTCCCCTGATTTGCTGAGTGACTTTGACTGACGGCCACGGGAGCCAGTGGCGCCGCTGCTGTGTCTCAGCCATTCAGGAGGAGTGTCCCAGAAGGCTTAGACACTCGTGGACATCGCTGGAGACAGATGGCGCTCAGGTAAGTTTTAGGCGGTGCTGGGGAGAATGATACACACAGAAGGTTTTTTATCTCAGTGCATTCTATGCATTAAAGTAAAAAACCTTTTGCCTTTACAACTCCTTTAACTGCATGTTTTGTTTACCTGTTACCAGCCAGATTCACCAGCAACCATGTAGTCTAAAGCTGGCCATACCCTGAGCGAATTTCAGCCCGTTCCTGAACCGGAAGAAATTCACTCTGGTGACTCTGTGTCAGAAACCATGAAATCAGGCCATGACAGAAGTACAGTTAAATCACACTTGTTTAATAATAAAAGTAAAAAGAACAAACGTAGTCAAAACTTAGCCAAAGTTCAGTAACCGGAAAGGATAGTCAGCCAAGCCAGAAGTCAGGGATCCAAGTAGTGGAACAGCAAGCAGGATCCGGAGCCAGAAGGGATGTCAGCAAAGCCAATCCTTTATACAGGAACGCAGGAGATGTTTCTTGTTATGTTGACCAAGGCGAAGGCAGAGATCCTCTGGACTGGGCGGCTTAAGTAGGCAGGACTGACGAGCAGGATATCATCAACAGCTGAGTAACTGTGGAGAGATAGGAGCTGGCAATTATCCGGCAGCTGATAGCCAGCTCAGAGAAGGAAGGGCTGAGCCCAGCCCTGACACTCTGTCAGAACCACTCCGGCTGGCATTCTTGGAAGAATTGAAGGAGCTGGGTGGAAAATTCTTGGACGAACACTGACCGCAGCCAATCAGATGCAGACTGTGTTTGGGTACTCTGACAGCTGGTGGCCACAATGGGAGATTTGTCCATCCGCTGTGTAGCGTAGATAGAGCAATGAGTTTAAAATTTTGTTTAGAATAAAATGAAAAGGTGAACTAATACCGTTGTTCACCATAAAAAAAACCTATGAAATACATCTCTGTGTACAGGCAAATTTCCCCAGTTTTGTCTCTATAAAAATGTTGCAAACAGCATTTCATTCTGCCCTCTCCCCTGTAAACTGACCACAGTTTATCATGGCTGCTGAGCCCTGACACCGTGGTCAGTTTACGTGCCTCCGTCATCCACAGCTCTCCTCTGTCCCCCCCCCGCCTGTCAGCTAGTGACGGTGCCCGCCCCTCCACTCCTGCAGCTAAAATAACTGTGTAAAATACATGCAATCCCCTCTGGATAATGCTCTATTCTCCAGTTTTTTGTAAAAAATAGGCCCATTTCTACCTTATTTCAGAGCCACTCTCAGCGCTCATGTGACTGCTCGCTGCTCTCCTCCTCTGATCCCCTCCTCCCGACTGCCGTCAGCGGGGGATTCCCAGCCCCTCCCGCTGTAGCTGTCAGATCGGAAGAGGGAGCAGCGAGCAGTCACGTGAGCAGCGCTATTAAATAAGGTAGAAATTGGCACAATCTTTACAAAGAACGTACACTGTAACATAGAACGTTCTAAAACCACTTTCATTTCATCACCGAGAGCGTCTTCATCAATTTTTGTCAGCTGCATATTTCCAGTGAGGAAACTAAATGGAAATTACCCCCCATTTTCATCAATGGGCATAACTATGATGAAAATAAAATCCAATTTTCAACAACGAACGAAAATGTGAGGGAGGGATGTTTACCCACATGAACTTCTGGTTTCCACAGAGCTCCACCTGTAAAGCGGCGAGTGTTTCCCCTCCCAGCAAGCAAGGTAGCGACCGTAGCGTGCTTAGTGGTGTGGCGTGCTTAGCACTGTGCTGCATTACAGGCCTCCTCAAATGACTGTCCAGAGCAATGTGCAGCATTTACAGGCCTCCTCAGGCAGACGATCGTCTGTGCAGCATTTACAGGCCTCCTGACCGTCCAGAGAACTGTGCAGCATTTACAGGCCTCCTGATCATCCAGAAAACTGCAGCATTTATAGGCCTCCCGACCATCCAGGGCACTGTATGCATTACAGGCAGGGGCGTAACTACCACCATAGCGACCCATGCGGGCTCTATGGGGCCTGCAGCTGAGTGGGGCCCAGTGAGGATAAGAGCACCGCCGGCACAGTCTCCCAGCCAGGGGAAGAGAGAGGAAAGGAAGAGGCGAGCTGTCCGTATCAGCAGAGAGCTGCATTGCCCGATGTAAGAGCTTTCATTAGAACTTCCAGTGTTCCCGGGGCTCACGTCACATAGCTCCACCTTTTGGCCCAGTGCCTTTGATAGACAGAACGCCGATCCAATGCGGGACATGTGACGTCATCAAAGGCGTCGGGCCAAGAGGTGGGGCTATGTGACAATGAGCCCCGGGAAGACAGGAAATTCAAATGAAATTTATTACAGCAGGCAATCCCGCTCTCTGCTGATCCGGGTGGCTTGCCTCTTCCTCTGCATAGGTGGGGCTGTATGGGGCACAGGCAGGTCACGCTGTATGGGGCACAGGCAGGTCACGCTGTATGGGGCACAGGTCACGCTGTATGGGGCACAGGTCACGCTGTATGGGGCACAGGTCACGCTGTATTGGGCACAGGTCACAGGTCACGCTGCATTGGGCACAGGTCATGCTGTATGTGGCACAGGTCACGCTGCATTGACACTAGGGCAGCTGTGGGGGGGGGGGGGGGGGGGCTGTTTGCAGGGGGGCCCCATACAACATTTTGCTATGGGGCCCTGCTATTTCTAGTTACGCCCCTGATTACAGGCCTCCTCAGACCACCTTCCAGAGCACTGTGCAGCATTTACAGGCCTCCTCAGACCACCGTTCAGAGCACTGTATGCATTACAGCCCTCCTCAGACCACCTTCCAGAGCACTGTGTGCATTACAGGCCTCCTCAGACCACCTTCCAGAGCACTGTGCAGCATTTACAGACCTCCTCAGACCACCGTTCAGACCACTGTGTGCATTACAGGCCTCCTCAGACCACCGTCCAGAGCACTGTATTTATTGCAGGGTGCCTCAGACCATCGTCCAGAGCACTGTATGCATTGAAGGCCTCCACAGACCACCTTTCAGAGCACTGTGCAGCATTTACAGGCCTCCTCAGACCGCCGTCCAGAGCACTGTGTGCATTACAGGCCTCCTCAGACCATCCAGAGCGTGTAGATGTTAAATATTAACATAATATTAGATTTTTTTTTTTACAACAGGAGTATATAATGAGTTTGAAAATTCTGGAGAAATGCTCAAATAAGGCATTACATTTGAGTCGACTAAAATCTCCATTACATTTTAGTCGACTAAAATCGAATGGGTTTAGTTAAATTGTAATGCATTTGAGCATTTCACTAGAATTTCCAAACTAAAATGTACTGCAGGTTTTAGTCGACTTAATAAGACTAAAACTTAAAAAAGATTTCAGATGACTAAAATGTGACTAAAGCTAAAATGGCATTTTAGGAAAAAAACTATAACTAAAACTAAATCTAAATTTGACGCCAAAATGAATACTGATCTGTAGCCCAGCAGGTGAGAACTGGGCAGGGGTGACAACATTTCTTGGGATTTCTGTGCAACAGAGGCAACTACAGCAAGTTAAAGCCAATGGCCAGGCTCCCCACTTCCCGCCCCCATCCCTTTAGAAGTGATTGCTGCCATTAGATGCCCTTTTCATTTGCCTAAAGCCACAGTCATGTGACATTCGAGTCCCAAGTCTCCTCTCCTCTTCTGTTTTACAGGAGGTAGGGTCCTCCTTTTGATTGTCCACGTCACTCCCTGCGTGACTTCTTTTTTTTTTTTTTTTTTTGCCACATCAGCGAGAAGGTAAACCATGGGAGTAGCTTTTTCAAATTAAAATTCAAAAAATACTTCCCTTTTTTTTTTTTCGTCACATCATTATGGCTTTTGATCTATTTCATTGATTGGGATATTTCTTAACACAAAGATACGCGAGTAACACCCCCCCCCCACTATTTCCAAAATAAACCATTAATTACTTACTCCCTACCCTCCGCCTCCACCCCCCTATTCCCACCCTACCCGAGACCGTACTCCCTCCCGTCTCCTGTTTCTTTTTTTTTTTTTCTTCCTTTTTTTTTTTTTTTTTTTTTTTTTTTGTTGATTTCCCCTTGCTCCCCCTAACTCAGGGTCTGCCCCCTTCGCTGCTCAAGTTGACCATATCTCAGCTGCTCTTATGGATTTTTTAAATTTCTCCCACTCTCCCCACTTTATCCTATATGCCTCCATTTTCATCCCTTCACTGAACCTTAGATACTCCAAGTCCTGTATCTCATTTATTTTATTAATCCAATCCCTCATGGTTGGCCTTTCTTTTCTATTCCAGTTTTTGGGGATTAGGCTCTTAGCTGCATCTATAAGGTGGGGCAGGAGTGTTCTGAGGTAGGCCCTGGTGGGCATCTCGCTCAAATGAAACAGAAGAGCCCTGGGATCCCTTGGCACATCATAGCTTGTAATCTCTTTAATATATTTTCTGATCTCGTCCCAGAAGATCCCTATCTCAGGACACGACCACCACACATGGGCCATCGTCCCGATTTCACCACATCCCCTCCAACATAACCGAGATTTGTCCTTATCGATTTTATGCATCTTATCCGGGGTCATGTACATTCTTGTTAAACACTTATAGTTTAACTCTAGCAGTTTATAATTAACTGACGTGGTCGAAAGACGCTTTAATATCAGATCTACTTCTGCCAGTGTTAAACCTAACTCCTTCTCCCATTTACTTATAAAAGCCAAGGTATCTACCCTCTTCAGCTCTACCAGTATTTTATATATTCTAGAAAAACCACTTTTTTCGTCTGATTCTATACATATTTTTTCTAGTGGGAGTAGATTTTTCGTTGTTCTAATTGGTTGCGGCAAAGATTCTACAAAATGTTTTAATTGAGCGTAGCGCCATGGATTGATATTTATCTTGTCTCCTCTTTTCTTAAGCTCCTGGATTGAACATATTTTCCCCCTGTCTGTTACGTCCTTTAATTGCAAATTCTCGTCTAGGAGCCATTTCCCGAACCACTCTTCCTTCCCCGGTGGAAAATATTCTACTTCCTTCAATGACATTAGCGGTGAATTGTATTCCCAATGTTCCCTTTTATGGATCCAATCCCATATTCTAAGTGCGTGACTAGTGATTTCGTGCATTTTTATACCTTGTTTTCTTAATTTTGGTGGGCACCATATTATTTTGTGAAGTTTTAACTTACTAACATTGTTTTCAATTTCTACCCAGTGTTTACCTTTGTTTTTAACCCAATCTTCTACCCTCCCCAGGGCGATGGCTTCATAATATTTGCTGATGTCAGGTGCTCCCCATCCCCCTTTACTTTTAGTGTTTATTAATTGATTATATTTTATCCGTGGTGTTTTCCCTTTCCATATAAACTTTAATATCATTGAATGCAGCCTTTTGAGATAACCAGGTGGAAGAGTAACTGGGAGCATTTGCAATTTATATGTTATTTTTGGTAATAAAACCATTTTAAATATATTAATTCTTCCCGACCACGACAGTTGCCCCTGCTGTATTCTATTTAGTTCTAATTTAACCTCGTTTATAAGTGGGATGAAATTCGCCTGGTATAGATCTTCTACAGACGTTGTAATTTTAATTCCTAGATAGTTTAGAGCTTCCTTCTCCCACCTAAAAGGAAAATGTTTTTGGTAAGCGAAATCTCTTGTCTTATTTGGGTTGATATCTAGTACTTCTGACTTGGTAGTGTTTACTTTAAAATTAGACAGTTTCCCGTACTCTTCTAGTGTAGCCAGGACATTCGGAAGGGAAATTCTTGGATTTGTTATGTAGAGGAGAATATCATCCGCAAAAGCGGCGAGCTTGTACTCAATTCCCCCTATTTTAACTCCTCCGATGTCTGGATTCTGTCTTATCCTAATAAGGAGGGGTTCCAATACTATCAGGAAGAGCATTGGGGAGATTGGGCACCCCTGTCTTGTTCCGTTATACATATTGAAAGGCTCGGACAAAGTCCCGTTTATTTTAACTCTCGCTGATGGTTTTGTATAGAGCGCCCTTATCCAACTGCAAATCCTCTCCCCATAGCCCACTTCTTTGAGTGTTTCTATCATGAAGTCCCAGTCTACTCTATCAAATGCTTTTTCAGCATCTATTGATAGCAGTAGTCCTGGGACCCCACTCTTTTTAATTTCCTGGGTTATCAATAGCGTTTTAATACTGTTGTCCCTTCCTTGTCTACCCCACTTGGTCGGGGTGGATGATATTTTTAATCGTTTGCTTTACTCTACCCGCAATGACTTTTGCGAAGATTTTTGTGTCATTATTTAAGAGGGAAATGGGCCTAAAACTAGACCACAGTGTGTTGTCCTTTCCCTCCTTGTGAATGATTGCTATAGTAGCTGCCAATGCGTCTCTACTCATTTCCCCTCTCTCTCCTATCTCATTCATGTAGGTACATAATTTTGGCACTAAACGCTCTTGGTATTTCTTATAGTATAGTACCGTCAGTCCATCTGGACCCGGGCTCTTTCCTGTCTGGATCTCCTTAATAGCTTTCCTTACCTCGGCCTCTGTAATGGGGACTTCTAACACAAGACTCTCCTCTTTTGATATCTTAATCATCCCAGTATCTTTTAGATAGTTTTTAATTTTTTCTCGTTTTTGCTCCCTCACTTTGTCCTTATCCTTTGTATTTATTGAGTAGAGTTCCCTATAGAATTCCTGAAAGGTTTTTGCTATGTCCTTATCCTTATATTTAAATTCTCCTGATTTCGTCTTTATCTTGTCGATGTAATTATTACTTTTCTTTTTGCTTAGTGCCCTAGCCAGGAGTCGACCCGGTTTATTGCCAGAAATATATCTTTCTTTTTTGACTAAGTTATATTTTTTACGATTTTCTGCCTCTATCTGCTGTCTCAAGGCCTCTCTAGCCCCATATAGTTTTCCCAAAATCCCTCTTTCCCCGTTTCCTTATGCTGCCTTTCTAATTTTTTAACTTCCTCCTGAAGTGTACACAAGACTTTATTCTGCCTTCTTTCTTTCTCCGCTCCCGCCTTTATTATTATCCCCCTGATATAAGCCTTGTGGGCCTCCCAAACTATTGCTTCTGATATTTCTTCAGAGGAATTGGTTCTAAAATAGAATTCCAGTTCTTCATTTATTAATTTGTCAATTTCCTTATCATGAAGGAGATCTTCATTTAGTCTCCAATTATAAAACGGGGGTGTTTGATTGTTTTGTTTTATTCGTAATGTCACCAGGGCATGGTCCGAGAATGTTATAGATCCTATATTTGTATTTTCAACCTCTTCTAAAAGCCTATGATCTACAAAAAAATAGTCAAGTCTTGAATACGTCGCGTGCACGGGGGAGTAGTAAGTGTAATCCATTATTTTTTGATGTTGCATCCTCCAAACATCGACTAGTTGAAACTGGTGCAATTTTTTTTTAAGTTTATTCAACCATACCCCTCCGGTCCCCCGAGCACGCGACGCATTATCTCTGCCTGGCTCTAGGCATAGATTCAGGTCTCCTGCCACAATAATCCTCCCTCTCCTGAAACCCTCTAACTTTAATAGAACTCCAATTAGATATTTACTTGGATTGTTATTAGGGCAGTAGATGTTGGCTAATGTGTATTCCTCACCGTTTAGTTTTCCCCTCAGGAACAAAAATCGGCCCTCAGGGTCAGTCATTCTCTCCTCTATCTGGAAACGAGTTTCCCTGGCAAAACCAATCGCCACCCCTTTTGCTCCCCTTATCGGGGAGTCGCTAAAAAAACAAAACGGGTAGTCCCTTGACAAAATCCTCTGATTTCTCCCCAGGTATAGATGTGTCTCCTGGAGGAAGACCACCTCGGCTTTATTGGATCTCAGCTCGCCCATCACGTTCGCACACTTTATGGGCGAGTTGAGCCCCCTCACATTATATGTTACCAAGTTAATTCCAACCATTTATTCTTCTTTTCAAGACCCAACCGCAACCACAACAGGAGACAATGAGGTTTGTACTGGTCTCGCCCCTCCCTTACCCCCCCTCCCCCCCCTCCCCTACTCCCCCCCCCCCTCCCCTACTCCCCCCCACTCTCCCTCCCCCCTACTCTTGGAGGCATCAGGCCACCCCATGGCCCTATTAACAGTGGCCACACCTTCTCCACCCGGCCCTACGGTTGGCCCCTCGAGGGTTGAGCTCAGTGCGGGAACCTTGCTTCGCCCATCCCGCCCCAGGAGCTATCAGACCTCCCCCTCCCCCCCATTCCCCCATCACCCCCCCATCCCCCCCGCCCCCCGGAGCACACCCCCCCCCCCCAAGACTCCGGGCTCTAGGCCCCTTGTCACCCACTCCCCCCCACCCCCGCCCCCAGCCGCACAGATCTCTGACCTGCTGGTCAAGGTTTAGCTACCTATTATTTCTCATCTATACTCCTCTCCTTTTATATACTGGTTTCCAAATTTGTACATCCTCAGCAATATTCTGTCCTCTCCCTCTCTCCCACCATCCCGGGATTTCTACAGGTGGAATGTCCAGCTTGCGGCAAAGTTTTGGGTCTCCTCTGGGAACCTTAATATCGCTGAGCGCCCATCTTTTCTCCCAATCAGACATGCTGGGATACCCCAGGAATAGTGCACCTCTCGCGCTTTGAGTTGTTCCAGTAGAGGTTTGAGGACTCTTTTTCTTGCCCGTGTCTCTTTCGCCAAGTCTGGGTAAATTTGTAGGTTGGATTCACAGTATTTCACTGATTGATTGTTTCTCAGACTCGCCCTGATTTTTTCTTTGTCTTGATAGTTATGGAACCTCACTATCACATCACGAGGAGTTTCCCTGCTAATCTCAGCTGGTTTCCTAAGTCTATGCACTCTATCCAGTTTGATTGACTTGTCATCAGGTTTGATAAGGCCTCCAAAAATTTGATCTATCTTTTCCTGCAGATTTTCACCCTCCCCTTGTGGCTCTGGGAGACCTCTGATTCTCAGATTTTTTCTTCTGCTTCGGTTTTCCTGATCTTCTAATTTATACCTTAAGTCTCTTTGTTCACGTTGCATCTCCTCTATCTGAGATCTCAGGTTTCCCATCTCCGTCCTCTGGCTTTCGGCTACCATCTCAGCCTCTTCCACTCTTCTCAGAATGTGACCCATATCCCCCCGTATAGCTTCAGTTTCAGCTCTAATAAAAGTTTCTAGCCTGGCAAACATCTCCGCTATTTCATTCTTCGTTGGCATAACTCCTTCCCTTTGGCTCTCCATAGGGGCTTCTTCTAAAGTTGCCAAAGTCGCTGAGTTTAATCCTAGGGAATCTGCTTCTGCCGCCTGCCTCCTTGTATTAACTTTGGGTGGACCGTCAGAGGTTTTACTTTTGGATCACGGAACCTTCCCTGGGCTTATATTTGTGTTATCCTGTACCATGTACCTCCTTATTGTTCCTGGACTAGTGCTTAATCTGGCGGATGTCCCTGTTGGATTAGTTGTTGCAGTTGTTCCCCCCCTGCTTGTCTTTCCTCTCATTCTTATTATCTTTTACCTCCTTGACTTTATTTTACTCTATTAGAAACTGAGGTTGAGCTGCCTATATATCACCCCTCAGCTTAGTGGAAATCCACAAAGCTTACTCCACTTATCTTAGAGTTGATCTTACTAATGTGAGGGGGGGGGGGGGGGAGGCTGAAGTTTGAACCTCTCTCTGTCTCTCCCTTTGGTAAAGTTACAGTCTCTTCTCGAAAAAAAAAAAAAAAAAAAAAAAAGAGAAGAGATCAGGGGTTATGCCACCAATAGTGTCTTCATTTGCCTTTTTAGGCTAGTCCCATCCTTTGTGTGTTTTAAAGATATTTCTCAAGTCCCAAGATAGATATCCGCAGTTCAACAAGGAAGGGGCGGTATTATTCTTACTGGCGGTACTACGTCCCTCAATATGCTGTTATGTAGCCCTTAACATAGAACTGATCCTAGAATCCTGGGACAGCGGGTTTTTGGATTTTTGCAATTAGATTATATAGACAGGAAAAACGTTTTCACAAGTTATCCGGATGAGGATTAGATTGTTCCATATATTACTATAGCCATTAGATTCAGGAAACTCGGACCCAACATAACCTTCACAAACAGTTCAAGCTGAACCCATCTATAGTAGTACACTCACTGTATATGCCAGGTCCCCATAGAAACATCCGCTACTCAAGAAGCACACAGATAAGAGAGGGGAGACCTGATCCTGAAAACAGTCCCACACGTCTTCTCCTTTAACTGGATGATACTTTAGTATAAAGCCTAAGGCCCCTTTCACACGATCGGACCGTTCAGGTCCGCCTGTCAGTTTTGACGGCGGACCTGAACGGGCGATCCATGTTAGCCTATGGAGCGTCGGATGTCAGCGGAGACATGTCCGCTGACATCCGACCCCGTCCGATCCGCTAAAAGCAGACGTATGGCTCTACGTCCAGATCCGTCGCTGGCGGATCGGATCGGGTGAGATCTGACGAAAACGGACACGTTTTCGTCCGATGCCTCCATAGGCGGCAGCGGCGCCTGACAAGCCCCTCCCCGCTCAGTGAGCAGAGAGGGACCTGTCATCCGCCGGCTCAGCGGAGATCAACGGACTGATCTCCCGCTGAGCCGGCGGACCGAGGCGGGCTCCGTAGAAACGGAGCCCGCCTCGTGTGAAAGAGGCCTTACAAACAACCTTGGGAAAGAAAATTCAAACCACTATCGACAGTTTTGTGCACTTTAAAGTATCCTTTTTGGGAGAGATCTGAATATGTTATACACATCATTGTCCATGCATATTCTGCCTGAGTTTTACCTTTATCTCTCCAGTGACATTTCAGATTTCATGTTAATACTCCCACCGAGTTGATATGTGTAAGGCACTTACCCTCTCCCTTCCGTCTATTCAAGGTAACTTGTCACTTATCTGAGGGTTGCCTGTCTCCACTATCTCCAGCTGCTTCTGTGTCCCTTGGGAGCTGTCAGCTGCTCCGTCTGTGTCCGCACCTTCGGATCCCTCTCCCAGAGCTTCTTCACTCCATAAACTTATGCCGGTATTACCCGGCGCTGCCTCAAGGCTCCCCTTGATTGTTGTTTCCACTCCCACCTCCTCGGTTACTGCTCAGCCTGGGCACCGAGGAGAGGGGATATAACGAAGACGCGGCGGGGGGGGGGGACACGGGGAGGAAAGGGGGGAGGAAGGGGAGCTGCGGCCGCGATCGTACTGGGACCTAAGTCCCGCGGCGTATCCCGGAGGTAAAGGGCTAGGAGGCGGCCGCCCGCATCAGAGATACGGGAGCCGTTGTCAGCGTCCCTGCCCCGCCGCTGACCACGAGGAGGGAGGAGAGACCCGGCATCCCAGAGCGATCGGTGAGGTCAGCCCGACATCCACATCCGGCCCCTCCCCTTGGACTCCAGCCCCCGAATTATTGTATTAGATGACTCCCTGCGTGACTTAGACAATTCCTATAACTGTCCAGTGGCAGGGTCTTTTTAAGATCTAGAAGAGGAGTGAAGTCTGCGAGGGCTTGAGGTCTGCCTGGAGCAGGCGTATCTGCAGGGCTGGATTAGTGGTCCTCCGCACACAGAAATGGGGCTGCTGAGACATGGTGGACTTGGGTGCATATACTGTGCTTCACAAGATGAGAAAAAAAAATTTAAAAAATGGGTTTGTGGGGGAGGCTTAATATTTGCCCAGAATTGGGCTTTAAGAGCACATTGGGTTTTTGGCAGGACCAATTTAGTGTTTTATTTTGTTTAGACATACACTTTAAAGTGTGATGGCTGACCTTTAAATCCTCTGTTATATAAACCAGTTTATGAAGATCATACAATCCTTCCAAGTCCACCCTTTCCAAAAATCTGACCGATTTTTCTTTCTTTCTTCATCTGACAGGAGCGCAGGAAGTGCTGATTGACCCCGGTAAGTAGATGGTTGCATTATATATGCTGTATTGATATCTCTAGTATGTTCTCATTTCAAGAGTAATATTAGTCACCCTTGTTAGTAAGCACTGAAAATAAAGGCTTAATATATGACTCAAACACTAAAAACAAAAAGCCCAGACCCTGTCACCGGACCCTTTCATCAAAAATCTTCCCATAGGATGATATGTGCATTTAACGTATTGTATGCATGTTATTTGCCTGTAAAATCCTCCCTTGTGTAGATATCCAAAAGCCCTGAGACTGCCGCAGGGTGCCGCCATCTTGGATGTGATGCCAGCAGCCCCAGCAGACTCAGTTGTCACTCAAGTGACACTCTATAGCAGCCTTTCTCAACTGGGGTGCCGTCTGGATTTGTCAGGGATGTTGCAAATATGGGAAGCAGTTTTTTTTTTTTTTTTTATAGCATCATGCATTGCTATGGTGTGTGTGTGTGTGTGTATGTATGTAGGCCGGCTGTAAGCACTGTAACAACCATTGATGCATGGCGTAATTTGTTGCCATGGGGCTGGCTGGCGGCAGGCCCACCTGCACCATAGCGTCTCATGATGTTGATCCATGGCAGGTGGCATTCAGGAGAGTTTGGAAGTCCATCTTCCTCCAAACTTGCTCCACCTACCACCTTCTGCCATGCTGCCAAAGCTGTATGGGTGGGGGGCTCTGTGAAGGTTGACTCTGATGCATAGGGGGGGCTCTGATGTGATGAGGGGGCTTCTAAAGTGATGGATAGACCTCTGATGTGATAGGGATGGGAGGACCTCTGATGTGATGAAGTGTCCTTCGATGTGATGAGGGGTCTTCTGATGTCATGAGGGGTCCTTGGATGTGATAGGGATGGGAGGACATATGTGTTGGAGGTACCTCTGATGGAACGAGGGGTCCTCTGATGGAACGAGGAGTCCTCTGATGTGATGGATGAACTTCTGATGTGATAGGGATGGGAGGACCTCTGATGTGTTGGCGGTACCTCTGATGGAATGAGGGGTCCTCTAATGGAACGAGGAGTCCTCTGATGTAATGGATGAACTTCTGATGTGATAGGGATGGGAGGACCTCTGATTTGTTGGAGGTACCTCTGATGGAATAAGGGGTCCTCTGATGTGATGGGGATGGGAGGTCTGCTAACTTAATGGGGATTGGAGGACATATGATGTGATGGAGTGACCTCTGTTAGAATAGGGGGACCTCTAATGGGATGGGAGGACCATTGATGTCATTGAGGGACCTCTGATGTGATCCTGGGAGGGGGCTGATATGAAACTAATTTCATCAAGCCTTCTGTGTGCACTGTCCCAGGCTGTTTCCCATTGATAACAAGTAACATTTTATGTTTTTTTTTAAGCTGGGGTGCCTTGAGATTTTGCATACTTTCTAAACGTTGTTTGAGCTTAAAAAAAGGTTGAGAAAGTCTGCTTTTATAGTATTCCACTTCACTCCTCCCCCGGCAGCTACCTTTAAAAGGTTATGTAGGATGGTGAGGGTGAGGACGACGGGAGCTTGGGTCAGCACAGACAGTATATAGACACTGCCAGAAGAGGGGAGGTCTAAAATGTGTACGGAGGGAGGGGGCTATGAATGAGAATTGACTCTTTCTGGTGTAATCAAATCTTCTGTCAAGTTGAATGGCTCATTGAAAGTGTATAAAACCCTGAAATTAAGTATTTTAAAATACTGGATTTTTTTGTGCTTTTTTTTGTGCAGTGTTTTATTTTAATAGTAATAATAGGGATGCCAATAATAATTCATTTTGTACATTTTGGTTCTCTCATAAGGTGCCCTGTCCACCAATGGGATCAATATGGATGCCAGTATGGAGATTGGACGAGCCAAAAACTGTCTGAGTCCTGATGACATCATAGAAAAGTACAAAGAAGCCATTTCTTACTATGGGAAGGTAGGAGAGAAACTGAGTGATAAATATCTCATCTGAGATCATAAAAAAACCCAGCTTTGGCTGTATAATTAATAATGTCACTGTCCTGCCTGCTAGCTTTCTTCTTAACAATGTCACCAGTCTCTGGGGCTATATTCTCAGTGATGTTACCGGTCTCTAGTGAATGGATAGGCTGCATTCCCAGTGATGTCACCAGTCTCTAGTGAATGGATAGGCTGCATTCCCAGTGATGTCACCAGTCTCTAGTGAATGGATAGGCTGCATTCTCAGTGATGTTACCGGTCTCTAGTGAATGGATAGGCTGCATTCTCAGTGATGTCATAGCTCTCTAGTGAATGGATAGGCTGCATTCTCAGTGGTGTCAAAGCTCTCTAATGAATTGATAGGCTGCATTCTCTGTGATGTCACTGGTCTCTAGTGAATGGATAGGATACATTCTCTGTGATGTCACCAGTCTCTAGTGAATGCTGTTTTTGGAGACACAGGTTATCTCTATGGATGAGTCTGTAAACCCTCTTTTATATTGTCCTCAGTCTAAGGCAGCGGGAGTCATCGAGCTGGAAACCTGTGTGAAGGCGGTCCGTGTGTTGGCCATACAGAAGAAAAGCATGGAGGCCTCAGAGTTTCTGCAGAATGTGGTCTACATCAACCTGCGCCAGGTTAGTCATAAACCCTTGAAAGCTACTGGAGACTCTGGTGGATCCAGACATCAAAGATGTCAAAGATCAAAGAGGTGAATTGTGTTTGAAAGGGAAAAGCTACAAATCTCAGGATGGTCTTGTTCCGCCGCTCTTTTTGACTGCCTGTCTCTGGCGGAGTGGATCTGATAATAAGCAAATGAACAGGCCCCTCTTTCCTGACACCCTGACAATGAGCAGTCCCCTCTTTCCTGACACCCTGACAATGAGAAGTCCCCTCTTTCCTGACACCCTGACAATGAGAAGTCCCCTCTTTCCTGACACCCTGACAATGAGCAGTCTCCTCTTTCCTGACACCCTGACAATGAGCCGTCTCCTCTTTCCTGACACCCTGACAATGAGCAGTCTCCTCTTTCCTGACAATGAGCAGTCCCCTCTTTCCTGACACCCTGGCAATGAGCAGTCTTCTGTTTCCTGACACCCTGGCAATGAGCAGTAATCTCTTTCCTGACACCCTGGCAATGAGCAGTCTCCTCTTTCCTGACACCCTGGCAATGAGCAGTCCCCTCCCTCCTGACACCCTGACATATTTAGTGTATGCCATTCTCTCTGTATTGAGCTCCATATGCGGCTTGTAAGAACCATATGGCCCGAATTAAAGAAATCCAATCACATTCACACCAAATGGCATGGATGGAGGAGTGTCCACTGCCGGCTGGTGTATTCAGGAGGCTATGCCACCCGTGGCTATTGTATTTGGATGGCTGTGGCTGCTTGGGTGCATTGGCACTGTGGTACAGTGACTGCATCTGACTTTTTGTTGAGCCAGTTGATGCTTGCAGGGGCCACCTATGACTTAAATTTCAACAAGCATTGGATGATATTCAAACTGTCTACGAGGGCCTTCAATCAGGTCAGGATGATGGACAGCAGCTCTGTGAAGCACAAGAGGAAAATGAAAGTGACACTAATCTCTGGTTAAAAAAAAATCTTAGTAATGTATATATTCTTAAATTCTTAACACAGAAAAGTCCCTTCTATTGCTCTCAGCCTCCCCCAAATCTCCATTTTTTGTTTTTCTACTGTACTCCAACTTCCTTTTAGGACAGGGGTGGGCAATTAAAGCTGTATTAAACCCCAAACCATACATTTATTATATTGCAGCTTCACAATTCTTAGATGTGATGGCTGCATTTGTTTTTCTTTTTTAGGTTTTCTTACTTTATTTTGACCTTGCAAATCCTGCCAAGAAGTCTGTTGTTTTTCAAAAGAAGAAGCACTTTTGCAGATACTATCAGTTACAAAGTTGAGCCAAATCATTTAACACTGACAGGAGTGCTTACAATGATCAAATTTTATTTATTTATGTAAAACCTTTATCACTAAAGGAAAAAAAAAACTTTTTTGCTGTAACTATTTATAAAGTGTTAGCTGTACAGCCGTAGCCAAAAGTTTTGAGAATGACACAAATAATAATTTTCACAAAGTCTGCGGCTTCAGCGTTTTTAGATCTTTTTTGTCAGATGTTACTATGGTATACTGAAGTATAATTACAAGTATTTCATAAGTGTCAAAGGCTTTTATTGACAATTACATTCAGTTTATGCAGAGAGTCAATATTTGCAGTGTTGACCCTTCTTTTTCAAGACCTCTGCAATTCACCCTGGCGTGCTGTCCATCAACTTCTTGGCCACATCCTGACTGATGGCGGCTCATTCTTGCAAATTCAACGCTTGCCGTTTGTCAGAATTTGTGGGTTTTTTTGTTCACCCGCCTCTTGAGGACTGACCACAAGTTCTGAATGGGATTCGGGTCTGGGGAGTTTCCTGGCCATGGACCCAAAATTTTGATGTTTTGTTCCCCAAGCTACTTGGTTATCACTTTTGCCTTATGGCAAGGGGCTCCATCATGCTGGAAAAGGCATTGTTCCTCACCAAACTCTTCTTGGATGGTTGGGAGAAGTTGCTCTCGGAGGATGGTTTTGTACCATTCTTTATTCATGGCTGTGTTCTTAGGCAAAATTGTGAGTGAGCCAACTCTCTTGGCTGAGAGGCGACCCCACACATGAATGGTCTCAGGATGCTTTACTGTTAGCATGACAAAGGAGTGATGGTAGCGCTCACCTTTTCTTCTCTGGACAAGGTTTTTTCCAGATGCCCCAAACAATCGGAAAGGGGATTCATCAGAGAAAATGACTTTACCCCAGTCCTCAGCAGTCCAATCCCTGTACCTTTTGCAGAATATCAGTCTGTCCCGGATGTTTTTCCTGGAGAGAAGTGGCTTCTTTGCTGCCCTTCTTGACACCAGGTCATCCTCCAAAAGTCTTCTCCTCACTGTGTGTGCCGATGTCCTCACACCTGCCTGCTGCCATTCCTGAGCAAGCTCTGCACTGGCGGTGCCCCGATCCCGCAGCTGAATCAGCTGTAGGAGATGGGTCTGGCACTTGCTGGACTTTGTTGGGCGCCCTGAAGCCTCCTTCACAATAATTGAACCTCTCTCCTTGAAGTTCTTGATGATCCGATAAATGGTTGATTTTAGGTGCAATCTTAGTAGCAGCAATATCCTTGCCTGTGAATCCCTTTTTGTGCAAAGCAATGATGACTACATGTGTTTCCTTGCAGGTAACCCTGGTTTACAGAAAAACAATGATTTCAAGCACCGCCCTCCTTTTTAAAGCTTCCAGTCTGTTATTCTGAATGTCCTTTCACACGGGCGTCCCTCCCGGCGGACTCTGCTTTGCTCAGCGGGCTATCGATCCACTGATCCAGCCAGTGGATGACAGGTCTGTCTCTGCTCACTGTGTAGAGACGGACCTGTCAGTGCCCCGCTCTCCTCTATGGGAATATCGGATAAAAACGGACCGCCTGTCTGTTTTCATCCGATCCCATCCGACCTGCTGGACGAATGGAAAATAGGGTCTCCATCCATCTGGATTTCACGGACAGGATCGGATTGGATATTGGCGGGTGTCAGTGAACATCCACTGCCCCATAAGCGTGAATGGAGGCTCCGATCAGGTATGCCTGAAAAACTGACAGGCGGACCTGATCGGAAAGCCCGTGTGAAAGGGGCCTAACTCAATCAGCATTACAGAGTGATTTCCAGCCTTGTCCTCGTCAACACTAACACCTGTGTTAATGAGAGAATCACTGACATGTCAGCTGGTCCTTTTATGGCAGGGCTGAAATGCAGTGGAAATGTTTTTTTGGGGGTTAAGTTCATTTTCATGGCAAAGAGGTACTTTGCAATTAATTGCAATTCATCTGATCACTCTTCATAACATTCTGTAGTATATGCAACTTGCCATCATAAAAACTGAGGCTGCAGACTTTGAAAAAAATTTATATTTTTGTCATTCTCAAAACTTTTGGCCAGAGCTGTAGTTTTGCTTCAATTTGTTAGTGTATTTAAATCTGCTAGTACATCTAACACGTCCCTCTCCTCAGAATAGCAATGCTGCTGTCCAAATGCAATCGTAGTAGCGGCAATATCCTTGCCTGTGAATCCCTTTTTGTGCAAAGCAATGATGACTACACGTCTTTACTTGCAGGTAACTCTGGTTAACAGAAGAACAATGATTTCAAGCACCACCCTCGTTTTAAAGCTTCCAGACTGTTATTCTGAGGGTCCTTTGACACGGCCCTTCCGCCCGGCGGACTTTGCTTCGCTCAGCGGGGTATTGATCCGCTGATCCCCACTGGGCAGGCGGATGACAGGTCCGTCTCCGCTTACTGTGCAGACACGGACTTGTCAGAGCCCCGCTCTCCTCTATGGGGAGATCGGATGAAAACGGATCCACCTGTCCATTTTCATCCTGTGCTCCTTCATCCAGAGTCGGGGCTCCCTAATACTGGAGGTATGTTACAGGCCAGATCAGGTGAAAATGGAGGGGAAAAAAGCGTAACAAAAAAGAAAACTAATGCAGCCACCACATCTGCAATATATTACTTTTTTTTTTTTTTTTAATACCGCTTTAAATTCCCTAATAAGTGTAGGGTATACTTTCCAAGTCCCAATAACACCAGACTTCTACTGGAATGAATGAAATATCCCATGTATATGTGTACAAAGGAGTCGAAACTTCCCTTGTGCAACAAACGCTCAAAGGGCATCCCATTAACGTGAATGGGCTGCCCTATTTGCGTCACGTGAAAATTGCACAACAAAAATCACAGGGGGGGGTGCTAGTTCCCACTATGCAATATGTGAATGGGGGCCTATGTAACTACTGCTATCTGTACCAAGACCTGAGAACCTTATCAGAAATATATCATTGCTGCATAACCTGAAACTGAGATTGCCTGAGAGCATCTGCAGTACTTGCATGTGGGCACTAGGTGTCACCAGTGCTCCTTGGTTATTATTTGCAAGCTGTGATTTCTGTGTCAGGGAATATGAAATCGCAGTCACTGTACATTTTATGCAGTGCACTGTTTGTCCTTTTTTCCTTTTTTTTTTTTTACTCATTCTTTTTTTTCCGTTTGGTTATGAAAGTTTTATGCCAGGTAAAACTTTCATTATCTTTGCATAATCTATAAGCCAGCTTATGATAGCATAATGCTAAGAGGACTTGGAGAGCTGTGAAAATTTGAAGTACAGTTGCCGTTGTGTTGCTTCATTGTTAGGGTTTCTCTTTCTCTATGCAGTTTTACACCTCCTAAAGCAGAACTCCACCCTTCCTTTCAGTCTTGCACAGTTGCACCGGCTTCTCTTCTGGACTGAGATGGCTTTACTCTGATTTCACTGCACACTGTGAGCTTCTCACTACAGATTATAATCAAATATGGCAGTTCGAATCTGTAAAAGATTCTAAGGTATTGAACTGAGCAGACACACTGATTGTACAGTGCATCCGGAAAGTATTCACAGCACTTCACTTTTTCCACATTTTGTTATGTTACAGCCTTATTCCAAAATGGATTAAACTCAATATTTCTTTCTCATACATCACGGGACACAGAGCCTCAGTAATTACTGATGGGTTATATAGGTATCACTAGGTGATTGGACACTGGCACACCCTAACCATGAAGTTCAACCCCCTATATAATCTCTTCCCTTACAGGGATACCTCAGTTTTTACGCCAGTGTCTTAGGTGTTGGACGTGACGACTTTTGTCGCAAGAGGTCATCATGGTGGTTCCCACGAAGGATCAAGGATTGGGCTTTTATTCCAACCTTTTTACAGTCCAAAAGCCAAATGGGGATGTCGGACCCATTCCGGATCTAAGGGATCTGAATCGTTTCCTAAGGATTCGGTCCTTCCGCATGGAATCAATTCAGACAGTAGTCTCCATCCTGCAGGGAGGAGAATTTCTGGCATAGATAGACATCAGAGATGCATATCTGCATGTGCCCATTTTTCCATCTCATCAGAAGTTTCTGCGCTTCGAGACAGGAGGGCGTCATTTCCAGTTTGTGGCTCTGCCTTTCGGGATAGCCACTGCACCTCGAGTGTTTACAAAGATTTTGGCTCCTCCTCTGGCCAGATTAAGGGCTCAAGGTATAACTGTCATAGCATACCTAGACGACCTGCTCTTGATAGACCGGTCGGTAGCCTCTTTGAACGGGAACTTGAGGACCACAGTCAAGTATCTGGAACACCTAGGTTGGATTCTCAACCTAGAAAAATCTTTCCTAAAACCAGTGAGAAGACTGGAGTATTTGGGTTTGATCATAGATACAAGCCAGGAGAAAGTATTTATATCTCAGGCAAAGATCATTGCTTTAAAGGAGCTGATTCTGGTAGTCAGGACCAAGAAGGGTCCTTCTGTCCGCCTTTGTATGAGGCTGCTAGGAAAGATGGTGTCTTCATTCGAAGCAGTTCCCTATGCTCAGTTTCATTCAAGACTGTTGCAGCACAGTATCCTGTCGGCCTGGAACAAAAAGGTTCAGGCATTAGACTTTCCGATGCACCTGTCTCATGCGGTGCGTCAGAGCCTCAATTGGTGGTTAATACCCGAAAACCTACAGAAGGAGAAATCCTTTCTACCGGTGACCTGGACGGTGGTAACAACAGATGCCAGTGTGTCGGGTTGGGTCCAAAAAGGAGAGAGCCTTACCCATCAATATTCTGGAGATCCGTGCGGTATATCTAGGCCTAAAGGCCTGGACTCTCAGGCTACAGGGTTGCCCGGTCAGGATCCAGTCCGACAATGCCACATCAGTGGCTTATATCGATCATCAGGGAGGCACCAGGAGCCGAGCTGCTCAAAGAGAGGTGAACCAGATCTTAGTCTGGGCAGAGAAGCAGGTGCCATGTATATCGGCAGTCTTCATTCCAGGGATAGAGAACTGGCAGGCGGACTATTTAAGTTGCCAGCAGTTACTCCCAGGGGAATGGTCTCTGCATCCCGACGTCTTTTGGGCCATATGCCAAAGATGGGGGGTTCCAGATGTAGACCTCTTTGCATCCCGATTCAACAAAAAGATAGACAGACTTGTGGCAAGGACTAAGTATCCTCTTGCATACGGGACGGATGCGTTATTGATTCCGTGGCATCGGTTCTCACTGATTTATGCATTCCCGCCTATTCTGCTACTGCCATGACTCCTTCGCAGGATCAGGCAGGAAAGGAAGTCGGTACTTCTGGTAGCCCCCGCTTGGCCCAGGAGGACCTGGTATGCAGAAATAGTAAGGATGACGGTGGGTTCCCCGTGGACCCTACTGTTAAGCCCAGACCTGTTATCTCAAGGTCCAGTGTTCCATCCTGCCTTACAAACGCTAAATTTGACGGTTTGGCTATTGAAACCCACATTTTGAAAAATCGTGGGCTTTCAGGTCCTGTGATATCTACCTTGATCAATGCAAGGAAGCCGGCTTCCAGAGTAATTTATCATAGAGTCTGGAAAGCTTATGTATACTGGTGTGAATCCAGGGGTTGGCATCCCAGAAAATATGTGATAGGTAGAATCCTTGATTTTCTACAATTGGGATTAGAGATGAAGTTGGCCTTGAGTACCATCAAGGGCCAGGTCTCGGCCTTATCAGTATTGTTTCAACGACCACTTGCTTTGCATTCTTTGGTCCGAAACTTCATGCAGGGGGTGACGCGTCTTAATACTCCGGTTAAGGCGCCCCTAAACCCCTGGGACTTGAACTTGGTTCTGTCTTTTGAACCGATACGTCAAATTCCTTTGGTCTTGTTGACAAGAAAGTTGATTTTTCTGGTAGCCATCTCTTCTGCTAGAAGAGTATTAGAATTAGCAGCTCTTTCCTGTAAAGAGCCTTATTTGATTGTACACAAGGATAGAGTGGTACTGCGCCCTCATCCTAGTTTTTTACCGAGGGTGGTTTCTGATTTTCATCTAAACCAAGACATTGTTCTGCCTTCCTTTTTTCCAGATCCCTGTTCTTCGGAAGGAAGGTCACTACATTCTTTGGATGTAGTAAGGTTTTGACTGCTCTATCTGGAAGCAACTGCTCAAATTCGCAAAACGGATGTTTTATTCATGCTGCCAGAGGGTCCCAATTGAGGACAGGCAGCGTCAAAAGCTACCATTTCCAAATGGATTCGACAATTGATAATTCAAGTTTACGGTTTGAAACAGAAGATTCCTCCGTTTTCAGATCAAGGCACATTCCACAAGGGCTATTGGTGCTTCTTGGGCGGTGCATCACCGGGCCTCTATGGCTCAAATCTGCAAGGCCGCAACCTGGTCTTCAGTCCATACATTCACCAGATTTTATCAGGTGGATGTGAGAAGACATGAGGATATCGCCTTTGGGCGTAGTGTGCTGCAGGCAGCAGTACAGTGTTCTCAGGTCTGATTGCACCCTACTTGGTTGTGGTTCCCCTCCCCTCAGATAGCATTGCTCTGGGACATCCCATCAGTAATTACTGTGGCTCTGTGTCCCGTGATGTATGAGAAAGAAAATAGGATTTTTTTTAACATCTTACCTGTAAAATCCTTTTCTTTCGATGTACATCACGGGACACAGAGGTCCCGCCCCTCTTCTAATACACTTATATTGCTTTGCTACAAAACTGAGGTATCCCTGGAAGGGGAGGGATTATATAGGGGGTTGAACTTCCTGGTTAGGATGTGACCAGTGTCCAATCACCTAGTGATAACTATATAACCCATCAGTAATTACTGAGGCTCTGTGTCCCGTGATGTACATTGAAAGAAAAGGATTTTACAGGTAAGCTGTTATAAAAAATCCTATTTTTCCTCAAATTTCTATAAACAATACCCCATAAAGACACCGTGAAAAATGTTTGCTTGAAATCTTTGCAAATTTATTAAAAATAAAAAAACGAAAAAATCCCATGTACATAAGTATTCACAGCCTTTGCCACGACACTCAAAATCGAGTTCAGGTGCATCCTGTTTCCACTGATTATCCTTGAGATGTTTCTACAACTTGATTGGAGTCCACCTGTGGTAAATTCAGTTGATTGGACATCATTTGAAAAACCACACACGTGTTTATATAATTTTACCACAAAAAACTGGGAAAACCTATTGACTCGAGTATAAGCCTAGGGTGGGAAATGCGCAGCTACTGTAAGTGGAAAAGAGGGTCAACAATGCCCATTTGCAGCCTCACTGTGCCCATTTGCAGCCATAGGTCCCCCGAACTTCAAACTCGGTAGTTATGGTTTCCTAGATGCCCCCTAGCTGCAGCCAAAATTTTGGGGTCTATGGATCCAAAGGGTCCCGAAATGACATTGCTGCAGATGGACACAGTTGACCAACTTTGGGGCCCCGTATCTCGGCGCCACTTGGTTCTAGGAACCCCAAATTTGGTGTGCAAACACGGTGGAACTAGCACTACAACATATTCAAACCCGGGGTTCCAAGCATCATGTCAAGCACTTTTCTGCAGCAGAGAAGGACATTTTCCAAACCGATTTTTGGGGCCCCGTATCTCAGGGCCATTGGTGCTAGGAACCCCAGCTTTGGAAATGTTGTAGTGCTAGTTCCACTGGGTTTGCACACTAAATTGGGGTTCCTAGCACCGAGTGGCCCCGAGATGCGGGGCCCCAAAGTCCGTTCAGAAAATGTCAATCTCTGTTGCAGAAAAGTGCTTGACTCGAGTATAAGCCGAGGGGGGCATTTTCAGCACAAAAAAATGTGTTGAAAAACTCGGCTTATACTCGAGTATATACGGTATTATTTTATTATAATATGTCGCTTTAAATAAAAAATGCAAAAAATAAATAAAATAAAATACAGAAAATGCGATTTCAGCACCCAAAAATGCGCTGCATTTTCCAATGCAGGGAGGTGCCATTAAGAAATAAGATACCCCCGCATGTCTGCAAAAGAGCAGAGCGTATTGGCTGCGGGAGGGGGGGGGGGGCTGGCTTCTGTAGAATGTGTAAAATGAATGCACAGTACAAGCTGACGGGTCCGATTTGTTTCAGTTCGTCTTCCCTGATGGCGCGGATGTATAAAACTGTCCTTTTCTCTCTTTTCTCAGCTGTCTGAAGAGGAGAAGATTCAGAGGTACAGCGTTCTGTCCGAGTTGTACGAGCTCATCGGCTTTCACCGCAAGTCAGCTTTCTTCAAGAGGGTGGCCGCCATGCAGTGCGTGGCCCCGACCATCCCGGAGCCCGGCTGGAAAGCTTGTTACAAACTCCTACTAGAGACTTTGCCTGGATACAGCTTGTCCCTGGACCCCAAAGACTTCAGCAAAGGTAAGAAGAGTCTTCTATAAGCAGAATAAGACAATGAGGTTCATGACGTGGAAGGATCTGGAATGTACACCAACCCTACTCAAGTCTTTTACCTGGTAACCTTGTGCCGGCCACGTAATGCATATGTGTGGGCTTTAACATTCAAGGTTTCTGTGATGAGAGCGCGGCCGCTGCACGCTCCCAGCACAGTGACCGTGCTGTCATAGGCAGCTTCCAGTCTCAAGTACAGATCGGGGAGCTCGTCCCGCCTTGTCAGCCAATCACAGTGGTCATGTGACTGTGCAGTCCATCCCGCCGGTGCAATTAAAAAGATGCCAGTGCAGAAAGGGGTAAAAATAATACTAAAGGCTCCAATTTAACCACTTTAGCCCCGGCAGATTTCCCCCCCTTAATGATCAGGCCATTTTGTGCGATACGGCACTGCGTCGCTTTAACTGACATTTGCGCGGTCGTGCGACGCTGTAAAAAAAAGAAAATTGACGTCCTTTTTTTTCCCACAAAAAGAGCTTTCTTTTTGTGGTATTTGATCACCTCTGTGGGTTTTATTTGTTGCGCTATAAACAAAAAAAGAGCGACAATTTTGAAAAAAAAAAAAAAATTTTTTTTTTTTTACTTTTTGCTATGATAAATATCCCTCCCAAAAAATGTTTTTTTCTTCATCAGTTTAGGCCGATATGTATTCTTCTACATATTTTTGGTAAAAAAATAGCAATAAGCGTATATTGATTGGTTTGTGCAAAAGTTATCGCATCTACAAAATAGATATATTTATGGCATTTTTATTTATTATTTAACTAGTAATGGCGGAAATCTGCGATTTTTAGCGGGATTGCGGCAGACGGATCGGACACTTTTGACACATTTTTGGGACCAGTGACATTTATACAGCGATTAGTGCTGTAAAAATGCACTGATTACTGTATAAATGACACTGGCAGGGAAGGGGTTAACACTAAGGGGCGATCAAGGGGTTAACTGTGTTTCTAACTGTGGGGGGAGGGGACTGACTGCAGGAGGAGAGAGAGATTGCTGTTCCTGATCACTAGGAACAGATAATATCTCAGTACTCCCCTAACAACACGGGGATCTGTTTGTTTACATTGACAGATCCCAGTTCTGGCTCTCTGTAGAGCGATCGCGAGTGACAGGTGGACTGGACATCACGTGCATCGACTCCCGCGCTGTGCAGCGGGCCCGCGCCTCCTATAGCTGTTAAAGGAGCCGACCTACAGCTACGGTGATTCGTAGGAACGAGCCGACCTGCCACAGTATAATGACGGCGGCTGGTCAGGAAGCGGTTAGATAACAAAAAAAAACAACCACGGTATACTTACCTGCTCTGTGTAATGGTTTAGCACAGAGCAGCCCTGATCCTCCTCTTCTCGAGTCCCCCTCCAGGTCCCCCCCCCCCCCCCGTTGAGCGCCCCCAAAGAAAGCCGCTTGCTATGGGGGCACTTGTGCATGCTCGCCCTTGAGCCACTGCTCCGTGTGTCCAAAAAATACACAGGACATGGCTCAGCCTCACCCCCCCCCCCCCCCCCGCTCCATCCTAACTGCCTAACTGGCTGTGATTGACATTGGCCAATAGCTCGCGGTTCTGTGTCTCAGCCAATGAGGAGGCAGAGAGCCGGGACAGCAGCAGCTTATCGCTGGATCAGGCTCAGGTAAGTACTTGGGAGGGGCTGCGGGGGAAGCTGCATACTTAAGGTTTTTTACCTTCCCCGCATAAAATGCATGAAGGTAAAAAACGTTCAGCTTTTACAACCAATTTAATAACGAATAGCTCAGTGGAAACTTATGATACTTAGGCTAGGTTCACACTATAATGCTGCGTACACACGATCAGAATTTCGGCCCGCAAAAGACAGATGAGAGTTTTTCATCGGAAAATGCGACCGTGTGTATGCTCCATCGGTCTTTTGCTGGTAGAATTCCAGCCAGCAAACGATTGAGAGCATGCTCTCAATTTTTCCGTCGGGAAAAGTTCCTATCCGAAATCGCGATCGTCTGTGGCAATTCCGACGTGCAAAATTCCTACGCATGCTCGGAAACAATTCGACGCATGCTGGGAAACTTCCTTTTCTCGGCTCGTCGTAGTGTTGCACGTCACCGCGTTCTTGACGGTCGTAAGTTCAGCGAACTTGTGTGACCGTGTGTAGGCAAGGCAAACTTGAGCGGAATCCCGTCGGAAAAGCTGTTGTATCTTTTTCCGACGAGATGTCCGATCGTGTGTACGTGGCATTACAGTTTCCCAGGGGCCGCGTTTGTGCAGGCACAGCAAGCAAGTTATTTAAATGGGGCTGCTGTACCTATGAAATGGTCCCTGCACCTTTTCCAAAATCGCAGCAGCAGGGAAACCTCATAGTGCTATGCAGTTCCCAGCACGGGAAAGCACGCCGCGGTCTCCAGTTCTTGGGGTTGCCATTTAAGAATGAATGCTCATTTGCCCACCTATACGCATGTACTATACAGCCCATTGCATTTTTATACGGGAATTCTCTTCCAGGAATATCTGATGTTCATGTATCCGTACCGTGGGCAAAAACCCTTGGAGGGGGGGGGGGAGGCGGTTCACACCAGAAAAACACAGGTGTGGTGCGATTTTTCAGCCGATTTAAAATCGCACTGGATCTTACAAAAATTAGACCCACTTTAACTGGATTGCTTGGTGGTGCAGTACTATTACATCTGCGTTTTGGGGTATCGCTAGGAATATATTGACACCCTCAGCAGATCGCACACCCAGTGTGTCTTGAACGTGGTGCAGGAAGTGTGAACAGAACGTGAGGTTTCCTGCCTCGCGTTCTGGTGTGAACGGGCCTTTGAAGCTGAAACCACCAAACAAAATTTTGGGCCCCAAGGAGCTTTTTGACATAATGTGCAAGCATGTACAGCATATGTGCTCATTGTGGCAGATTTTCTACGCCAACCAATTTCCGCTGGCGCTGTGATGTCCATGCTCCTCTCCATCCCCAGCACTTCCATCTTCACCTGGTTATTAAGTCTTATGCCATCTTCATTGGCCAGGCAGAGATGGCATAACTCTCACACACAGTTACTTCGTTCCGCCACATAATCGTGCCAAGACTGTACACTATGTATTGAATGACTTGGTGTTGTCAGAAACCATGAAATCAGACCGAGACAAAAGTACAGTTAAATTACACTTGTTTAATATTAAAGTAAAAAGAACAAACGTAGTCAAAACATAGCCAAAGTTCAGTAACAGGAACGGATAGTCAGCCAAGCCAGAAGTCAGGGATCAATGTAGAGGAACAGCAAGCAGGATCTGGAGCCAGAAGGGATGTCAGCAAAGCCAGTCTTTAAACAGGAATGCAGGAGATGTTTCTTGTGATGTTGACCAAGGTGAAGGCAGAGATCCTCTGGACTGGACGGCTTAAGTAGGCAGGACTGACGAGCAGGATATCTTCAACAGCTGAGTACCTGTGGAGAGATAGGAGCTGACAATTATCTGACAGCTGAGTGGCCAGCTCAGAGAAGGAAGGGCTGAGCCCAGCCCTGACAGGTGTACACTTTTTTTTTTTTACTGTTACGTCTAATGAGGGACATTTTAGAGACTTAAAGTGTTTGTTACCCCAACATTTCATATTCCTGATACAGTATGTGCCTGCTGTGCCATGTACTTGTATGAGAAACTCTCCTGTTCTCTTTGTATTGCTTCCTTTATGGGAAATCCCTGGTGATCCTGCCAGTCCCCTTGCTTTCCTTTTAAAAACTGACCACGCTAAGCAGGAGAGCACAGCGTGGTCAGTTCTCTAGCTGCCCTGGGAACTCAGTCTGCTCTCTTCCACTGATCAGACTTGTTGTCCTGATACTCCCCTGCACAGCCATTCACTGGGAAGCACAGTGTGCTGCTGCTTCTCCTCCCCCCAGCTCTTATGCAGCTAAGAACATAGGGAATGTGATCACTTAAAAAAAAAAAGAAAAAAAAAAGGTATTTATAATGTTTTTTGATCCAGACACAAATATTTAGCCTTTCATTTATTTTTTTAAACTGAATGGGTTGTTTTACAAGGTGAGAGAAACAAATTGTTACCCCAGCTCCATTGCCAGTATAGAAGTCCATGAACTGTGATCCGGTGCTCTAGCCAGGACGTTCAGGCCTCCACAGATACGATACTTAAAACAGGAAGGCTGGCAACTTAGATGCTCTTGAATAAATGTACTTTATTGGTTACATGGGTACACGGGTACAGGCTATAAGCTGATGCATTTCAGCTAAGGAGGCTGAAGGCTTCTTAGACGAAACGCGTCAGCCTATAGCCTGTACCCGTGTACCCATGTAACCAATAAAGTACTTTTATTCAAGAGCATCGGAGTTGCCAGCCTTCCTGTTTTAAGTTTTACAAAGGTGATCGTTTACAATCACTTTAAACCCCCTACACACGGGCCAAATGTCGGGAGACATCGGCTGGTTAAAAAAAAAAAAGGCTGGCATTCGGCCTGTGTGCATGTCAGCCAGTCCAACAGAAGCCTGCCACTTTGACCGACTTCTGTCGAACGAGAATGTTGAAAAACCAGCGGCGGACCGGCTCCCGATCAGTGCTGTCAGCCAATGGCTGACAGCGCTGACCGGAATGTTCTGGTGGGGGGCCGTCCCCCTGTCAGAACACATCAGCTCAGCGTGGAAGATCACTGTACTAACGCCAGACAAGCATGCTGGAAAACCAGCGGCCGACCGGCTCCCGATTAGCCCTCTCAGCCAATGGCTGAGAGCACTGACCGGGTGGTGTCCCCCTGTCAGAACACAACAGCTCAGCGGCAGAGATCACAGTACTAATGTTGGAAGGTTAGTACAGCAGCTCTGACCAGAGCTATTAGCGCGTACCAGGCTTTACTAATAGGTAGGCGTTTCCATCATTTCTTATCTTTGAAGGTTTCTACAAGGACAACCTGTAAGACCCATAAGACCCCCGTATGGATGGAGACATGTACTAGGACACACCCTCCCCAAACCTTTTACCAAAGGACCCAGTGCTTCTCCTTTTGTGCTATGGGACTCCCCTGCTCTGAGTTGCCAGGATGGAAAAGTCTAGCATTGCCATGAAAGGCTGGAAGAGCCAAGAGGTGATAAAGATCTGCCACACCCCACCCCAAAAACAGATTTCAGAGCCTGATGTCTCAAACTGCCCCTTTTTGTAGAACAAATTTTTGACCACAGCTGCCCAGTTTGGAGTTTTACACACAGATACTTGTACGGAAGACCCCCCCCCACCCACCCCCCCGCAGAAATGTAATTTTCCGCTTCTGTGATTGGCTCACTGGTTTTCCCAGAGGTCTGCACTAATCTACAAGTCAGATTTTTAGGCATCTCTTGTAATAGGAATTTTATTTTTGGTGAGTTAGGCTGGCCATACATGGTAGAATTTTGAAAGAATTTTCTTTTGAAAATCCGAAAATTTGTGCGTTTTGCGATGGCGCCACCATTGATTTTGAAATTCGACCAACCAAGCCTTCAATTTCACCTCCTGTTGCTGCAGAAAAGAATTTCCGTGTCTGGGAATCTTCTTTTCTTTCTGGGAATTTTCTTTTCTTGCGCATGCGTATTTCTTTTTTTTGATTACATTTCTCGCACGATTCTCCTATTATTGATTAGAAAATCGTTTGTTTTTCGAAAAAAATTCCCAACATGTCTGATTACGCAAATTCGATGGCCGCACGAAAATCGGCTGTTGCTGCAGCCCCACTAATGGTGCGAAATACGAACGAAAATTCTTAAAGAGGAGTTCCACCTGAGGCCCAGTCAAAAAAAAAAAAAATTAAAAGTCACCAGCTACAAATACTGTAGCTGCTGACTTTTAATTGGACACTTACCTGTCCCAGGGTCCAGCGATGTGGGGGATCGAAGCCCCGCTCGTCTCCCCCTCCGTTCAGCGGCGCCAGCATTGCAACTGTGGGCGTCAGGCTGTGGCTTCACAGCCTGGCACCCACTGCGCATGCGCGAGCGGCGCCGCGCGCCGTGATTGGCCACTCAGTCACCTGGGACCTGTAATAGGTCCCAGATGATTGACAGGAGGGAGGGAGCAGAGCTGAGCCCTTCCTGTGCCGAGGGGGAAGTGATGTCACCAGCCCAGGCACTGGAAGAGGCAGACTACGAGGGACCACCTAGCAACAGGCATTTAGAGGTAAGTAAAAAAAGAAAAAAAAATATCCAAATGTTTTTTTTGTATTTTTTTTTTAGGATTTCTCATGTATTTTTTTTTTTTTTTTGGGGTTGGAACCCCACTTTAAATAAGATTTTTGAAAGAAAATTCTTTTGAAATTCGACCCATGTATGGCCTGCCTTACTCCTCAAGAGTTCTGTACTCCTAAAGGGATGTAGGCTCTGCAGCTTTTCTAATCAAAACACTTGAGTGCGCACCAGGTGATTTTATAATGAACCAGACCTTCCCATTCATAATCCGCCTGCAAAGGACATGGTGAAACAAATGACTATTGCTTCAGAGCAACAAAAGTCCTATCTGCTACAAAGTCCTTGTGATGTACATAGATCACCCAGTGGGGATTGTTGTTGTTTTTTTTTTTTTTTTTTTTCTTTTAAATAAAAGTGGAGTTACTCTTTAACATAAATATTTCTGGCACTTCTGATCTGACTTCGGAGGGTTTAGTTCCTCTCTTTTCATTCATTTTTGTAGTCTTTATTTGCAGACTTTGTTTTTTTTTTTTTACGCTCATAAGTTGCTGAAGTATAAAATCTTTTTGGAAAGCGCTGTTTATTAATTTCCTTTGTGCCCGCCGGTAGCAGAGCTCTCGGCGATGGCTGCACAGCCATAATCTGTTTAAGAACCAAAACAAAACGGAGGATGCAAAGCTTCCTCTTCTGTGACTATTCCTAATACGAGCGCGGAACGGCGGAGCGAGCCACCGGAGAAAAATAATTCCGGATTATTGGGGTAACGGTGCTGGATGATGATAAAACTTATTAAGATGTTCTGCCTGGTGGAACTGAGCCAGAGCGTGCGTGGGTTATTTTTTTTTTTGGATCCATCTGGGGAAGAAGAAACATTTTGAAGAATTAGAATGTAGAATAACGGTAATTGAAACGAATATTCATTTTTAATTCTTCTTCTATAAGTGAATACATCTCCGTTCTGCTGGATCGAGCTAAAATCTCACGTCCTATAGGACCATCAAGAGCTGGTGGGATGACCACTATTATTATTATTATTATACAGGATTTATATAGCGCCGACAGTTTACACAGAGCTTTACAATATACAAGGGAGACAATACAGTTATAATACAAGAGGATTAAGAGGTCCCTGCTCAGAAGAGCTTACAATCTAATAGGGTGGGGCAGGTGGTACAAAAGGTTGTAACTGTGGGGAATGAGCTGATGGAAGTTGTAGGAGATTAGTTGGAGACATGATAGGCTTTCCCGAAGAAATTCGTTTTCAGGGATCGCCTGAAGGTAGCAAGAGTGGGGGATAGCCGGATAGGTGGAGGTAGCGAGTTCCAGAGGATGGGAGAGGCTCTGGAGAAATCTGGAAGACGAGCATGGGAGGTGGAGACGAGAGAGCGTGAGAGCAGGAGGTCTTGAGAAGAGCGAAGAGGATGATTTGGGTGATATCTGGAGACAAGATTGGTGATGTAGCTCAGGGCAGAGTTGTGAATGGCTTTGTATGTTGTGGTTAGTATTTTGAATTTAATTCGCTGGGTGATTGGGAGCCAGTGTAGGGATTGGAGGAGAGGGTTGGCAGACACTGAGTGGTTGGTAAGGTAGAGGAGTCCGGAAGCAGCATTCATGATAGACTGAAGAGGTGAGGAGCCTATGGAGAGGCAGGCCAATGAGAAGGGAGTTGCAATAGTCAAGGCGAGAGATAACGAGGGAGTGAATGAGGAGTTTGGTGGTTTCATTTGTTAAAAACGGGCAAATTTTAGAGATGTTATGGAGGTGAATTCTACAAACTTTCACTCTTGGGGAATGATCATTGTGGTCAGAAAAGCAGTTCTTAGAGACCTCTATCAGACAAGATTGGTGCAGGGAACTAACCACTATCTCTGACATGGAAGACTTAACCAGATATCTGCAAGATTAGAAATTTGGTCTCGCTTAGGGTACTATTCCACTACTTAGATCAACACAACCATCATGTGACTTCAGCCTGGGTACATACAATGAGTTTATTGGGTTGAACGGAAAAAAACTGTCATCTCTGGTCGGAGCCGCTGTACTAATTATGCAAAGTTAGTGCAGTGCTCTCCCCTACGCTGAGCTGTTGCGGTCTTACAGGGGGGCGCCCCCCCCTCCACACCAGAACTCTTCGATCAGTACTCTCTGCCATTGACTGAGAGCGCTGATCTGGAGTTGGTCGGCTGCAGGTTTTCCTGCATGCTCGTCCAACAGAAGCCAGCCAAACAGCCGGCTTCTGTTGGAGAGACCGGCACATACATGGGCAGAATGTTGGCTGTTTCTTTTTTTTTTGTTTTTTGTTTTTTTGAACCGGCTGATGTTTCCCAACATTCTGCCCGTGTGTACCCGGCTTAAAACGTGACTTTAAGTGGGATGTTAAAACATTGTGCACCTAGATGGCCTCATCTCTGACTACTCACAGGAAGACTCTAAGGCCCCCAGAGAGCCTCCCTGTACACCTCCCTGTCTAGAGTTAGAGAAAGGAGCAGAGCAGCGTATTTCAGGAGAGTTAGAGGAAGGAGCAGAGTCCTCCAGCAGAGCAGAGTATTTCAGGAGAGGAGAGTTAGAGGAAGGAGCAGAGTCCTTCAGAAGAGCAGAGTATCTCAGGAGAGGAGAGTTAGATAGAGGAAGGAGCAGAGTCCTCTAGCAGAGCAGAATTTCGAAGGAGAGGAGAATTAGAGCAAGGAGTAGAGTCCTCCAGCAGAGCAGAGTTTCTCAGGAGAGGAGAGTTATAGAGGAAGGAGCAGAGTCCTTCCAGCAAAGCAGCGTATTTCAGGAGAGGAGAGTTAGAGGAAGGAACAGGGTCCTCCAGCAGAGCAGAGTATTTCAGGAAAGGAGAGTTAGATAGAGAAATGAGCAGAGTCCTTCAGCAGAGCAGAGTTTCTCAGGAGAGGAGAGTTAGGTAGAGGAAGGAGCAGAGTCCACCAGCAGAGCCTAATATCTCAGAAGAGGAGAGTTAGATAGAAGGAGCAGAGTCCTCCAGCAGTGCAGAGTATTTCAGGAGAGGAGAGTTCTATAGAGGAAAGAGCAGAGTCTCTCAGAAGTACAAAGTATTTCAATGTCTGTTACTCTCATTCCAGGTGCACACAGAGGATGGGCCGCTGTACAGATGCGTTTACTCCACGAGCTCGTATACGCTTCCCGAAGGATGGGGAACCCAACCTTGTGTGTTCGCCATCTCTCCTTCCTCCTGCAGACCATGCTGGACTTCCTGTCTGACCAAGGTAGGACACTCATCTGTATACATACATACATGCAACATTTTCAGTCTTTTGTGTGCAACCCTTTCATTTTTTTGTTTGTTTGTAACCTCTATATCAGGTATAGGCGACCTTGGCTATCCAGCTGGTGTGGGACTACAAGTCCCACGAGGCATTGCAAGACTAAAAGCCAGGCATGTCTCTCAGAGGCATGATGGGACTTGTAGATTCACCACAGATGGAGTGCCTACATTACCTACCCCTGATCTATGCTAACTTTATAGGTGAGCTTCTCCACAGCGCCAGTTGTTGAATCGGCAGAGTTCACTGTGAGTTGAAATAACATCATGTACAATGGATAGTTTGTGTCTGCAATGATCATAGGAAATAAATATCATCAGCTCCATCTAGTGGCCATAATGAAGTATTTTCCTGATTGATTTTAGTCTGTATGAATGAATAAAGTTGGACCTGGAGAGACAATAGCCTAGTAACATTCAATGTTACCCCATTTGCACAGAAGGAATGTATATGCAGTTTCCAGGACAAACAGCTCTGATTTTTCTTTTTTTTTTTTTTTTTTTAGCGTTTGTCTTCTATTTGGGGATTAAGGGTGCTAGGTAATAGGCAGGATCTCGTCTCGCAAAGTCGTCCCCCCCCCCCCCCCCCCCCGTAAGTTTGTATCTTGATCTTCATTTCATAACAAACAGTCACATTTTTTAAATGTAACAAACAAATGAAAAGAAAACGGTTTTGTTGGGAAGAAGTGAAATGGAATTGGCGAGGCTCTCTGGGTTGGATGAATTACGCTGCGCTGCGGTAATTTTTGTGCTGACTCCGCAGAGGTAGACTGGCACTGCACTAAATAGCAGATGTTGTTTATAGAAGGAAAATCAATTATTTATTATTTATTCATTTTATTTGTTCGTGTTCTGCTGAGAAATTCCCGGCATTTTACAGAGAACATTGCACAGGTCAGGTCAGACCTTGTCCCTGAGGGAACTTCCATTCTGATCTCCCTTCCCTTAAACCAGCCTGATCCTGCACCCAATTATTAAGTGTTTAGGACCCTGGGGCCCAACATGTGGCCTATGGGCTGTTGAGCGCCATTAACGAAGCAGAGTGTCAGCGGGGTGCCGGGCACAGGAACACTGTGTACCAGCACCTAGCACTGAAAAAAAGACTGTACTGTGGATGAATTTCTCTCTGCCTATAGTAAAGTCCTGGCCTGGCGAGAGTCTGGTAGAAGCGTGTGATAGGTAAGTAATCATCATGGTTGACGGGGGGGGGGGTATTAACTTTCATTGCCAATGATCACCAATGAGGGGGGCGGGGTAAATTTCACTGTCAGTGACCACCAATTTGGGGGTGGGAATAGTACTGACACTAGTGCTGGGGGCTATTATTATGCCCACTGACACCAATGCTGGAGGTTATTATTGCGTCCACTGAGACTGATGCTGGGGGTTATTATTGCAGTCACTAACACCAATGCTGGGGGTTATTACTGCATCCATTAACACCAATGTTGGGGCTATAATTGCATCCACTGACACCAATGCTGGGGGTTATTATTGCATCCACTGACACCAATGCTGGGGTTTATTACTGTATCCACTGACACCAATGCTGGGGGTTATTATTGCATCCACTGACCCCAATGCTGGGGGTTATTATTTAATT
Organism: Aquarana catesbeiana; assembly: GCF_042186555.1. NCBI lineage: Eukaryota > Metazoa > Chordata > Amphibia > Anura > Ranidae > Aquarana > Aquarana catesbeiana. The sequence goes on along the minus strand of NC_133328.1, from coordinate 627,969,018 downwards.
CACTGACCCCAATGCTGGGGGTTATTATTGCATCCACTGACTCCAGTGCTGGGGGCTATTTCTGCAGTCACTCTCACCAATGCTGGGGGTTATTACTGCATCCATTGACACCAATGTTGGAGGCTATATTTGCGTCCACTGACACCAATGCTGGGGTTATAATTATGTCCACTGACACCAATGCTGGTTGTTACTTTTTTGTGGTTACTTACTGTAAAGGAAATTTGTAAGTTCTGTATATTATTGTATTATATTTTGTATGTATTGCACTGTGCACACGGCGCTAATAATGTTTTCATTATATATTTTCATTCTTTCAAGTCCTGATTAGAATTAGCCTGCCTATGTTGCGCCCCTTGTCACCATAAAAGTACAATTGTAATATTAATGTGATACCTATGTAATCATGTGTATAAAAACCTTCAATCAAAATAAATCAGAACAGTTATTTGGAAAGATGCTGAGTGTATCTTTTGTGTCTGTTCCCTACTGCAGTAGTTGTTATTAATTTGAAATCACTAATCAATATGAGGATAGGAGTTGCCCATCTATAAAATATCCAGAACACTAACACCAGTGATCGTGGGTTATAACTATGTCCAATGACACCAATGTTATTGCGCCCAGTGACACTAATGCTAGGGGTTATAATTACATATATTTACACCAATGTTGGTTATTTTTGCGGTTACTTAATCCAGTGCTGGGGGTTATAACTATGTCCACTGACACCAATGTTGGGAGTTATTATTGTGCCCAGTGACACCAGTGCTAGGGATGATTATTGCAACCACTGACAAAAATGCTAGGGGTTATTATTGTGTCTACTGACACCGAAGTTGTGGGTTATTGTTGCAGTCACAGACACCAATGTTGGGAGTTAATATTCATCCACTGACACCAGTGTTGGGGGTTATTACTGTGTTTATTGAAACCAGTGCTGGGGGTTGTTCTTGTGGTCACTGTCACCCCAAATGAGCTGCTATTGTGCGCCCCCCTGTAAGTGTCGGGAGACGCACTTGAGGCCTGGTTTTCAAGTTGATCACCACTGGTTTAGGACAGCTGGGGTTGAGGGAAGTTGGCGTGACATTCTAGCAAGTAGCCTGGTCACCCAAGGATAGTGTTTAAATCAGGTTAGGGAGTCTCCAAAAAAGACTATTTAGATGAGATAGTAGGTCCAATTCGATAAAAAGGAAACAGGTGCTGTTTATTCCATACACTGCAGTGGAGAGACAGATATCCAGCTCTGCTGTGCCGAATGAAGAAGGAATTGACTTACAAACATCAAGTTAAACAATATATACTTATGAATATGCACAAGATCTAGGCGTGTTTCAGGCTGTAATCTAGGTGTGATCGTAAACTTAATCCAATCAGGGTCCATATCTTCTTAGTAGTAAGTTAACAGTTAAGTAGGTGGTACCATCATGTGACCGATAGAAAGTGAAACTAGACATGGGCACTGCCATGACAGTACTGGTCAGACTAGTTAGATAAGACAGTCTATTCTCAGAGCAAAAAGGGAGTAAACTGTTGCTCCTTATCTGGCGGTGAAGGTCATCATAGACTGAAAACTTTGTGTCTAAAAAGAAACAAGCAAGTGCATTACAAATTCTTAAAGTGATAGAATATATATATATGTGTACATGTGTATGTATGTGTGTGTATGTATGTATGTATGTGTATATATATATATATATTTATATTATATAGCTCCCAACTGTCCCTGATTTCGAAGGAATGTTCCTGATTTGGAGCAATGTCCCTCTGTCCCTCTTTCCTCCTAATTTGTCCCTCATTTTGGTCTGATCCAAATATCTGTATATAAAATGCACTTTTTATCTTTCAAAAAGTGTTTCCCAGTGCCAAACCTTTCATCCAAATTCTAAATTGCGGCATTTGTAAATTTTAACCCTTTCATGACTAAGCCTATTTTTGAAATTTGGTGTTTACAAGTTAAAATCTGTATTTTTTGCTAGAAAATGACTTAGAACCCCCAAACATTATATATATATTTTTTAGAAGAGAATCTAGAGAATAAAATGGCAATTGTTGCAATATTTTTTATCACACGGTATTTGTGCAGCGGTGTTTTAAACGCAAAATTTTGGAAATTGACACTTTCATGAATTTTAAAAAATCCAAACAGTAAAGTTACCCCAATTTTTTTGTATAATGTGAAAGATGATGTTACGCCGAGTAAATAGATACCAAACATGTCACCCTTTATAATTGCACGCACTCGTGGAATGGCGACGAACTACGGTACCTATGAATTTCCATAGGCGACGCTTTAAAAATTTTTTACGGTTACCAGGTTTGAGCTACAGAGGAGGTCTAGGGCTAGAATTATTGCTCTCGCTCTGACGATCACGGCGATACCTCACATGTGTGGTTTGAACACCGTTTACATATGCGGGCGCGACTTCCGTATGCGTTTTCTTCGCTGCGTGAGCTCGCGGGGACAGGGGCACTTTAAAAATTTGTTTTATTTATTTATTTATTTAATTTATTTTTGTACTTTTATAAATTGTGTTTAAAATTTTTTTTTTTTTTTTTAACTTTTATTGCTGTCACAAGCAATGTAAACATCCCTTGTGACAGTAATAGGTGGTGACAGGTACTCTTTATGGAGGGATGGGGGGTCTAAAAGACCCCCCATCCCTCCTTTACACTTCAAAGTATTCAGATCGCCGAAAACGGCGATTCTGAATACTGTGTACTTTTTTAAATTCGGCGCCATTGGCAGCCGAGTAAACTGGAAGTGACGTCATGACGTCGCTTCCGCGTTTACAATTAGAAGGCTGGAACAAAGCCGCTCACAGCTTCGTTCCAGCCCGCCCCCAGCCGCCGAAGATTCCCGATTGGACACCGGGCCTCCTGATCGCACAGCGGTAACAGCGGCGGGAGGGGGGGGATGTCCCCTCCCGCTCCTCCGGTATAACAGCCGAGCGGCTTTTAGCCGCATCGGTTGTTATACTCGGGTAGCCGATCGCCCGCTGAAAACAACAGTACCGGGATGATGCCTGCAGCTGTGGGCATCATCCCGGTATAACCCCGGAAAGCCGAGTACGCATATGTGCGTACGGTCGGCGGGAAGGGGTTAAAAGCTGTTATAAAGGAATAGTAGTGGTAAAAAAAAAAAACCTTGTGGATTTAAATAAACTTTTTGTTGGGGGTTAATTCACCTTTAAGGGGGTGTGGCAGGGGGCGTGTCCCATGCCTACATACGTTTTCTGGTAGGCGTCCCTCATTACCATCTCTAAATGTTGGGAGGTGTGTGTGTATGTATGTGTGTATATATATATATATATATATACCTGCACCAATATGCAAGGCCAGAAACACAAAAGGTGCTTTCCTGTGAAGGTAAAGTGTATGTAAACCCTGACAATGAACTTCTCTGATTTGCTCCTCTTTGGTCTGTTAAATATACCATTGAAATAGTTTTGTTATATCTGTTCGATAAATACAAAAAATGGTTGATCCTGCCAGAAATCTGTTGGTCATTTCCTGTGCTCCCTGCTCCCAGTTAGCACGGTTCTCAGCTAGCTCTGAGCACTACAGAACACCTCCCACCAAAGTTATGAAAATAAGGAGAGAGAGAGAGATAGGTGTTCTGCAGTTTCAACACACTTCCTATTGAGTAGAATTATAGGGGTCTGATAATGTTGAGTGTATATATATATATATATATATATATATATATATATATATATATATATATATATATATATACATACACTCAACATTATCAGACCCCTATAATTCTACTCAATAGGAAGTGTGTTGAAACTGCAGAACACCTATCTCTCTCTCTCTCCTTATTTTCATAACTTTGGTGGGAGGTGTTCTGTAGTGCTCAGAGCTAGCTGAGAACCGTGCTAACTGGGAGCAGGGAGCACAGGAAATGACCAACAGATTTCTGGCAGGATCAACCATTTTTTGTATTTATCGAACAGATATAACAAAACTATTTCAATGGTATATTTAACAGACCAAAGAGGAGCAAATCAGAGAAGTTCATTGTCAGGGTTTACATACACTTTACCTTCACAGGAAAGCACCTTTTGTGTTTCTGGCCTTGCATATTGGTGCAGGTTTAGTTCGGTTTGCGGCAGGTGCCACCTGTGCCTCTTCACTTGTTGCAGAATAACCAGCTGTGGCTTCCAGGGCATGCTGGGACTGGTAGTCCCTCAACATCTGCTCCAACTTTGCCGCTCCTCCGTTACGCTTTTGTCCAGAGCCGCCTGTCTTTTGCTTCGCAGAGTGTCACTCGCTCCGGGGCGTCAGAATTCGGAATATACTTGGCGGCGTCCTCATCCAGATAATCTATCTCTCCACTTGGTTTTGTTTCATAGACAAATTAAGACGCTGTGAGCGGATGGTGCGTGAAATTAAACCGCTCTGGCAGGCGAAGGCCTCGATTCATTAGTAACGCATGCCTCTCTTATTCCGAGGGCCGAGGCACCACTGTGCCAGGCTTAATCAAATCGCCAATTCCTCACGCTAAATTAAAACGGAGGGAAAAAAAATCACAAAGGGACGATCGCAACCTTTTCTCGCCGCTTCATTTGCGATATCGCAAGAGGAAATCTCGAGGTCGAGACCTTACTTCCCCTTACGCAGCAGCGAGGGCTGTGCTTGGTACTCGGCGCCGGGCCGTGTTCAGATTTACTGATTGCTGACATATGTCTCCAATTATTCCCCAATCCATTTTCTGCAAGATGACAATGTCTGGAAGAAAGGTACCACAGTGCTCATGTTAAAGGGGAACTCCAAGGGAAAAATATATATACTATATAACCCTTTGGTTTTAGGAAGAATCAGCTTTCTTCAAAGAGGTCAATTTGCCAAATCTTTATCCAGACCTTGGATGTGCAATCATTCCGTTCGATCATATTTACTAAGGTTTATAACATGCACAGACAGTTCAATAGGCAGCCCAACACTGGAAATGTGTCACTGATGGTAGGGGGAGCAAGGTGTCTTGAGGTGCTGCATCACTGCTAGTAAGAGAGCAGCAGAAAGATCTGAGTTGCAGAGTCCCTACTGGTAAGAGAGGAGCAAGGTGAGCTGAGTTGCTGTGTCACTACTGAGAGGGGGGAACTGAGTTACTGCTGGGAGGGGGAACAGTGGGGAACTTGAGCTGCTGAGTCACTACTTGTTAGAAGGGAGCAGGGGGAGCTGAGCTGTTGAGTCATGGCTGGGAGAGGGGATAAGGGGATGCTGAGCTGCTGAGTAATTTCTGGGAGGGGTAGCAGGGGGAGCTGATCTGCTGAGTCACTACTGGTTAAAAAGGAGCAGATAAAGGGGAGCAGGGGGAGCTGAACTGCTTAGTAACTTCAGGGAGGGAGGAGCAAGGGGAGCTGGTCTGCTGAGTTGCTACTGGTTAAAAGGGACCAGGAAGAGCAAAGCTGCTGAGTCACTGCTGGGAGTGGGGAGCAGAGCTGCTGAGATGCTGCTGGGAGGGGGGAGAAGGGGGACTTGAGCCGCTGAGTCACTGCTTGTTAGAAGGGGAGCAGGGGGAGCTGAGCTGCTGAGTCACTACCTGTTAGAAGGTGAGCAGGCGGAGCTGAGCTGCTGAGACACTGCTGGGAGCGTAGAGCAGAGCTGCTGAGACGCTGCTGGGAGAGGGGATAAGGGGATGCTGAGCTGCTGAGTCACTTCTAGTAGGGGTAGCAGGGGGAGCTGATCTGCTGAGTCACTACTGGTTAAAAAAGGAGCAGGGGGAGCTGAGCTGCTTAGTCACTTCGGGGAGGGGGGAGCAAGGGGAGCTGATCTGCTGAGTCGCTACTGGTTAGAAGGGAGCAGGAAGAGCAAAGCTGCTGAGTCACTGCTGGGAGTGGGAAGCAGAGCTGCTGGGAGGGGGAAGAAGGGGGAGTAGGGGAGCTGAGCTGCTGAGTCAGTGCTGTGAGAGGGGAGCAGGGGCAGCTGTGTAAGGTAGCCAATCGGCTTCTTGTTTAATTAAGCTTCGGCAAAAAAACTGGACGTGGATTGGCATTTGGGCAGTGCTGCACCAGTTTTTGCACACTCCAGTTTAGTAAATCAACCCCATTGAACCACTGCTGAGAGTGGGGAGCAGGGGGAACTGAGCTGCTGAGAAAGTGGAGCAGTGGGAGCTGGGTTGCTTAGTTACTGGAGGAAGAGGGGAGCAGGGGCAGTGAAGCAGCTGAGTAATGGCCTGGGAGTGGGGATATAAGTCCATGTAGATATAATAGGATGAATCACCCAGGTGTTAATTGGAATGTGATTAAAGTCCTGCTGGGTATGGATAAAGTGTTTGATCCACCACCACAAGTGAAGATACTGGCCGCTTACCAGAGACTCATGACCCCCCACTACAGAGGGTCTGAGTAAACTGTTAAAACTGATTGCTCCGGACCACCATCAAAGGACCAAATAGTAGCACTGCGATGGAACATCAGGGGCCTCGGTATAGGATGGATTGATTTCACAGTGGCGGGACGTCAAACTCTCAGCAAAGTGGTTAACCATAAACGGAAAGAGAGCTCAGATAGTGTAAAATCGTAGGGTTTATTGAGCAATAAAATTGTAAACACTCACATGTAAATTCAAAATGTTGAACGACTGGAAAGAAGTCTGGAGCACCGGCCGGATGCCCGCAGACAGCCCGTCCTGCTGGTACACAACAGCGATGGGAGGTGACGCGTCGTTTCAGTCGTTCAACATTTTGAATTTACATGTGAGTGTTTACTATTTTATTGCTCAATTAAACCCTACGATTTTACACTATCTGAGCTCTCTTTCCGTTTACGGTTAACCACTTGGCTGAGAGTTTGACGTCCCGCCACTGTGAAATCAATCCATCCTATACCGAGGCCCCTGATGTTCCATCGCAGTGCTACTATTTGGTCCTTTGATGGTGGTCCGGAGCAATCCGTTTTAACAGCTTACTCAGACCCTCTGTAGTGGGGGGTCATGAGTCTCTGGTAAGCGGCCAGTATCTTCACTTGTGGTGGTGGATCAAACACTTTATCCATACCCAGCAGGACTTTAATCACATTCCAATTAACACCTGGGTGATTCATCCTATTATATCTACATGGACTTATATCTTTAATTATAATTTGCATTTTTTTCACGGTTGCACTTGGAATATGCACTTTTGTTTGTTCACTTAGTATCATAATTTATAAATTTGGTGATTTGTACAATATATTTGTTCTATATACACCTTACCTGTTTTTTCACTCAAATGATGGACAGATGTTATTTGTATGGACACTAGTTCTCTCACTAGCGCAGTTCCATTTTTTCTAAATTGTTTACCTTGTGTTTGTGTTGCATACAGGAATTTGCAGCTTTGTATAATCTTTTTTTTATTCTTCTTCTTTTTTTCACCTATGCGCAGTTTCAGCCTCCCCCTTTTTTTCTGGGAGTGGGGAGCAGAGCTGCTGAGAAGTTGCTAGGAGGAAGAGACAGTAGAGCTGAGCTGCTGAGTTACTGCTGAGAGGGGGGAGCAGGGGCAGCTGCAGTCTTCAGCTCATTCAATTAAGCTTTGAAATATAAAAACTGTGAGTTGATTGGCATTTAGGCAGAGCTGCACCAGTTTGAACTCTCCAGTTTTAGTAAATCAACCCTGTTGAGTCACTGCGGAGACAGGGGAGCGGAGTTGCTGTGTCACTGCAGTGATGGGGAAGCGTTTGGACATAGGCTGCTGGGTCACTGCTGAGAGAGGGGATCAGGGGAAGATCAGCTGCTGAACCACAACTGAAGGTGGGGAGCTTAACTGCTGAGTTAACGACTTTGACTTCTGTTAAGACGAAGTATAAATTGCTCTTTTAAAGCTTTTTGCTGCTTGATGAGGATATGTAAATTCCTCAATGTCCTCATCCTAGCCACAGGTCCTCTTTAAGCATTCAGGTAAGATGGGCTAGACTGGCGGAATAAATTCTCAGAGTATCCAAACAGTAATTTCCCCATCGATGCTGGTTCATGATGTCGCGCCTTGTACTTTATGGTGCGAAACGCCAAAGAGACAGAATCATCAATCTCACACTCGCTGTGACGGCACGAGCCTGGTCCACCACACCGTACCTCGCTAGAAGAGGCAGGCCACCATGAGACTTGCTGCAGAACTGACAACCATTATCTGCAAGGTTGGGCTTCTGGCCTGTTAACCTGTTCATTGTCTGGGGGGAGGATACGTGTTGTTTTACACAAGGCGGTATTCCCTTAACTCCTTTTTTTTAAGGTCATTGTTTCTTTTATGACAACAGGAGCTTCCAAGAACAATTGAGATCTCCTTTTTGATTGAGCCTGAGATAGCGGGGGAAGGTTTCTTACCTAAAACAACCCCCCCTGTTAAACATCCTCAAGATCCCCTTGCTCTCTAGTATTGGCAAATATTTTATTTAATTAGTATGGTTAGAATTAAAAATATTTTTTGTCACGTATGTAGCAATAACTCTCGGTGGAGCTGCTGGTTTAAGCGGGCTTGTTACCTTCACTCTGCTTCCCTCTGTTCCACCGGCACCGGGTCTAGGGTTCCGTTGAGTTTACCTCTGGACAATATAAGCACCAACACTGGAGTACGTTTTCAATGCTTTATTAAACACTTGACTTAGGAAATAGCAGGAAAGAGACGAAAGGGAAACTGCAGAAGAAACTCAAACATCTTCTTGTAGGGTTCTTTTAACAAATGTTCGGGTAGAATTCAGATATTGTATGGAATGCGCTCCCCTCGTGGGACACACTCCTTGCTCGTCTGGATAGGCCTCTCTCAACAGCCTAGCAGTCAGTACACAGCACGAATCAAAGTCTCTGCCACAGACTTGCTTGGGAACAAAATCCGTACGATCCTCTGCCACAGGATGTATCAGATTTTCTGTAATGAATGTCAGTCACAGTGCCTGAACCTTTAAGCCAACGCGGCAACACTATGCTGTATAGTTACTTTAGGATACATCCTCCAACTGAGTCACCAGGCCCCTCTATAGACCAGCACTCTGCATGATCCTTCCATGATGGGTCCTCCCCTGGGATCTCCTCGGTTGTCCAGCTTCGTCACACAGGACCGACAGCTCAGGACCATTCCTCGGCCGCGGTGGTAGGCCCCAGACAAGCCTCTGGACCCACCCCTGCCCAGTAGTATCGTGGGCCTCCAGAACGGAGGACCACGAGGTAGCTCCTTAACGCATACCTGTCGGCCAGGAGGGCCAGCAGGTGGCTGAAAAACGAACCCCAAAATATGGCGTTTGTCCCATAAATGCCCTCGCCCAGAATGCAGCTCGGAGGACCACCTCCACCGAGTTGTCTCCGGGACAGAAGAGCACCCATACGCTTCAACGCGTTGCCTTTCCAACACTAACCAGTGATAACAGCGACACCCACCGGTCAGCACGGAAACACACACAACGTCAGCCAAGCTGGAACAGAGGCAAACGTAACCTTCCTAACGAACAAGTTACTAAATTTACCTAACGTGCAGTAGATTGCAAATCTGCCAGCGCTACACGTAATTATGACATATTGCATATTATCATCTTGTAATCTATCCATCCAGCAGGTGGAGCTGTTGGCTTCTTTTTAAATGTTTTCATGCAAGTGTACATTATAGGGTTGATTTACTAAAACTGGAGAGTGCAAAATTTGGTGCAGCTCTGCATAAAAACAAATCAGCTTCCAGTTTTTTTTTTTTGTCAAAGATTAAATGAACAAGCTGAAGTTAGAAGCTGATTGGCCACTGTGCAGAGCTGCACCAGATTTTGCACTCTCCAGTTTCAGTAAATCAACCCCTATAAGTCATAGCAGTCACTCATCCACCTGACTGTACAGTTTCATGATATAATAAATTAATCTAAATATATTCATAATAGATTAAAAAAAAAAAATATATATATATATATAATGTATACACACTATATTGTCAAAAGTATTGGGATGCCTGCCTTTACACGCACATGAACTTTAAAGGGATTGTAAAGTCAGAAAGTTTTCTGACTTCTGTGTGCAGCAGCTTGACTGTAGGCAAGACACACTTGTCTTTGTACTCCTCACCTGGTTGCCGCCACACAAGCTTGAAACCATCTGAACCAAATAAGTTTATCTTGGTCTCATCAGACCACAGGACATGGTTCCAGTAATCCATGTCCTTAGTCTGCTTGTCTTCAGCAAACTGTTTGCAGGCTTTCTTGTGCATCATCTTTAGAAGAGGCTTCCTTCTGGGACGACAGCCATGCAGACCAATTTGATGCAGTGTGCGGCGTATGGTCTGAGCACTGACAGGCTGACCCCCCACCCCTTCAACCTCTGCAGCAATGCTGGCAGCACTCATACGTCTATTTCCCAAAGACAATCTCTGGATATGACGCTGAGCACGTGCAATCAACTTCTTTGGTCGACCATGGCAAACCTGTCTTGTTAAACCGCTGTACGGTCTTGGCCACCGTGCTGCAGCTCAGTTTCAGGGTCTTGGCAATCTTCTTATAGCCTAGGCCATCTTTATGTAGAGCAACAATTCTTTTTTTCAGATCCTCAGAGTTCTTTGCCATGAGGTGCCATGTTGAACTTCTAGTGACCAGTATGTGAGAGTTATAACACCAAATTTAAAACACCTGCTCCCCATTCACACCTGAGACCTTGCAACACTAACGAGTCACATGACACAGAGGAGGGAAAATGGATAATTGGGCCCAATTTGGACATTTTCACTTAGGGGTGTACTCACTTTTGTTGCCAGTGGTTTAGACATTAATGGCTGTGTGTTGAGTTATTTTGAGGGACAGAAAACCTACACTGTTATACAAGCTGTACACTCACTACTTTACATTGTAGTAAAGTGTCATTTCTTCAGTGTTGTCATATGAAAAGATAGAATAAAATATTTACAAAAATGTGAGGGGTGTACTCTATATTGTAAGTATTCACAGCCTTTGCCATGACACTCAAAATTGAGCTCAGGTACATTCTGTTTCCACTGATCATCCTTGTGATGTTTCTACAACTTGATTTGGAGTCCACCTGTGGTAAGTTCAGTTGATTGGACATGATTTGGAAAGGCACACACCTGTCTATATAAGGTCCCACACAGGTGACAGTGCATGTCAGAGCACAAACCAAGCCATGAAGTCCAAGGAATTGTCTGCAGACCTCAGAGACAGAATTGTATGGAGGCACAGATCTGGAGAAGGGTACAGCAAAATTTTTGCAGCAATGAAGGCCCCAATGAGCACAGTGGCCTCCATCATCTGTAAATGGAAGAAGTTTGGAACCACCAGGGCTCTTCCTAGAGCGGGCCGCCCGGCCAAACTAAGCGATCGGGGGAGAAGGGCCTTAGTCAGGGAGGTGACCAAGAACCCGATGGTCACTCTGACAGAGCTCCAGCGTTTCTCTGTGGAGAGAGGAGAATCTTCCAGAAGAACAAGCATCTCTGCAGCACTCCACCAATCAGGCCTGTATGGTAGAGTGGCCAGACAGAAGCCACTCCTCAGTAAAAGACATATGAGATCCTGCCTGGAGTTTGACAAAAGGCACCTGAAGGACTCTCAGACCATGAGAAACAAAATTCTCTGGTCTGATGAAACAAAGACTTAACTCTTTGGCCTGAATGGCAAGCATCATGTCGGGAGGAAACCAGACACTGCTCATCCCCTGGCCAATACCATCCCTACAGTGAAGCCTGGTGGTAGCAGCATCATGCTGTGGGGATGTATTTCAGTGGCAGGAACGGGGAGACTAGTCAGGATCGAGGGAAAGATGAATGCAGCAATGTACAGAGACATCCTTGATAAAAACCTTCTCCAGAGTGCTCTGGACCTCAGACTGGGGCAAAGGCTCATCTTCCAGCAGGACAATGGCCCTAAGCAGACAGCCAAAATAACAAAGGAGTGGCTATGGGACAACTCTGTGAATGTCCTTGAGTGGCCCAGCCAGAGCCCAGACTTGAACCCGATTGAACATCTCTGGAGAGATCTGAAAATGGCTGTGCACCGACGCTCCCCATCCAACCTGATGTAGCTTGGGAGGTCCTGCAAAGAAGAATGGGAGAAACTGGCCAAAAATAGGTGTGCCAAGCTTGTAGCATCATACTCAAAAAGACTTTGAGGCTGTAATTGGTGCCAAAGGTGCTTCACCAAAGTATTGAGCAAAGGCTGTGAATACTTATGTACATGAGATTTTTTTTCATTTTTTTATAAATTTGCAAAGATTTCAAATGTCTTTCACATTGTCATTATGGGGTATTGCTTGTAGAATTTTGAGGAAATTAATGAATTTAACCAATTTCGGAATAAGGCTGCAACATAACAAAATGTGGAAAAAGTGAAGTGCTGTGAATACTTTCCAGATGCACTGTGTGTGTGTGTGTGTGTGTGTGTGTGTGTGTGTGTGTGTGTGTGTGTGTGTGTGTGTATATATATATATATATATATACTTTTTTTTTTTTCTTTTTTTTTTTTTTTGCTAAGATATATTGAAATATTTAAAATTAACATAAAAAAAATAAAATCAACCTTAATCCACTCCTAATTTTCTCGCCATCCCGCACTCCTGTATTGTATTTCCTTTGTACTCTTCCGGTGTGCTGCGGTCGGTCTTGGGATCTTTGTACTGCTGCCAGGACACAGTTTGCACTGCTCTAAGGTTTCTCTCCTGTCTGTGCACAGCCCTCATCATGTCCCTTTTGTGTCACTCGCTCTGCCCGTCTGCCAAGCCTCTCGCTGCGATAAAAGTGTTGCGGTGAATGCCGTCGCCTTGTTTAATCTCCGGACTTGGTAGAGCGTGTCTTTTTCAACGAGATGCTGTTACCCGGCGCTGAGAAAATGAAGACATTTGGTGTCTGGAATGTACAATTGTGCCCATTTATGAAAGGTCATTATTGCCATTTTGCTTTTTTTTTTCCAATCGGATATACCTTTCAGCCTCTCTGAGCAATTTCTACAAATTTCCACTGTATTGTGATGAAGGTGGAATACAGAAGAATCAATGGGGTGCATTTATAGAAAAAAATTTGCTGTTCGTCCTGTGAAACTGCACGTACATTTGTTCTATACGAATATGGGCCAATACTGTGTTTTTAGGCTTTTTTTCTCTCTAGGACGAACGTTATTTTGCATGCAGAATAGAGTGAATCAGCAGCATGATGGACACTAAATGGAGCTGACAATCATGGTAAATAAGTATTTTTAGTGATCATCAGCTCCATCTAGTGGCCATAATGCAGTATTTTCCCGATTCACTCTATTCTATATGCAAAATAACATTTGACCTGGAGAGAAAATAGCCTAATAGCATTTGTTTTTGCTCCCATTTGCACAAATGAATGTATATGCAGTTTTACATTATAAATACACCCCAATGTATCAGTTTAAGCCCATTTCTGGACAACCCCCCCCCCCCCCCCCCATCCTATACACACCACTCACCTATACCCATCCTCGACCATCCCTAAATCTTTTATTTACCGACCTGAGTGTGGTGGCACATGATCCTCCATGACCCCCTCTACAGAGAAATTTACCCGTACTTCCTGTCCTGGGGACAATGTCTCATAGACGGGAAGTGAGGGAAACTTCCAACTGCCACAGAGAAAAAACGCCTTTGTTTAGTAAAGTAAGGGAAAGGCTAGAGCGCCTGTCAGATGTCAAGCTGCAGATTTTCTCTAACTTCCTGTCTGGTTAAACTGGGGTCAGCAGGACAGGAAGTGAGGTCAAATCTCTCTAACAAAGCCCCGTATCATAATTAGATCATCCGCATATGCTGAAATCTTATGTTCCATTGCTCCAATCTGAATCCTCACTATCTTCCTGTTTTTCCTAATCGTGCACAGAAATGGTTCCAGCACCATGGCGAACAGTAATGGAAACAAAGGACACCCCTGCCTCGTCTCATTCCGTATATTAAAATAATCTGATAGTCTGCCATTTACCTTGACCCTTGCCCTTGGGTCTGCATACAACACCAATACCCATCCCATCATCTTTTCTCCTAGACCCATTTCCCTCAAAACTTCAGTCATAAAGATCTAGTTCACCTTATCGAACGCTGTTTCAGCATCCATTGATCATATCACACTTGGGAGTCTGGTCCGGTCCATTTTGTACCCAGTGTAATACATGAGGGGCTCAGACAGTATTGTCTCCTGGCTTCTCGGCCCTTCATGAAACCCGTCGTCTGGTCCGGATTGACCAACCTTACTATATGATCTGGCAGTGGAAGGAATAGGATCTTTGGTAACATTTTTTACAACTCTTCAGCATCCCTCACTAAACTGTGCACTGTAAACGAATTGGATATTTAAAAAAAAAAATTTCTCAGCACCTACTGTATATCTGCTGTATTCATTTTTCACTTCCTCCTCCCTGGCCGCAGCCCATCACATCATTTCCTGTTTGAAATGCCTTCTGGGAAGGGGCGGCAACTTCCTCTGACACTGCCGTTGCTATGGAAACCTGACCCGAAAACCTATTACACTGCTTGTGCTGCACTGAGCATGTGCGAGATCTGCAAGGATGAGATCCAGGAAGAAATACAGTCTGGCTTCAGATGCCCACACTTAAGATGGCCACGGCCTGCTGTAAGTTTATCAAATAACAAAATACTGCTATAAACTAACAAAACTTACCTTAGTTTACAGACTAATTTTACTAGACTACATTAAGCTTGTATTATAGGGGTATTTTTACTAAAAAAGTATAATTTTGGCTGGAACACCACTTTAAGGAGGGAAATGTGTCTATAATTAGCACAATGTTGGGGATCCTTCCCGGCTTTCAGGTGGACCATCACATATGCCAAAAATGCTTCTGGGGGCAAGGGGTTACAGGCCGTAATTGAGTTAAAGTACTTACAAAGGGGGGATGACAACATTGGCCAGAATTTTTTCTATAATAGGGGTTTGTGCAGACATCAGGCCCTGGACTTTTACCCTTTGACAGAATTGCCACCACAGCATTCAACTCCTCAGTAATCGGCCGCTCCATTTCTTCCAGGGCCTTTGCAGGAAGACCAAAGGCTTTTAAATATTCCCTAATCCTACCCACCTGTCCTTCCCCAGCACTCCCCATGGGCATCGGGCCTGTATTGTACAGTGCTCCAAAAAAGCGATGAAATTCAGCGGCTATTGATTGAGTATCCACTATATGGTTATTATGGCTCCTTAAAGTATGAACATGGCGTGAATCTTATCAAGTTATAAAACAAAATGATAAATATAAATATATAATTAATAAAGTGGTATTGAGCTCTCTCGTGACCTGTATAAAATGTCCAAAATACTATACAATAATGTGCAATAAACTTCAAAAAAATAAATGAATTAATAAGAGTGCTTCAATAAGCCTGTGAAAAATATATATAAATATTCCAAAATATTTGTGCAATATTCAAACAAATAATAAATAAATATTTCAAGGAAAAAATCATCCATTCGATTCAGTGTTACATCCATGCAATGCAGTGCTGTATCTCTGTAATTCAGTGATAGTGCAATGTTCAAACAATATTAGATAAAAAAATTCCAAAGAAATATCATCCATGCGATTCAGTGCTGCATCCATGTAATTCAGTGTTGCATCTGTGCGATTCGGTGCTGTGTAGCTTAGTGCTATGATCAAATTAACAGTCCATAAACATTCCAAAATCCATCCAAGTGTTTCAGTGAACACAAACTAAAGTGCTGTGTGCTCATATAAGTGCCCCCCCCCCAAACAAAAAAAAATAAAAATAAATTTAAAGCCCCCCCGTCCCCGTGTGCTCGCACACTGAAGCAAACACATATGTAAGTCGCGCCCGCATATGTAAACAGCGTTCAAATCACACATGTAAAGTATCACCGCGTGAGTTAGAGCGAGAGCATCAATTCTAGCACTAGATCTCCTCTGTAACTCTAAACATGTAACCTGTAAAAAAAATTTAAACCGTCGCCTATGGAGATTTTTAAGTACCAAAGTTTTTGTGCCATTCTACAAGTGTGCGCAATTTTAAAGCGTGACATGTTAGGTATCTATTTACTCGGTGTAACATCATCTTTCACATTATACAAAAAAATTGGGCTTACTTTAATTGTTTTATTATTTTTTATTGTTATTTTTTTTAATTCGTTGAACTTTTTATTTTTCTCCAAAAAAAAAAAAGCGTTTGAAAAATTGTTGCCCAGATACCGTGTGACATAAAAAAGTTGCAAAGGCCGCCATTTTATTCCCTAGGGTCTCTGCTAAAAAAAAACATGTTTGGGGTAATGTTTGGGGGTTCCGAGTAATTTTCTAGCAAAAAAAATATTTTTACATGTAGGAGAGGAATGCCAGAAAAGGCCCAGTATGGAAAAGTGGTTAAATAATATTTTAACCCCTTGCCGACCAGGGCATGACGATATACGTCGGCACAATGGCACGGCTGGGCAAATGGGCGTACAGGTAAGTCCCCTTTAAGACGCGGCATTGTGGGCACACGCACCTGCCTGCTCTGTGACCGCGGGTCCCACGGACTCGATGTCTGCCGGGTGCCCGCGATCGTGTCACAGAGCGGAAGAACGGGGAGATGCCTATGTAAACAAGGCATTTCCCCGTTCTGCCTAGTGACATGACAGAGATCACTGCTCCCTGTCACTGGGAGCAGTGATCGCTGTCATGCGAGTAGTAGCCCATCCCCCCCAACAGTTAGACTCACTCCCTAGGACACACTTAACCCCTTGATCGCCCCTAGTGGTTAACCCCTTCCCTGCCAGTGTCATTTACACAGTAATCAGTGCATTTTTATAGCACTGATCGCTGTAAATGACAATGGTCCCAAAATAGTGTCAAAAGTGTCCGATCTGTCCGCCATAATGTTGCAGTCACGATAAAAATCACAGATCTCTGCCATTACTACTGAAAAAAAAAATTAGTAATAAAAATGCCATAAAACTATCCCCTATTTTGTAGACGCTATAACTTTTGCGCAAACTGATCAATATACGATTATTGCGATTTTTTTTTTTTTTTTTTTTAACCAAAAATATGTAGAAGAATACATATCGGCCTAAACTGAGGAAAAAAAATAGTTTTTATATATTTTTAGGGGATATTTATTATAGCAAAATTTTAAAAATATTGCTTTTTTTTCAAAATTGTCAGTCTTTTTTTGTTTTTATAGTGCAAAAAATAAAAACCGCAGAGGTGATCAAATACCACTAAAAAGAAAGCTCTATTTATGGGGAAAAAAGGACGTCAATTTTGTTTTGGTGCAACGTCGCACTACCGCGCAATTGTCAGTTAAATCGACGCAGTGCCGAATTGCAAAAATTGCTCTGGTCAGGAAGGGGGTAAATCTTTTCCGGGCCTGAAGTGGTTAAATAAAGAAAAGTAAAATCACAAAATAAGAAATGAATTTTAAATGAAACATAGTAACAAAATGAACAAAAATGTTCCATGATTTAAAAGTTCCCTCGGATGGGAAGCACACAAGGAGTCAAACGTTGGGGGGGAGTCTCTCCATCTGGAGGCGTGCGGATGAATCTCGGCGCCCGTTCCTGACGTAGCGCTTCACTTGAGCTGATTAGTCATACGGGTTTAATTAGCCGTAAATCTATTTCACCTCCAGCAAGTAGCGAACACCATCCAACGCTTTCCTGATTTATTTTCCTTCTTCTGTTTCTTTTATTTTTGGAACAAACCTGCTCAGGAAATCTCATCCCCCGAATTCTGATGTGTCACGTCTGATGATGAAGGGCTCTTCCCTCGCCGCTCTCTGCCACTTAGTTGGCTGACATCTTTATGATGCTCTGTGGGAATGCAGTCACCCAGGGGACGGGCTGGGAAAAATAGGATTTTTATAACAGCTTACCTGTAAAATCCTTTTCTTGGAGTACATCACGGGACACAGAGCCACAGTAATTACTGTATGGGTTATATAGGCACCTTTAGGTGATGGACACTGGCACACCCTAGACAGAAATTTTGTCTCCCTATATAACCCCTCCCCTACTGGGAGTACCTCAGTTTTGTAGCAAAGCAATACACCTGTAACCAGAAAGAGGGGCGGGACCTCTGTGTCCCGTGATGTACTCCAAGAAAAGGATTTTACAGGTAAGCTGTTATAAAAATCCTATTTTCTTTATCGTACATCATGGGACACAGAGCCACAGTAATTACTGTATGGGATGTCCCAGAGCAATGCTATCTGAGGGGAGGGAGACCCAAACAAAAGTAGGGTGCAATCAGACCTGAGGACCTATACTGCTGCCTGCAGCACACTATGCACAAAGGCGATATCCTCATGTTTTCTTACATCCACCTGATAGAATCTGGTGAATGTATGGACTGAAGACCAAGTTGCGGCCTTGCAGATTTGAGCCATGGGGGTTTGGTGATGCACTGCCCACGAAGCAGCCTGAAGGAGTGCGCTTTGATTTGAAAAGGTGGAACTTTCCTCTTCAAACCATTAGCTTGAATAGTTACTTGCCGAGTCCACTTAGCAATAGTAGATTTCGACGCTGCCTGTCCTTTCCTAGGACCTTCAGGCAACACAAAGAAAGCATCAGTTTTCCGAATCTGAGCAGTCGCTTCCAAATAGATTTTGACCGCTCTCACTAGATCCAGAGAATGTAGTGACTTTTCTTCAGTAGAACAGGGTTCTGGAAAAAATGAAGGTAGAACAATATCCTGGTTTAGTTGAAAACCTGAAACCACCTTCGGCAAAAAGCTAGGATGAGGACGCAATACTACTCTATCCTTGTGACTGATTAAATATGGCTCTTTACAAGAAAGAGCAGCCAATTCTGATATCCTTCTTGCAGAAGATATGGCTACCAGAAAAACTAGTTTCCTTGTCAACAGGACCAAGGGAACATGTGGCATCGGCTTAAAAGACTGTTTCTGTAACGCCGACAGAACTAAATTCAAGTCCCAAGGGTTCAGGGGTGCTCTAACCGGTGGATTAAGCCGCATTACCCCCTGTACAAAGCTTCGGACCAAAGAATGTGAAGCAAGTGGTCGTTGAAACAAAATCGATAAGGCAGAGAACTGGCCTTTGATGGTACTCAAGGCCAGCTTCATTTCTAACCCCATTTGCAGAAAGGCAGGGATTCTACCTATGACATACTTTCTGGGATGCCAACCCCTGGATTCACACCAGGAAACATATGCCTTCCAGACTCTATAATAAATGACTCTGGTAGCTGGGTTCCTTGCATTAATCAAGGTAGATATCACTGCGCCTGAAAGCCCACGATTTTTCAGAATGTGTGTTTCAATACCCAAACCGTTAAATTTAGCGTTTGTAAGGTAGGATGGAACATTGGTCCCTGCGATAGCAGGTCTGGACGTGGTGGTAGGGTCCATGGCACCCCTACCGCCATTTTTTACGATCTCTGCATACCAAGATCTTCTGGGCCACCCTGGGGCCACAAGAACTACTGACTTCCTTTCCTGCTTGATCCTGCGAAGAAGTTGCGGTAGCAGAAGAATAGGAGGGAATGCATAAATCAGTGAGAACTGATCCCACGGAGTCACCAACGCATCTGTTCCATATGCGAGTGGATCCCTTGTTCTTGACACAAAGTTGTCAATCTTGTTGTTGAACCTGGACGCAAACAGATCTACGTCCGGGATCCCTCATCTTTGGCATATAGCCAGGAAAATGTTGGGGTGAAGAGGCCATTCCCCTGGAAACAACTGCTGGCGACTTAAGAAGTCCGCCTGCCAATTCTCTACCCCTGAAATGAAGATTGCCGATATGCACAGCACATGCTTTTCTGCCAGGTTAGGATATGGTTTACCTCTCCCTGGGCTGCATGACTTTTTGTGCCCCCTTGGTGATGGATATAAGCCACTGCTATGGCATTGTCGGATTGGATCCTAACAGGACTATTCTGCAATCTGAATGTCCAGGCCTTTAGGGCTAGGTATGCTGCCCGAATTTCTAGAATGTTGATGGGCAGGGTCCTTTCGGTTCTGGACCATTTCCCTTGGACAGTTGTCTCTTCCAGGACTGCTCCCCAACCCGAAAGGCTGGCATCCCTTGTTACCACCTTCCAGGTAACTGGTAAGAAAGATTTCCCCTTCTGCAGATTCTCGGGTATCAACCACCAACTGAGGCTCTGGCGCACTTTTGGCGACAAGTATATCCGAAAATCTAGCGCCTAAGACACTGGCGAAAAAATGGAGGTACTCCCAGTAAATGGAGGGGTTATATAGGGAACTAAACTTCCTGTCTAGGGCGTGCCAGTGTCCATCACCTAAAGGTGCCTATATAACCCTTACAGTAATTACTGTGGCTCTGTGTCCCGTGATGTACGATAAAGAAACTACTTTTTCTGCTTTTTTTTTTTTTTTAATAAGCTCAGTTTTAGTTATCGATGTTTGCAACAAATTTTATATATATATATATATATATATATATATATATATATATATATATAAAATCTATCCTATCTATCTATCTATCTATATATATATATATATATATATATATATATATATATATATTTTAAACTTTATTGCTATCACACAAGGGAGCGAACAAGTCCCCGTGTGATAGCATTGGACAAGTGACAGGTCCTCTTTATGGAGACATCAGCATCTGTTAGACTTCCACTGTTCCCCCTTCCCTCCAAAGCAGCTATTCAAGCACAGATTGTGCTTGATTAGCTGCTTCCCTGGCTGTATGAACCAGGAAATGACAGCTCTGAAAGCAGAAATGCTCAGAACTAAGCTGGCTGAATGAAAGGAGCACAAACACATGTGCTTAATCCTTCCCTGGACGCACTATGTACGCCCAGAGATCTGAAGTAGGTAAGTTCTGAATGACACCCCTGCGCTCCTTGCAGTGAACGTGCATGCACTATCTTTTGGTAACACACGTTGCACTGTGCTGCGATGCATGTTGCCAAGGTGCATTGGGTTGCCTTTCAGGATGATGGGCATTTAAGGCTCATTTACCCATGCGGCTGTCATTCCAGCCCTTCTAAAAAGCAATCTGCAGATGATAGCTTTTCAGAGAGCATTTGACAGGCAGTTGAGTGGCGAGCAGTTGCCTCCCCATTGCCATTTTTTTTTTTAACCCTTGAAAGCCTGAAGCACCCACACAGTGGAGTGCATTGCACATGGTCGCAGCGTGGCCCCTACACTTGAATGGTTTGTGTTCAGGCATGTACTGGCCATCGGGACTACCGGGAGATTCCCGGTGGGCCAATGGCTCAGTGGGCCAATCAGGTGCAGTCCTGGAGCCGCTCCTCTCAGACAGTGAGTGATCGCAATTTCACTCCTGTCAGGAGGAGCAGCTTCCGTCATATGCTGGGGGGAGCATTAGGCGTTATGCTCCCTCCAGCCTGCAGGGGGATATAGACCAATGGCAGACTTTCCTTCCTCTCTCCCCTATCACTTGTTATCACATGACTGGAGAGAGGAACGAGAAGCTGCCTTCAAAACTGTTAGTACATGTGGGAGGGGGAGGAGAGGGAGGACACACTGATGTGAAGGGAGTTGCTGGTGGGGACTCTCTGATGGGGACTCTGATGTGAAGTGGGCTGCTGGTGGGGACTCAGATGTGAAGTGGGCTGCTGGTGGGGACTCTGATGTGAAGGGCTTCTGATGGGGACACACTGATGTGAAGGGAGCTGCTGGTGGGGACTCCCTAATGTAAGGGGAATTCTGTTGGGGACACTCTGATGTAAGGGGGGCGCTGTTGGGGACACTCTGATGTGAGAGGGACGCTGTTGGGGACACTCTGATGTAAGAGGGACGCTGTTGGGGACACTCTGATGTAAGAGGGACGCTGTTGGGGACTCTGATGTAAGGGGGGCGCTGTTGGGGACACTCTGATGTGAGGGGAACGCTGTTGGGGACACTCTGATGTAAGAGGGACGCTGTTGGGGACTCTGATGTGAGGGGAACGCTGTTGGGGACACTTTGATGTAAGGGGGATGCTGCTGGGGACACTTTGATGTAAGGGGGTGCTGTTGGGGACACTCTGATGTAAGGGGGGTGCTGTTGGGGACACTCTGATGTAAGGGGGGTGCTGTTGGGGACACTCTGATGTAAGGTGGGTGCTGTTGGGAACACTCTGATGTAAGGGGGTGCTGTTGGGGACACTCTGATGTAAGGGGTACACTCTGATGTAAGGGGGGCACTGTTGGGGACACTCTGATGTAAGGGGGGCGCTGTTGGGGACACTCTGATGTAAGGGGGGCGCTGTTGGGGACACTCTGATGTAAGCGGGTACTGTTGGGGACACTCTGATGTAAGGGGGATGCTGTTGGGGACACTCTGATGTATGGGGGCGCTGTTGAGGACACTCTGATGTAAGGGGGCGCTGTTGGGGACACTCTGATGTAAGGGGGTTGCTGTTGGGGACACTCTGATGTAAGGGGGCGCTGTTGAGGACACTCTGATGTAAGGGGGCGCTGTTGGGGACACTCTGATGTAAGGGGGTTGCTGTTGGGGACACTCTGATGTAAGGGGGTTGCTGTTGGGGACACTCTGATGTAAGGGGGACGCTGTTGGGGACACTCTGATGTAAGGGGGCGCTGTTGGGGACACTCTGATGTAAGGGGGGTGCTGTTGGGGACACTCTGATGTAAGGGGGGCGCTGTTGGGGACACTCTGATGTAAGGGGGGCGCTGTTGGGGACACTGATGTAAGCGGGTGCTGTTGGGGACACTCTGATGTAAGGGGGATGCTGTTGGGGACACTCTGATGTATGGGGGGCGCTGTTGGGGACACTCTGATGTAAGGGGGCGCTGTTGGGGACACTCTGATGTAAGGGGGTTGCTGTTGGGGACACTCAAAATTAAAGTGGGCCGGTCATGAGGAAGTCCAGGGCCAAATTTTTGTCCCAATCCAGCCCTGTTTGTGTTTAGTGGCGATGCTGCCTGCCCAAGGTGTCCTGCAGTCCTCACCTCCTGTTTAGACCCTGAAAAGCCCAAAGCACCACCCCACAACCTTGAGCTGTTGCAGTGCAGCCCCATTTGCTGTGTTATACTTTCTGCTGCTGAATGTCCTCAGTCTAATGGCCGGGGTCATTCAACCCACTTCCTCTGAGCCCAGGTCATCCTGAATTTGCCTCCCCCCGCCAGTGACGGGACAGTGAAAGGAGACGCAGAACAGTGATGAGCTCATCTTTCTCACTCTGGCCTCTCCTCTTATCATCATGCTTCTTTATAACACACGGCATTGGCTTCTTGTGCTGCTTCTTCTGCTCACACTCCAGCCCTGCTGTATAGGGACTTCAAGAGGCTGATACCACATTTAGGCTTTTACAATGTTTGTATTAAAAAATAATCTATTAATAATTACATAGTGGCATACATTTTTTTTTTGTCTTTTTCTATCTGCCCAAATGCTGTTTTGGAGGGGAGCATCACCGCTAATAATGGAGATGAATCTCCTCATTTCTCATTCCCTCTGAAGAAATGGACTTTGCTCCAGGAAATGTACCAGGAACATTGCCAATGAACGTTTGGAAACTATTTGGCTTTTGAAGTAACTTTACAGCAACTTTGGAGTGTATATGATGTGTGGAAAGTATATAATCTATTGTCGGAGCCGAGACATTGATGTGCATGGCGGAATGTTCTGGAAGAGAAACGAGGAGGAGCTCAATCATTACTCTTGTCTGTACAACACTCTCCTTCCTGTGTGCGGATTTATTTATCCTTTAAATTCTTTTAGTGGGTGAAATAAATGAAAAAAAACAAACAAAAAGAAATGATGGTTGGTAAAGAACTCTCATTTAGCAGGATAGCGTTAAGATCAAAACTTTATTGTCAGATCTGTGTTTCTGATATAATGAGGGGGGTGGGGATCTTTTCAATTGATGCCGTCAACAAAGCTTATTATTAGCGGGGCAACTTTTTGTAGCCTATTTTTAGGTAGGGTAACATTATAACTTCTTTTCAGTTAGGTTAACTTTGTAGCTTTTTTAGGTAAGGTATCTTTTGTAGTTTTTGGATTTTATTTATTTATTTATTTATTTTTTAGAGAGGGTAAATTTTTAGCTTATATTTTAGGTAGGATAACATTGTAGCCTTTTTTTACGTAGGGCAACGTAGCTTCTTTTTAGGTAGGGTATTATTATAGCCTATTTTTAGATGGGGTAAGGCCCCTTTCACACATGTGGACCGTTCAGGTCTGCCTGTCAGTATTTTAGGAGGACCTGAACGGATGCTCCATGCAGGTCTACGGAGCGATGGATGTCAGCGTTGACATGTTCGGCTCCGATCCGCTGAATCCAGACGGATGGAAACGCTACAGTGGGGACAGAAAGTATTCAGACCCCCCTTAAATTTTTCACTCTTTGTTATATTGCAGCCATTTGCTGAAATTATTTAAGTTGATTTTTTTTCCTCATTAATGTACACACAGCACCCCATATTGACAGAAAAACACAGAATTGTTGACATTTTTGCAGATTTATTAAAAAAGAAAAACTGAAATATCACATGGTCCTAGGTATTCAGACCCTTTGCTCAGTATTTAGTAGAAGCTCCTTTTGATCTAATACAGCCATGAGTCTTTTTGGGAAAGATGCAACAAGTTTTTCACACCTGGATTTGGGGATCCTCTGCCATTCCTCCTTGCAGATCCTCTCCAGTTCTGTCAGGTTGGATGGTAAACGTTGGTGGACGGCCATTTTTAGGTCTCTCCAGAGATGCTCAATTGGGTTTAAGTCAGGGCTCTGGCTGGGCCATTCAAGAACAGTCACGGAGTTGTTGTAAAGCCACTCCTTCGTTATTTTAGCTGTGTGCTTAGGGTCATTGTCTTGTTGGAAGGTAAACCTTGGGCCCAGTCTGAGGTCCTGAGCACTCTGGAAAAGGTTTTCTTCCAAGATATCCCTGTACTTGGCCGCATTCATCTTTCCCTCGATTGCAACCAGTCGTCCTGTCCCTGAAGCTGAAAAACACCCCCACAGCATGATGCTGCCACCACCATGTTTCACTGTTGGGACTGTATTGGACAGGTGATGAGCACTGCCTGGTTTTCTCCACACATACCGCTTAGAATGAAGGCCAAAAAGTTCTATCTTGGTCTCATCAGACCAGAGAATCTTATTTCTCAACATCTTGGAGTCCTTCAGGTGTTTTTTCAGCAAACTCCATGCGGGCTTTCATGTGTCTTGCACTGAGGAGAGGCTTCTGTCGGGCCACTCTGCCATAAAGCCCCGACTGGTGGAGGGCTGCAGTGATGGTTGACTTTCTACAACTTTCTCCCATCTCCCGACTGCATCTCTGGAGCTCAGCCACAGTGATCTTTGGGTTCTTCTTTACCTCTCTCACCAAGGCTCTTCTCCCCTGGTAGCTTTGTGTGGCCAGACAGTCAGCTCTAGGAAGGGTTCTGGTCGTCCCAAATGTCTTCCATTTAAGGATTATGGAGGCCACTGTGCTCTTAGGAACCTTAAGTGCAACAGAATTTTTTTGTAACCTTGGCCAGATCTGTGCCTTGCCACAATTCTGTCTCTGAGCTCTTCAGGCAGTTCCTTTGACCCCATGATTCTCATTATAATATATAGTATAATCAATATAGTATATAGTATAATCAAACACAGCTGGACTCAAATGAAGGTGTAGAACCATCTCAAGGATGATCAGAAGAAATGGACAGCATCTGAGTTAAATATATGAGTGTCACAGCAAAGGGTCTGAATACTTAGGACCATGTGATATTTCAGTTTTTTTTTTTTTAATAAATCTGCAAAAATGTCAACAATTCTGTGTTTTTCTGTCAATATGGGGTGCTGTGTGTACATTAATGAGGACAAAAAATGAACTTAAATGATTTTAGCAAATGGCTGCAATATAACAAAGAGTGAAAAATTTAAGGGGGTCTGAATACTTTCCGTCCCCACTGTATATTCCATCCGTCTGGCGGATCAGATCGGATGAAAACGGACAGGCGGTCTGTTTTCATCCCATCCCCCATAGAGAAGAGCGGGGCTCTGACAGGTCTGTCTTTTTTTCTAACTGAAAAATAAGCTACAAAGTTACCTAAAAAGAAGAAAAAAAAAAGCTACAAAGTTACAGAGATGGACCTGTCATCTGCCCGGATCAATGGAGTGTTCCCTGCTGAGCAAGCGGTGTCCGTCAGATCAGACATTCATGTGTGAAAGGGCCCTAACTTTGTAGCCTATTTTTAGGTAGATTAACATTGTAGCCTATTTTTAGGTAGGGTAACATTGTAGCCTATTATAGCCGCCGGCTCAGCGGGGATCAGTGGAGCGTTCCCTGCTGAGCAAGCGGAATCCCTCAAAGCGGACATTCATGTGTGGAAGGGCCCTAACTTTGTAGCCTATTTTTAGGTAGGGGGAATATTGTAGCCTATTTTTAGGTAGGGGAACATTGTAGCCTATTTCAAGGTAGGGTAACTTGTAGCTTATTTTCCATAGGGTAACTTTGTAGCTTTTTGTTGTTTTTCTTTTTAGGTAACTTTTGTAGCTTAATTTTCAGTTAGGGTAAGCCTAGGTTCACACACATGCAGTGCAGGAAATGCAGAAATCCCTGCGCGTTTACCGCACCGCATTGCAATCGTGCTGTGCTTCCAATTCACAGCGGGTATCAATACAAACTTACCGACACCCCAAACGGATCGCAAATGCAGTTCGGTTTTCCCGCACCAGATCACTTGGTACAAAAGAACCGTGAGATTTGGCTGCGGTGCGGCTCCAGAAAAGGTGACTGCATTTTTTTTTTTTAATATTTTTTTGGGGGCGATGCAGTGCAATTTCAGCCCATTTTAAAATGAATGGGCTGAAATTGCACTGAATTGCATGTGAATTCTACAGGATGCAGTGCGGTTCCTGTGTGATTCACATGCAAGGTTATAATGTGAACCAAGGCTAAATCTGTGGCTTTTTTAATTAGGGTAACTTTAGAGGTAAGGTAACTTTATAGCTTTATTTAGGTGGGGAAGCTTTGTAGTTAATTTTTAAGTAGGGTGACTTTGTCACAAGGTGAGAGGCTGGAGCAGGGGCTGATCTGTGGCAGACATTTATGAACACAGCAGAGAACTGCACAGGCAGCAGGATTAATTTGGTTGTGTGATCACTGTGCCATTATCTCAGTCCAGGAAGTATATGGTGACTCTGCAGGAAGGCTGAACAAAGATGATGCCAAATAAGGACTAGAATGGCATTTAAATCTGACCTCCGGCTTTCCTTTCAAATTTTTTCAGTTGTACCGGCTCCTCTCCTAGAATTACTGAAATTACTTAATCTGATTTCACTGCATACTGTGACCTTCTCACAATGTTCATTAGAAACTGCAACAAGCCAGATAGAGCCGCCTCGTTTCCTGGCTGGAGGACACCCAGCATCATCTAGCATTTTTCTCCCCACCCTGACTGTCCCTGGCCCACCCCTTTTATTCATTGGATTTCAGTTCCTTCAATCATGGAGGCTCAGCATCACATGTGACCGTTAGCTAGGCTGGTGTACATGCAAATACAATTGTCAGACTTGTACGTAGCAGACAGGTGAGCCCGATGTAGCAGGGGGAGGCCTCCCTTACGTATCTGGTTACCGGCCCCTGGTAGTATGGACAGGAGGCACGGGAGCACAGAGTGGTATGAGAGCCTGGCGGGTAGCTGCAGGAAGATCCCGGTTAAGATGGTTATGGAGAACACCAGTCAACTGGAGCACAGGCAGTGGGTGCAGAGCAGGAGTGGAGCGGGTTGGTCGGGTCACAGGCAGAGGTCGGCAGCAGGCGGGCAACGCAGTACAGAGGAGCAGGCAGATTCGTAGTCAGGACGGTCCGGGATCAGTGGCAGGCAGTAAACAAGGAGGAACAGAGACAGGCCGGTAGTCAGATCGGAAACAACAGGAAGCAGGAAGCAGGAACACAGGAAGCTGAAGATCGGACAGCTCCGAGCCCCCTGTGCAGATGGCCTAAATAGGCAGGTTGGCGCCAAACACCGGGCGCGCGCGCCCACCGACGCGCCGCGATGCCCACCAACAGCGCATCTGCCCAAGGGAACTCTCTGACAACAATAGGAACACCCACTTCTCCTCCTACCAATCAAGGGCTAAAGGCTCTTGAGCGGCATACTGAGGTCGGGTGCTGTGATGTTTTCAGGAAGCTATGTACAGCCCCCGCCGCCCCCTCCCACCAAGCTATGTACAGCACACAGCCGTCCCCTCCCACCAAGCTATGTACAGCCCCGCCACCCCCTCCCACCAAGCTATGTACAGCACACAGCCGGCCCCTCCCACCAAGCTATGTACAGCCCCGCCGCCCCCTCCCACCAGGCTATGTACAGCACACAGCCGGCCCCTCCCACCAAGCTATGTAGAGCCCCCCGCCGTCCCTTCCCACCAAGCTATGTACAGCTCCCTGCCGTCCCCTCCCACCAAGCTATGTACAGCCCCCTGCCGTCCCCGCCCACCAACCTTGTACAGCACACAACCGTCCCCTCCCACCAAGCTATGTACAGCTCCCTGCCGTCCCCTCCCACCAAGCTATGTACAGCCCACTACCGTCCCCGCCCACCAACCTTGTACAGCACACAGCCGTCCCCTCCCACCAAGCTATGTACAGCACACAGCTGGGCCCTCCCACCAAGCTATGTACAGCACACAGCCGGGCCCTCCCACCAAGCTATGTACAGCACACAGCCGGGCCCTCCCACAAAGCTATGTACAGCACACAGCTGGGCCCTCCCACCAAGCTATGTACAGCCCCCCGCCGTCCCTTCCCACCAAGCTATGTACAGCTCCCTGCCGTCCCCTCCCACCAAGCTATGTACAGCCCCCTGCCGTCCCCGCCCACCAACCTTGCACAGCACACAGCCATCCCCTCCCACCAAGCTTTGTACAGCACACAGCTGGGCCCTCCCAACAAGCTATGTACAGCACACAGCCGGCCCCTCCCACCAAGCTATGTACAGCCCCCCCACCGTCCCTTCCCACCAAGCCATGTACAGCACACAATTGGGCCCTCCCAACAAGATATGTACAGCACAGCCGCGCCCTCCCATCAAGCTATGTACAGCACACAGCCGGCCCTTTCCACAAAGCTGTGTACAGCCCCCTACCGTCCCCTCCCACAAAGCTATGTACAGCCCCCTACTGTCCCCTCCCACCAAGCTTTGTACAGCACACAGCCGGGCCCTCCCACCAAGCTATGTACAGCACACAGCCGGGCCCTCCCACCAAGCTATGTTACAGCACACAGCTGGGCCCTCCCAACAAGCTATGTACAGCACACAGCCGTCCCCTCCCACCAAACTATGTACAGCCCCCCACCGTCCCCTCCCACCAAGCTATGTACAGCACACAGCCGGCCCCTCCCACCAAGCTATGTACAGCCCTCCGCCGTCCCTTCCCACCAAGCTATATACAGCACACAGCTGGGCCCTCCCAACAAGCTATGTACAGCACACAGCCGCGCCCTCCCACCAAGCTATGTAGAGCACACAGCTGGCCCCTCCCACAAAGCTATGTACAGCCCCCTACCGTCCCCTCCCACAAAGCTATGTACAGCCCCCTACTGTCCCCTTCCACCAAGCTATGTACAGCACACAGCCGGCCCTTCCCACCAAGCTATGTACAGCACACAGCCGGCCCTTCCCACCAAGCTATGTACAGCACACAGCCGGCCCCTCCCACCAAGCTATGTACAGCACACAGCCGTCCCCTCCCACCAAACTATGTACAGCCCCCTACCGTCCCCTCCCACAAAGTTATGTACAGCACACAGCCGGCCCCTCCCACCAAGCTATGTACAGCACACAGCCGGCCCCTCCCACAAAGCTATGTAGAGCCCCCTACCGTCCCCTCCCACCAATCTATGTACAGCCCCCTACCGTCCCCTCCCAACAAGCTATGTACAGCACACAGCCGGGCCCTCCCACAAAGCTATGTACAGCACCCTGCTGTCCCCTCCCACAAAGCTATGTAAAGCACCCTGCTGTCCCCTCCCACCAAGCTATATACAGCACCCTGCTGTCCCCTCCCACCAAGCTATGTACAGAACCCCATGGTTCCATCCCACCAAGCTATGTACAGCCCCCCCCACCGTTCCCTCCCAGCAAGCTGTGTACAGCACCCTGTCAGCCACTCCCACCAGCCGTTATTTACTTGGATTGTGTAGAGAAGCACAGAGACCCGGTGATAAGACCCTCAATATGGTAGTAATGAAAAAAGGTTTAATTGTTGATGATGGAGGGAGAGAACTTTAATTTGTAATATGTCTAGTAAAGAGAATTGATCCAGTAACGCCTCCAAAAAGGTGCTAGTCACAATCTACTTTCGATTCAGCCTTCTGTAACTGCACTATTGGGTAACTGGTAACTGTGTCTATACAGAGGGTGGTGTTTGTATGTTTTTTATATATTTTTTGAATCATGTTGTAATACATTTTATATATTTTTAATGATTTCTCCTCTCATTATGTGCTCACAAATTCCACTCGATCCTTTTTTATATTTATATATAAAACTTTAAAAAGGGTTTCTAAAAGGTGCACCGAATGGAAATGTTGGTACCGAAACTGAAAATGCAGGATGCACTTGGCCAGAAACCTAAATTGAAAATGACAGTTTTTAAAAAATATTAATATTTTTATATATAATTGTATTATATTTGACTTTTTAAATTAATCGAAATGAATATGAATTTATCGTCGGCCATTATTGGCGCCTTTTAGCGCAAGAAAAGCTCCAAAAAAAATGTATCTGTTAAAATTCTACGTATGTCTTCACACTGGTCTCTTGCGCTTCTCTTGTGGTATTAAAAAATCTTGCTTGCTGCATTTTTGGTCAGTTAAAAAAAAAAAAAAACACACCTCCCAGTTGAAATGCATTGAAAATGCAGCATTAACGCACCCGTATTACGTTTTTGATGCGGTTTTTGAGTCAGGTGACCTATAAAAAAAACACACCATAAGCACAGTAAAAATCACAGCAAATTCGCGGTAAAATCGCGGCAAGATTGTTGCAAATTTGGGGCAAAATCAAGTGCGTTTTCGGGAGCCATTATTGCCATCTTTTTCTCTTATCGGCTGAATGCCAATAACACCATTTTCGACCGAAAGGTTTCTGTGGCCGAAATTTTGCTGCATCTCTAATTCTAAACCTTCTCTTCCCTATCCAAAGAAAATGGTTTGAGCCGGAGTCCCACCTTACAATTGACCCCCTAGAACTGGCTCTTGGCCAAAGAAAGTCCAGCTATTTCTATAGAAGGAGTTAACTCCCTAAATAGGTTCCTATGGCACAAATTAGAAGACCTTGGCGGTGCCAATCATGTCTCTGTGAAGTGACAGTGGAAACAGCTCCTTTTCTACCATCTCAAAACTTCAGTTTTTATAAATATGACTGAAGAGGCAGAAAACTGTCAATTAACTGGGCGCGCTCCTCCGGCAGACAGCCTGGCTCAATCATCGGCAATTAGAGTGGATCTTCACCGCGGAGACACGTGACACCATCCGTCCTGGTTTCCTGTCTTAAGTCCGCGCCGCCAGTTATCGGGTTTTCAGCACTCTCCTTCAACCTCGTCCTTTGACTGTCATCCAAGTGTGAGTTTTATTTTTAGGTGTTCTTAATCCTCGCCTGGGACACTTGATAAATTAATCAGGGCTTCCTTGTGGAAGGAGTAAGTCCACTATGTGTGTGATTTTTTATTTATTTATTTTATAATACATGTGGAAATGTTTCTCTGGTTGCTTCTGACCTTAAAAGTGAAGTTCACCTTTTCGGGCAGAATTTTTCTTTTCGTAATAAATAGAATCCTTATGCTCAACAATCGCCCCAAGGAAGCTCCAGAACATTTTTTTTTAGGGTAGAGCGTGGTGCTTTTTACCGTGCTTTTTGGTGCGTTTGCAGCGTATTTCTGAAAACGCACGCCAATGCGTCTATTATCTGTGTGGTTTGCCATGCATTTGTGAACATAAAGATGTTAATGGAGCCTCGTTGTTCTTGTGTAAACGCAAAAATTTCACTTTCAAGCCCCATTCACACCTAACGTAGTGGGAGTGCAAGTTTTTTTGAGTCCTTTTTTCCCATGACACACATAGGGCAAGCCCGTTGATTTCAATAGGCTGCGCTACACATGACGAAGTGGCTCATGGGACATTTTAGTGTGGTGCGAGTTTCACAGTTTTTATTTGCGTTTTTTGCTGCGATTGTCACATCAGTGCCCATTAGTGCCGCGGTCATGCAGCACTGTACCCATATGAATTTTTTTAATCATTTTCTTTACACAAATAGAGCTTTCTTTTGGTGGTAGTTTCTGTTATAAAATTTTGCAAACAGGTAATTTTTCTTCTTCACTGATGTGCGTTGATGAGGCTGCACTGATACTGTAGGCACTAATAGGCAGCACTGATGAGGTGGCAAAATGTGTGTTTTCTGTGCCATTAACAATTGCACTGAAAGCGCAACTAGTTTAATTTTATATAAATGTGGCCATACACTATACAATCTGATTGTACAATCTCTGTACAATCTCCTTTTTAGATTTACCAAAACTATATAATAGGAGGAGACACCATCTATTCAATCACTCTGTATCTAATCAGGTCAGCCCTCGCACTACATCAGGGTTGTCCAACCTGTGGCTCCAGAGGGTTTAGCATGTGGACATAGCAAATATAGCAGCTGTGGCAGCTTATGGTGCCTTTAAAAAGTATTCATACCTCTTGAAATTTTCCACATTTTGTCATGTTACAACCAAAAGTATTGACTCAGGGGGCTGAATATAAATTCACACCACACTTTACAGATATTTGTAAAAAAAATTGAAAACCATTTATCATTTTCCTTCCATTTCACAATTTTGTGCCACTTTGTGTTGGTCTATCACATAAAATCCCAATAAAATACATTTACGTTTTTGGTTGTAACATGACAAACTGTGGAAAATTATGAATACTTTTTCAAGGCACTGTACATTGACCAGCCAGACAAATGTATGTGTGGAGGGATGCTGTGCAAACCTAGTTGATGGGTGAAGGGTGTATGCTAATGAGGTCAGCTGTGTGGGTTCTCCATCCTAAATCTACATACCAGGAAGTCCCTGAAACTTTCTAAGAAATGCAGCAAGTGCTAAGGTAAGGCCTTGTTCTAAAAATCAAAGAACGCTTTTATTTTTCTGCACCCGAGGTACATTAATGGTATATTGGTACATAGGGGAGCTGGATTAAAAAAAAAAAGGTGAACTTATTCTTTAACCACATGCCGACCGGCCATAGCCGAAAGACGGCTACAGCGCGGTCGGCTTGTTCTGGGTGCACGTTCGTGGGACGTCCTCACAGAATGGCGCGCACCCGGGAACATCTGTGACCGCCGGGTCCAGGGGATCCCGCGCATCACGGATCACAGTAAACAGCCGCTGATAGCGGCCGTTTACCACGTGATCGCTCTGTCAAATGACGGAGCATCACTTGTAAACAAACCGGCGTCATGTCATGATGCCACTTCCTTCCCTCCCCTCTGACGCCAGTTCCTCCCTCCCCTCTCTGTACCGATCGGTGCAGTGTGAGAGGTGAGAGGGAGAGGGGGAGAGATCATTTGCAGCGCTGTGGGCACTACAGATCCAGCGCTCAGTGCCCATATTCTGCCAATTCTAATCGATACTCTGCCAATACTAATTAATACTCTTCCAATAAAATAAAAAACCCAGCGGGGATTAAATACCACCAAAAGAAAGCTCTATTTGTGTGAAAAAAAGTACAAACATTTCATATAGGTACAGTGTTGTATGACTGAGTAATTGAGTAACGGCTCAGATTACATGCATCTTACAATGTTACACATATGAAATCATTGTCTCCACTCCAACCCAAAATCATATTGTCTCCACTCCAACCCGACGCGTTTCAGGTCAATCCTTTCTTCAGGGGTATACTGGGGGGGATATATAATCTTGATTTCTATAAATAGAAAATACAGTGTTTTAATAATAGTACATACATAATAAGCAAAGACTCCCATTTGCGTCAATCTGTAGAGAAATCACCTATTATATGAGATGATTAGAAAGACATGTAGCCGTACATTACCTAAAAGAACATAGTTTTGCCAAATGGGAAGATCAGTGGTGTGTCCCCGCCAACAGGCCCTAGCCGCCCTGACGGAGGTCCCAGAGAAGAATCCTCCTCAAGCCCTGTAGTCAAAGATGGTTTGGACTCTACAAAGTGCGATTATGTAGTAAAATCAGGTACGTATACACCAAAAGTTCATGATGTTGATGTCCCCCTTCTCATAATATCATATCATGGAAGGGCTATACTTAGAGGGGTATCAAAGTATAAATGCCTAGATACCTTTTATAAATATCTATAATAAGACGCAACAGTATAAGAGTATTTTGGGATATATTAAAGTGCAAGTGCAAACATTAAAACAGGATTTTATGACTAAAAAAACTAAAATGCAACTAAACTGCATTTGAGCACCATAAACACGAAAACGCTATTTAATTTATTTATAAAAATTCAAAGCAAACTCCCCCATCCACCCATGTCTCCATGTTTTATTCTGCTGAGAAAACGCCTCCCTAGCATATCTAGCCACGGCCATCTTGAGTAAGGGCAGATGATTCATGTAGAATTTACTTCCTGTAATCTATCTGCTCTTAGCTCAGGCATGCAGGCAGGAGGGTGTGCTTAGCTGAGAATGCCCTGCCTCCTCTTCTGAAGATTCCTGGGATGTATGACATCATTTTGGCATAGGCCTGGAAACCAGAAGTAACTGAAGAAATGTAAAAAAAGAAAAAAAAAAGTTTAATAAAAGTATAAAGTATAATCTAGTAGAAAACACCTGTAGAAATTCCCAGAGCTGGTGAGCGGATGGTGCACTGGCTTGTGGTGTCCTCCTAGCACCTGAGCAAACATGTAGATGAAAGAAAGCTGGCAGCTCGGTCTTCTGCATTGAATGAGTTTATTAATCCAGGTGTGGTACAAAATAATACAAAGCTTACGCGTTTCGGCATGTAGCCTTAAAGTGGATGTAAACCTGAATTTAAAAAAAAAAAAAAAGGCTTGTAACTTGTACAGTATAGGATTTCATGTCATCTGTGCCTAGTCTTGCCACGAAGAGTTAATCCAGCTCTGAGCAATCCTCTTATCTTTTTTCAGTGAGATAAAAACTGACAGAGAGAGAAATACCAGTCAGTTCTTCCCCTGTGCTGTGAGTGACAGGTGATTTACATATCTCATGCTCCAGCCTTAGAGAGGCATTCTGTGTAATTCCCATTCCTCCTCCTTTCTTCTCCAGCTCACACACACAGCTCTGTACAATCGTCCTCTGTGCACATGCGCAGGAGAGACATGGGGCCACGAGCGCGCTCTGCTTCTTCACAGAACGCGCTCTGCCACTCCTGTGCTTGCACTTCTTCCCTGGCACAAGGCTCGTCCTCGCACTGCTGGCTGGCTAGGGGAGTGTAGTGGTGGGCGGAGAAGTCCTCTGATGTCACGACTCCACCCACCGAGCGTCGGACAGCAGATCCGCCCACAGATTCGGCAATATTGCAGGGCTCCACACAGCTAAAGGGGTGAATTATGACAGGTAAGGATACATGCAGGACGCATGTATATCCTTCTAGATATGCCCTATGTTAGTAAATTAGAAACGATGACAGTGGGTTTACATCCACTTTAATCATAACCATTGATTTAAGTGATACTAAAGCGTAATTTGTTATTTTTTACCAAAAAAAAATGTTATACTGACATACTATACAGATCCTCCTCTTCTCGGGTCCCTCTTCAGCTCCCCTGGCCCCTCCCTCCTGACAAAAGCCCCCACAGCAAGCAGCTTGCTACGGGGGCGGCCGGGCCGCAGCTCCATGTTAACATTCAGACAAGCAGCCCTGGCTTGGCCCCGCCCCCCTTTCTCCTCATTGGCTCACTTTTCTTTCATCTATAAGTAAATATAATATACCTTTCTATCTATTTAGTAATACTAGCAGCATTAGGATTAAAAATCAGTAATGTTGATTGAGGGAGTTTAGTTCTGCTTTAACCATTTGCCGACCAGCCGCCGTCATTATACAGCGGCAGGTTGTCACGATCCCGCGAACTGTCGTAGCTGTACGTTGGTCCCTTTAAGCGGGATAGCAGGCACGCACGCCCGCTGCACAGCGGGGGTGCCGATGCTCGAGACCGCCGGCAGAACAGGGACGTATGTGTGTAAACACACACATCCCAGTTCTGTGAGGGGAGAGAAAGATCGTGAGTTCCTGCGAGCTGGGAACCACGATCTCTCATCTCCTATAATCAGTACCATCCCCCACAGTTAGAACACACACACAGGGAACACGGTTAACCCCTTGATCGCCCCCCCAGTGTTAACCCCTTCCCTGCCAGTGACATTTGCACCGTAATCAGTGCATTTTTATAGCACTGATCGCTGTATAAATGTCAATGGTCCCAAAAATGTGTCAACGGTGTCCGATGTGTCCGCCATAATGCCTCAGTCCAATAAAAATTGCAGATTGCCACCATTACTAATAAAAAAAATAAAATAATAAAAATGCCATAAATCTGTCCCCTATTTTGTAGACGCTATAACTTTTGCGCAAACCAATTAATATATGTTTTTTTGAGATTTTTATTACCAAAAATATGTAGAAGAATACATATCGGCCTAAACTGAGGAAAAAATATGCTTTTTTTAAAAAAAAAAATTGGAGCTATTTATTACAGCAAAAAGTACAAAATATTGCGTTTTTTTCAAAATTGTCGCTCTTTTTTTTGTTTATAGCGCAAAAAATAAAAATCGCAGAGATGATTAAATACCACCAAAAGAAAGTAATATTTGTGGGAAAAAAAGGACGTTAATTTTGTTTGGGTACAGCGTTGCATGACTGTGCAATTGTCAGTTAAAGCGACGCAGTGCCGTATCTCAAAAAATGGCCTGGTCATTGAACAGCCAAATTTTCCGGGCCTGAAATGGTTAAAGGTCATCCAGCTTTTAAACAGATAATATTTTTTCATTTGAATTATTTTCTATTAAATTTTATGATTTTTTTATCACATGGCCTATGCATGGCCGTGTGTTTAGAAAGCATTGCCCTTCTAGCAGACTGTGTTGATTGATTAGAGATTTTTTTTGTCTGGCTAGAAGTGGAAATATTAAAATGCAAATTAATTTTATAATTATATTATTTTATTATTATTATATTTTATTATTATTATATTATTTTATTCTGTCTCTCACTGTTACAATAAACCTACCATTAAAATTATAGACTGATCATTTCTTTGTCAGTGGGCAAACGTACAAAATCAGCAGGGGATCAAATACTTTTTTTCCCTCTCTGTATGTAAGAAAACAATAAGTTTTTATTTAAAAATGTTAGCATTTTGAGGGGGGGGGGGAACCAGGGAAGGCTGACTATAAGCAGATTAAACTTTAGCCTCGTCTTGCGTACCCTTTTATGCAAATAATAATTATTACGTTAATAATAACAAAGGTAACAACAACCTCCTAACAGCATGAAATCCATTCCAACTGATTTGCTGTGATTAAAATGATTTTCTCCACAACACCTGAGAAGTGACGCCTTTTTCTCTGGCGGGCCTCGGCGCGGTCCTCTGTGTGCCGGGCTTGTCTACGTGAGACGTTCTAGATAAATGAGACTTCGTTACTCTAATTAAACAGCTAAATTTGGTAAAAATCCTTCCAGCCAGAAGAGTGAACTGGAAACCCGCAGGCCGCACGGTGCCCAGCCGCGGTCTCCGCTGAGTCCACTCTCCGTTTAACCTTTTGTTCCCTTAAATACATACCAAGAGGGTGATTAAATTCAGCTGAGCCCAACACAAAAAGGTGAACGTGGCGGGCGGAAAATCATTGCGTGTCAAGTGTGCAGCTGCTACTTGAGAGGGATGCCAGGCAAATATATTTTTAACATATTAAGGCCCCTTTCACACTGGGGCGGTGGGTGCGTCGGCGGTAAAGCACCGCTATTTTTAGCGGCGCTTTACCATCAGTTCCACGGCACTATTGGGGCGCTAGCGGAGCGCTTTTACCCCCGCTAGCGGCCGAGAAAGGGTTAAAACCAGCCGCAAAGTGGTGCTGCCGCAGCGTTTTGCCGGTGGTATAGCCACGCTGCCCATTAATTTCAATGGGCATGAGCGGTGGAGGAGCAGTATACACACCGCTCCAAAGATGCTGCTAGCAGGACTTTTTTTAGCGTCCTGCCTGCCAGCGCATAGTGCCCCAGTGTGAAAGGGGTCTAAGGTGCGTTGTAAGTAGTTGTAAACCTCAGACATGAAATATGAACAAAGCATATCCCTCTATAGTGTGTACTTGTCTCAATCCAGAGCACGAATTGTCATTCCTGTCTGCTGTTTCGTTCCTCTGCTATCAGCATGAGTCACTTCTAACAAGTTTTCCTGACACCAAGAGAAAAATGGTGACAGGGGAAGAACCTCCGGCACACAGCCTATGATTGACAGCCTCAGCTCTGTTCCTGTGTGCTTTTTGATGGGGGGGGGGGGGGTTGTTCCTTCCCTCCATTCAGCTGTCAGAGCTCTCCTCATTGAGCTCTGCAGTGTGTCATTTCAGCTCCCTGCCCTCTGTTTTCTGACAGCTCTGACAAGCTTTATAAATTCTGGACTTTGAACGGATGTAGAGAAGAGAAGACCGCAGATAAACAGGTAAAACTTATGTAGGAGGATTTGTTTCATATCTGTGTGTCACCTGAGGCCAATCACTTCACTGGGTATATGGAAGGGTTTACAACCACTTTAACCAAAACTGTTTCACTTTAGGTCTGAGTTTTGGATAGGCTGACCCTTTAAAGACAAGGTTATTGCTATCACAAAGGGGCTAATAAGCCCCCCTATGCGATGGCTTTGGGCAGGTGACAGGTACTCTTTATGGAGACACCATGGGTCTTTTAGATCCCCAATGCCTCCGTTGCCCTCAGTCGCAGTTGATGCTCAATGTTTTGGGAGGGGGCAAACCAACACTGGATGGGAAGGTGGCGACCCGCCCCCTCATGGGAGAGGGATGGGAAGGTGGCGATCCAACCCCCCCCGCTCACGGCAGAGGGACAGGAAAGCTGCGATTATCCCCCCCGGTGGGGGAGAGACAGGAAGGTTGCGATTATCCCCCCCGGCGGGAGATGGACGGGAAGGTGGCGATCAGAGGCCTCTTTACCTTAGGAGGCAGATGACAAGGATCCGGGGTAGGGCTGCTGCTCTCCAGTATGGACACTATACGGTGGAGCTCCGGGATGGACAGTATACTCTGGAGCTCCGGGATGGACAGTATACGGTGGAGCTCCGGGATGGACAGTATACGGTGGAGCTCCGGGATGGACACTATACGGTGGAGCTCCGGGATGGACAGTATACGGTGGAGCTCCGGGATGGACAGTATACGGTGGAGCTCCGGGATGGACAGTATACAGTGGAGCTCCAGGATGGAGTGCTGGATGTGGGTGAGCCGTCCCTGGAAGAGGGAGCCAAGTCTGGATAAGTTGGTCGCTCTTTTTCTCCCTAGGAGGATCTGATGCTGATCAGGATTAGGACTCCCTTCTGGAGAGGACTGTGCCGCTGGCTGAGCTGCTCCCAGACACTCACCCTGATGGCTTCAGTCTTCCAAGGTGAGGAGACCTCACTCCGGGGCCGTTTCTTTTCTTCCCAACCAAACAGGAAGTGGGTCCTGAGACCCGATTGCCCGGGAGTCCTAAGACTCCTTGATTGGCCGGGAGGAGAATCAGGAAGAAAATAGCTTATAATAATTTGCTATTGTCACACAACTGGGTGGGCTCAGGCCGCAGTGTTCTGCTCCCCGAGCCCATCCTTTTTTTGAAGTCAATTAGAGCCTCAAGCTCTAATCACATGCTTCGAAAAAAAAATAAAAATCCATGCCTCCAGTGCCCTGCATGTAGATTAGGGGCCGGGCGCATGGATTAGGGGGACGCCCCTGCTTGCCCTTAAAAACATCTAATGAAGCACAGGCTGGGATGGTCATGTGGTCTCTTCCAGCTTCATTAGTCACAGAGCAGATCAGGGAGCCGATATTCCTCGATTTCCTCTATGTGTAGCAATCTCAACCCTTTACCTAGGTCCCAGGCTCCCCAGGAGAACAGGAAAGACCAGGAGAACCACCTTGGGAGGAACAGCCCTTCTCAGTATTGTAAATATGATCAGGTGGCTGAAGAGCTGCCCAGATCACCTTACTAAACATGCGTCTGTGTGAAAAAAAAAAAGAAATGAGAACAAAAAAAATGGCTCCAAAGAAACAACAAACAACTTAAAAGGTTTTTAAGGTTTTTCATATATTTTTTCCATATATTCTTTATATATATATATATATATATATATATATATATATATATATATATATATATATATATATAATATAGTTTTTTATATATTTTTAGGAATTCTGCATGAATGGGTATACATAACAAGTAAACATGCGAATGAGGGTTTCTCAAATTTGACCGCAAAGGTGGAGCTCCTCTTTAAGTTCATGCAACATGGACACATTTACTGGAGATTGAAGAATTGGGTCTTTGTGCTCCATTGATTTGTAATTTTGTTGCACTTTTTTTTTTTTTTTTTTTTTCAGAGAAGAAAGATGTTGCTCAGAGCCTGGAGAGCTACACCTCAAAATGTGCCGGCACCATGGAGCCCATTCATCTACCAGAGGGATTAACGCTGCCCCCTGTGCCCTTCACCAAGCTGCCCATTGTGAGGTATGAATTTTTTTTTGGACACTGAGGTGAAAATTAAAAAAGTTGCCACAATATGTTTGTCTCAGAATAGTATGCAGAGCTTTGCCACTGGCGATAGCTTTTCAACTTCAACCCCCTTCCAGTAACAATTTTGACTCTTGCTGAGGCTTAACCCATCCTCCGGCACCACGGCTTTTCCTACAACTGTAGAAGCCTTGTAGAGCCCCGGTGCCCAACCTATGACCCTATGGCGTTTATCGTGTGGTCCCCTGGGTTGTTTTCTCCACATAGTTGCTTACTAAAGGCAGTGAAGGTGAAATCTAGAAATAAAATGGTGTGAAAGAAATAAAATCAACCATTTAAATACTATTTTTTTTGTGTGTTTTTCCTTTTTTTTTTCCTCTGATCTTTTATATTGAATGAAGTGGGAAAAGTCGTTTTTTTTTTTAAAAGCATTGATCTGTAAAGGGGATTTAGTAACAGCTGTTTTGTTTCAAATGCCCCTTTATGCATTTACATCTATAGACCCAGTCTGTCTGGACAGTATGGTCACCTGCTGACTTGGAACTATCCACAGGAAGGTTAACTCTTCAAAAAGACATAGAAGTTGTCTCTGGATTTTCTTAACCAAGATTGGTCACGCTACCTACAGTCATGCTACCTACCTATAGTTTTTATGACTACTTAGTAGTTAAAGTGGCAATCTAGATTGGTTTATGCATGTTGCTATTTATAAAGATGTGCATTGATAAACTCCTCTCCTGCACATACTACCCACTGCTATACACTCCACACTCCTCTCCTGTGCAAACTATCTACCACCATAAAAAAATATATATAAGTGAAAGTACCACTAAACCTGCGCAAATAGTGAATATACAATCATAAAAAAATGATAATAATTATAATATTATTGAGAGCAGCTCCTTGTAAGCAAATGTGATATGAAAAAGATAATTAAAATTAATTAATTAGAACCGCGCTCTCTAGAAAATATATTACTCAAAAATATATTAAAGTGCAAATGCTCTAGTGGCATGAACCAAAACCAACAAACATGGTGATCATATTATGTGAATTATGTAAATTGTGTATGACAACCACAATAAACAGAATAAAGTGATCAAATATGCGATTCAAAAAGTTCATTCAATTCTTGTAATGCCCTGTACACACCACCGGTTTTGCCGTCGGAATAAACTCTGAAGGTTTTTCCGACGGAGTTCTGACGGAATTACGCTCAAGCTGTCTTGCCTACACACGGTCACACCAAATTCCGACTGTCCAGAACGTGGTGACGTACAACATGTACGACGGGGCTAGAAAACGGAAGTTCAATAGCCAGTAGCCAATAGCTTCCATCTCGTACTTGCTTCAGAGCATGCGTAGTTTTTGGTGCATCGGAACAGCATACAGACGAGCGGTTTTCCCGATAGGAATTGGTTCCGTCGGAAAAATATAGAACATGTTCTCTATCTAAGCCCGTCTAAATTTTCGACGGAAAAATTCCGATGGCGCATACACACGATCGGAATATACGATGAAAAGCTCCCATTTGACTCTTTCTGTCAGAAATTCCGCTCGTGTGTACGCGGCATTAATTTTCCAAATCCTGGTATAAAACAAGGAATAGATCTTTCCACCACCATCACCTGCCACACATCCTGCTCACCGAAATCCCATGACACCCATTACAGGTAGTCATATGCGCCTATAGATAATCCAAATGGAATTTCCTCACGGCCAACAGCACTGGTCCAAACGGATGATCAGTCGGGAATCAATGGGCAGATGACAACGGACGTTTGTGGGAAATCTCAAGATAAAAGATTTTTCGTAACCACAGCAGGTATCCAAAGGTTAGTGGAAAACTAAAAAGAAAGAGGGTTTCCATGGTGAAGTATGTCACGATTTTATTCCAAAAATTTCCAAGTTAAAATTGGGTTATAAATGGTTTTAAAATAGAATGTTGGTAGCAGCTAACACATCCACATGTTGGAGACGCCGTTAGAGTTCCAGGCTGCGTTGCAAACGGCGGAAGTGACGTGTCACGTTCAAGCCACCCTGTGGCCGTTGGCAACGCAGCCTGGAACTCTAACGGCGTCTCCAACACGTAGATGTGTTAGCTTCTACGAACATTCTATTTTAAAACCATTTATCAGATAATTTTAACTTGGAATTTTTTGGAATAAATCGTGACATACTTCACCATGGAAACCCTCTTTCTTTTTAGTTTTCCACTAACCTTTGGATACCTGCTGTGGTTACAAAAAATCTTTTATCTTGAGATTTCCCACAAACGTCCGTTGTCATCTGCCCATTGATTCCCGATTGATCATCCGTTTGGACCAGTGCTGTTGGCCGTGAAGAAATTCCATTTGGATTATCTATAGGCGCATATGACTACCTGTAATGGGCGTCATGGGATTTTGGTGAGTAGGATGTGTGGCAGGTGATGGTGGTGGAAAGATCTATTCCTTGTTTTATACCAGTATTTGGAAGATTTACAAGAATTGAATGAACTTTTTGAATCGCATATTTTATCACTTTATTCTGTTTGTTGTGGTTGTCATACACAATTTACATCATTCACATTATATGATCACCATGTTGGCTGGTTTTGGTTCATGCCACCAGAGCAGTGATGGCGAACCTTGGCACTCCAGATGTTTTGGAACTACATTTCCCATGATGCTCAACTACACTGTAGAGTTCATGAGC
The DNA here is from genome assembly GCF_042186555.1 of Aquarana catesbeiana. Taxonomy (NCBI): domain Eukaryota; kingdom Metazoa; phylum Chordata; class Amphibia; order Anura; family Ranidae; genus Aquarana; species Aquarana catesbeiana. Next base: position 627,925,737 of record NC_133328.1, on the reverse strand, counting down.
ATCATGGGAAATGTAGTTCCAAAACATCTGGGGTGCCAAGGTTCGCCATCACTGCTCTAGATCATTTGCACTTTAATATATTTTTGAGTAATAAATTTTCTATAAAGTGTGGTTCTAATTTAATTAATTTTAATGATCTTTTTCTACCCACCACCATACACTCCACACTCCTCTCCTGCACATAATAACCATCTTCATATACTATGTATTTATACTTTCCTGTACATACTAACCGCCACCATACCCTGCACACTCCACTCCTGCATATACTGGCCACCATTGCACCCTAATCACTCCTCTTCTATACATACGACCCCCTGTCATACACTTTGTACTCCTTTCCTACAAATACAATCATACCCTCTGTAGTGAAGTGAATGTCCCACACACAAAGTGCATACTTCAATGACTTGTTGACTGCACAGCAAAAAAGGTGTTCCTGGAACTTTTTTGAAATGTTGGCAACTATGTTCTATGTCAGGGATCCTCAAACTACGGCCCTCCAGCTGTTGCAGAACTACACTTCCCATGAGGCATTGTAAATCTCTGACGTTCACAGACATGACTAGACATGATGGGAATTTAAGTTTCTGGAAGGCCGCAGTTTGAAGACCCCTGTTCTATGTGATCCACAGTATGTACACTATATTGTACACACTCCTGCACTATATTGTAGATGACACATTCCTGCACTATATACACTATATTGTACATTACATACTCCTGCACTAGATACACTATATTGTACATTACATACTCCTGTACTATATACACTATATTCTATGTTACACACTCCTGCACTATGTACACTATATTGCACATTCACATACTCCTGCACTATACACACTACATTATACATTATATACTCCTGCACTATTTACACTATATAGTACATTACACATTCCTGCACTATATATGCTATATAGTAGGTGAGGTTGAAAAAAGACACAAGTCCATCAAGTCCAACCTATGTGTGTGATTATGTGTCAGTATTACATTACATATCCCTGTATGTTGTGGTCATTCAGGTGATTATCTAATAGTTTCTTGAAGCTATCAATGCTCCCCGCTGAGACCACCGCCTGTGGAAGGGAATTCCACATCCTTGCCGCTCTTACAGTAAAGAACCCTCTACGTAGTTTAAGGTTAAACCTCTTTTCTTCTATTTGTAATGAGTGGCCACGAGTCTTAATAAACTCTCTTCTGCAAAAAAGTTTTATCCCTATTGTGGGGTCACCAGTACAGTATTTGTAAATTGAAATCATATCCCCTCTCAAGCGTCTCTTCTCCAGAGAGAATAAGTTTAGTGCTCGCAACCTCTCCTCATAACTAAGATCCTCCAGACCCTTTATTAGCTTTGTTGCCCTTCTTTGTACTCGCTCCATTTCCAGTACGTCCCTCCTGAGGACTGGTGCCCAGAACTGGACAGCATACTCCAGGTGCGGCCGGACCAGAGTCTTGTAGAGCGGGAGAATTATTGTTTTATCTCTGGAGTTGATCCCCCTTTTAATGCGAATGTTCTGTTTGCTTTGTTAGCAGCAGCTTGGCATTGCATGCCATTGCTGAGCCTATCATCTACTAGGACCCCCAGGTCCTTTTCCATCCTAGATTCCCCCAGAGGTTCTCCCCCCAGTGTATAGAATGCATTCATATTTTTGCCACCCAAATGCATTATTTTACATTTTTCTACATTGAACCTCATTTGCCATGTAGTCGCGCACCCCATTAATTTGTTCAGGTCTTTTTGCAAAATTTCCACATCCTGCGGAGAAGTTATTGCCCTGCTTAGCTTAGTATCGTCTGCAAATACAGAGATTGAACTGTTTATCCCATCCTCCAGGTCGTTTATGAACAAATTAAATAGGATTGGTCCCAGCACAGAACCCTGGGGAACCCCACTACCCACCCCTGACCATTCTGAGTACTCCCCATTTATCACCACCCTCTGAACACGCCCTTGAAGCCAGTTTTCAATCCATGTACTCACCCTATGGTCCATGCCAAAGCACCTTATTTTGTACAGTAAACGTTTATGGGGAACTGTGTCAAATGCTTTTGCAAAATCCAGATACACCACGTCTACGGGCCTTCCTTTATCTAGATGGCAACTCACCTCCTCATAGAAGGTTAATAGATTGGTTTGGCAAGAACGATTCTTCATGAATCCATGCTGATTACTGCTAATGATATCATTCTTATTACTAAAATCTTGTATATAGTCCCTTATCATCCCCTCCAAGAGTTTACATACTATTGATGTTAGGCTAACTGGTCTGTAATTCCCAGGGATGTTTTTTGGGCCCTTTTTAAATATTGGTGCTACATTGGCTTTTCTCCAATCAGCTGGTACCATTCCAGTCAATAGACTGTCTGTAAAAATTAGGAACAACGGTCTGGCAATCACCTGACTGAGTTCCCTAAGTACCCTCGGATGCAAGCTATCTGGTCCCGGTGATTTATTAATGTTAAGTTTCTCAAGTCTAATTTTAATTCCGTCCTCTGTTAACCATGTAGGTGCTTCCTGTGTTGTGTCATGAGGATAAACACTGCAGTTTTGGTTACTGAAGCCCCCCGATTCACTCGTGAAGACTGAGGAGAAGAATAAATTCAATACCTTTGCCATCTCCCCATCCTTTGTAACCAGATGTCCTTCCTCATTCTTTATGGGGCCAATATGGTCTGTCCTCCCTTTTTTACTGTTTACATACTTAAAGAATTTCTTGGGATTTTTTTTGCTCTCCTCCGCTATGTGTCTTTCATGTTCTATCTTAGCCATCCTAATTGCACCCTTACATTTCTTATTGCATTCTTTATAAATTCTGAATGCTGAGGATGATCCCTCAACCTTGTATTTTTTGAAGGCCTTCTCCTTTGCTTTTATATGCATTTTTACATTGGAGTTAAGCCATCCAGGATGTTTGTTCGCTCTTTTAAATTTATTACCCAATGGGATACATTGGCTAATGCCCTTATTTAATATGCTCTTAAAGCAAACCCATCTCTCCTCCGTATTCTTTGTTCCTAATATTTTATCCCAATTTATGCCTTTTAGCAAGGTTTGTAGTTTAGGGAAGTTGGCTCTTTTGAAATTCAGTGTCTTTGTGTTCCCTTCATGTTTCCTATTTGTGTGATTTATACTGAAACTAATTGACCTGTGATCGCTGTTACCTAAATTGCCCCGTATTTCCACATCTGTTATCAGGTCTGTATTGTTGGTAATCAGTAGATCTAGTAATGTTTTATTTCTAGTTGGTGCGTCTACCATCTGACCCATAAAATTGTCCTGCAAGACACTAAGGAACTGGCGAGCCTTAAATGAATGCGCGGTTCCCTCCGCCCAGTCTATGTCTGGATAATTAAAATCCCCCATTATGATAACACTTCCCATCCTTGCTGCTAATCCAATTTGTGATAGGAGATCCGTCTCCACTTCCTCCCTCAGGTTAGGGGGCCTATAGCATACTCCCAGTATTATTTTCCCCTTAGCTTCATCCCTTTGGAGCTCTACCCATAAAGTTTCCACCTCCTCCCTAGCCCCCTCAGTGATGTCATCTCTCACATTCACTTGTACATTATTCTTGATATATAGGCATACCCCTCCCCCTTTTTTACCCTCTCTATCCTTGCGGTATAGGGTATACCCTTGAATGTTTGCCAGCCAATCATGAGAGCTGTTGAACCAGGTCTCTGAAATTCCCACAAAATCCAAATCCTCCTTGTACAACAGTATCTCTAGTTCACCCATCTTGTCCGCCATGCTCCTGGCATTGGTGAACATGCCACATAGTTTAGACCGGTCGCATATTGTCCTCGTATTGGGTGTTTCAAGATTGCAACTAGGACTTGCTACTATACTCACCTTGTGTTTTTGTGCTTTGGTTAACCTACCACTAATGCCCCCAATACTACCCTCTGGAATATCTTCCGCGCTGGCTATCACTGTCTCTGGACCCTCCCCCCCATCGCCTAGTTTAAAAACCCCTCTAACTTTTTGTCCATCTTCATTCCCAGCAGATCTGCACCCTCCTCATTTAGGTGCAGTCCGTCCCTTCTATAGTACCGGTTACCGACTGAGAAGTCGGCTCAGTCCTCCAGGAACCCAAACCCCTCCTTACTACACCAGCTCTTCAGCCACTTGTTTACTTCCCTAATCTCCCTCTGCCTTTCTGGTGTGGCTCGATGTACCGGTAGTATTCCTGAGAACACTACCTTGGAGGTCCTTTTCCTCAATTTAGCTCCTAAGTCCCTAAAATCATTCTTTAGGACACTCCATCTGCCTCTGACTTTGTCATTGGTGCCAACGTGCACCATGACAGCCGGGTCTTCCCCAGCCCCTTCCAGTAATCTGTCCACAAGATCCGTGATGTGCCGAACCCGAGCGCCCGGTAGACAACATACTGTTCGGCGCTTCAGATCTTGGTTACAGGTTGCCCTCTCTGTCCTTCTAAGAATTGAGTCCCCTACCACCAGAATCTGTCTTTCCTTTCCCTTTGCTGCCCCCCCCACTCTCACTGGAGGAGTTCTTCCCCTGGCAGCTAGGAGAGTCCCTCATCTCCAGCAGTGCTGGTCCCTGACTGGTTTCACCAATGTCACTCAATGGAGCATACTTATTGGGATGCTCCAGTCCTGGATCGGCCTCTCTGGCACTTCCCCCTCTACCCCTCCTGACTGTCACCCATCTACTCTTTGCTAGTGCCTGCACCTCTTTGTCTCCACCCGCCTCTGTGCTGGCCCCTGCCAGCACCTGCCGTGTACGTTCCTGGCTCACCTTTAGTATGGAGGGACTTCTCAGTGCTGACAGTTGCTTCCCCAGATTCAGAACCTGGGCTTCCAGGGAAACAATGTGCTTACATTTTGCACAGCAGTATTCGCCCTTGATCGGATGATCAAGGAACGCATACATGCAGCAAGATGTACAAAGAGTCGCCTCTCCACACCCGCCGGGCATCGTACCTATTAAATTTAGTGAGGATTTGGGGATTTTACCCTGTCCAAATTACCTAAAAGCTAGCTTCCTGGCACTAATACTCAAGACAATACACAGGTACACAACAAGACAATACACAGGTACTCACAGACCTACGTGCACTCGCAATACACAAGTACACAGTACACAATACACAAGTACTAACGATCCACACACACTACTCAGACAACACTCAGATACTCACACTACACAGGTACTATGACCCCTGTTATAACCTCCTGTTTTAAACTCTGGTTTTTAACTCCCACTTACACCAAGCTCCACAGCTTCAGATTGAGCACGCTCAGACTGAGTCCTACAACCAGTTAAATAGGCACCTGTGAGCAATTAACCACACCCCTTAATTGATAGACTGATGAAACCAGAGAGAAAATAAAAAAAAATAAAAAAGCTATTTAAAAAGTGACAGCAAAAGGCAAATTAAAATTTTATATTGTACATTACACACTCCTGCACTATATACACAAAATCAAAGATCAATGGGCTCAACGTACTATTTTTGGGAGCTAACCTAGCAAGGCCATTGAAAAATAAGGCAGTTTTGAAGAAAACTCGAAACAAATAGTGCTGCTCTAGTGATAATAAATGTGTCCAACCACTTAGTGTATCAATTATCCTGTGCAAATATGAGTGCCAACATAATAACATGTGAATATACAATATGATAAATTCATGTGTATTTCTTCTTGTAATAATATAAGTCCTGTGCTTGAGTGCAGTCAAATATTTAATTAATGAAAAACACAGAAAAAACATGTTGAGTCTTCCCAAATTCTCAAAATCCCGTGCTTTGTATTTATTCACCTCAGTGCTCCCTCATAAGAAATGCTCTCACCTCACAGAGTGTGACCTCACACTTAAATAAACAAAGGAAGCAGCGCTATAAATCAAATATGTGATACTAGACCACAATTAGTGATTAATGGTATATAAAGTTCATGTACAATCAAGTGACACAGTAAAGTTCAATCAGTGAATGAAAGTCTTCAAAGGTGCAATGGATAAGAAACCAGACAACTGGGTCCCTTGTTAGGCAAACGCAGATGGGACTGGATATACCTTCACCACACCACAGTGTTATGAATAAAATGGACGCTTACCAAATGGCAAGCTTAAGAAAGCTTGTGACCTTAACCCGGTCGGGGCCTTTTCTGAGATGGGAACACCTTTAGACCATTCTTCAGACCGTGGATGGCTCACTATCCTCCACATAAGGAAACCAGGATACAGGGAATACTATACTCCTATCTTGGAGTTGTTCTCACAAACAATGCCCCAAAAAAAAGGAAGAGCACATAGCGTAATCCTGGATGGATATTTATTAAAGAACAATAAAATTACACTTACAGTGTGTCGAATAAAAACAGCATGGAAAGCCGGCCGGCTAGCACGAACACCCGTCCTACAGACGGTAGATACGGCACGTCAGCACGTCAGCACGCCCGACGTACGTTTCGTCACACTTCTGACGTCGTCTGGGGCACACAGAAGTGTGACGAAACGTACGTCGGGCGTGCTGACGTGCTGACGTGCCGTATCTACCGTCTGTAGGACGGGTGTTCGTGCTAGCCGGCCGGCTTTCCATGCTGTTTTTATTCGACACACTGTAAGTGTAATTTTATTGTTCTTTAATAAATATCCATCCAGGATTACGCTATGTGCTCTTCCTTTTTTTTGGGGCATTGTTTGTGAGAACAACTCCAAGATAGGAGTATAGTATTCCCTGTATCCTGGTTTCCTTATGTGGAGGATAGTGAGCCATCCACGGTCTGAAGAGTGGTCTAAAGGTGTTCCCATCTCAGAAAAGGCCCCGACCGGGTTAAGGTCACAAGCTTTCTTAAGCTTGCCATTTGGTAAGCGTCCATTTTATTCATAACACTGTGGTGTGGTGAAGGTATATCCAGTCCCATCTGCGTTTGCCTAACAAGGGACCCAGTTGTCTGGTTTCTTATCCATTGCACCTTTGAAGACTTTCATTCACTGATTGAACTTTACTGTGTCACTTGATTGTACATGAACTTTATATACCATTAATCACTAATTGTGGTCTAGTATCACATATTTGATTTATAGCGCTGCTTCCTTTGTTTATTTAATTTGTAGTGTGTGTATCTCACCTTTAAGCGGCTGCTCTTTTTTCAATTGTTCCTTATTTACTTACTTGATTGTGTTAATTGTGTATAGTATATAGCGCGGTGGTTTCCTCTTTTATTTTTTATTGACCTCACACTTAAGTTTGGTCAAATAAAGCTTTTTAGTCACCCCAGACTAATAGATCATGCTTTAGTTCCTCGTTGCTCCATTGATGTGCCTCCTTTATGACTCGATCTCTAAGAGAGAAAAAGAGATTCAAACAGTGCTTATATCGTTTTTAAACAATATTACATTTATTAAAAAATATGCTATATTGTACATTACACACTCCTGCACTATATACACTATATTGTACATTACATACTCCTGCACTATATACACTATGTTGTACATTACGCACTCCTGCACTATATACACTATATTGTACATTACTAACTCCTGCACTATATACACTATATTGTACATTCACATAGTCCTGCACTATATACACTATATTGTACATTACATAGTCCTGTACTTTATACACTATATTGTACATTACACACTCCTGCACTATATACGCTATATTGTACATTACATACTCCTGCACTATATACACTACACACTCCTGCACTATATACACTATATTGTACATTACATAGTCCTGCACTATATACACTATATTGTACATTACATAGTCCTGCACTATATACACTATATTGTACATGGCATACTCCTGCACTATATACACTATATTGTACATTACACACTCCTGCACTATATACACTATATTGTACATTACACACTCCTGCACTATATACACTATATTGTACATTACATACTCCTGCACTATATACACTATGTTGTACATTACGCACTCCTGCACTATATACACTATATTGTACATTACTAACTCCTGCACTATATACACTATATTGTACATTCACATAGTCCTGCACTATATACACTATATTGTACATTACATAGTCCTGTACTATATACACTATATTGTACATTACACACTCCTGCACTATATACACTATATTGTACATTACTAACTCCTGCACTATATACACTATATTGTACATTCACATACTCCTGCACTATATACACTATATTGTACATTACACACTCCTGCACTATATACGCTATATTGTACATTACATACTCCACTATATACACTACACACTCCTGCACTATATACACTATATTGTACATTACATAGTCCTGCACTATATACACTATATTGTACATGACATACTCCTGCGATATTTACACTATATTGTACATTACATACTCCTGCGATATTTACACTATATTGTACATTACATACTCCTGCAATATTTACACTATATTGTACATTACATACTCCTGCACTATATACACTATATTGTACATTACACACTCCTGCACTATATTGTACATTACATAGTCCTGCATTATATACACTGTATTGTACATTACACATTCCTGCACTATATACACTATATTGTACATTACACACTCCTGCGCTATATACATTGTATTGTACATCACACACACCTGCATTATATACACTATATCAGGGATATGCAATTAGCGGACCTCCAGCTGTTACAGAACTACAAGTCCCATGAGGCATTGCAAGACTCTGACAGCCACAAGCATGACACCCATAGGCAGAGGCATGATGGGACTTGTAGTTTTGCAACAGCTGGAGGTCCGCTACTCCTGCACTATATACACTATATTGTACATTACATACTCCTGCACTATATACACTATATTGTACATTATCAAGTTCTCACCAAGTATTAATTATCTCAACAGTTGCTGGTTGCTAAGGAGTCCCTGACTATTTTAATGAAGTACTTCTTTAAGGTCGGCTTAGACAAAGTGTTAGCTATCTGTCTATTTTCAGTGTAGACAAAATCATAAGCAATGGCAGTGTTTCATTTTTAAAATAATGATTGTGCTGAGGTTTGCACGACTCTGGCTTGCACGACAGTAATTTCAGCATATTTTATGAATACAAGAAGGCTTTTGTTTTGTTTAACCATGCCCCTTTAAGCCCCCTCCACTCTTACCCCTTTGTGAACCCACCCACAGTTCGCCGTGGCGCACTACACATGCCACATTACTACTCTACTTAAGCTACCCAGAGGCACCCTCTCTTTCCCCCACTGTCTTTTACGGTTTTCATTTTATTCCCAACAAAGGCCCACCAAAATCCTCATTACCAGGCCCATGATGCTCTTAATCGTGCCCTGGTGGGAAGAATGATCCTTACATTGGTGGTCAGTGAGAAGTATGCTTTTTTTTTTTTTTGGTGGTCAGTGAGGAGAATGCTCCTTACCAATAGCTAAAAGTGTTTTTTTTTTTTTTTTTTTTTTTAGATTAAGACTAAGTTTTTCTCCAAGTGACAGCTCTAAATGTTTCATTGGCCAATCGCTATGCAACAGTGATATCATGTTGAAAGGAGCGGGCAGCACAGAAAATACAGCGCCCAACCCTTTTAATCTATTGCTATCTTTTTCTGTATCACTTGCACTCTCTCTCTGTATCTTTCTCTCTCTTTCTCTTGTGATCTTTCTCTCTCTATCACCATTTCTCTTTATCGCTCCCTCTTTCTCTCTCGCTATCATCTCTCTTTATCCATCACTTTCTCTATCTATGTCTATCTCTGTCTAGCTGTCTGTATCACACTCTCCCTTTCTTTCTCTCTGTTTGTCTCTCCCCCTTTTTCTATCTATCCTCTGTATCTTTCTCGCTCTCTCTTTTTTTTTCAATACTTTTTATTGTATAAGTTTAACAAAAATAGTGATATCACATTTCATCATTTCCTAACTCATTTGTTTCCTCGTAAAAGCCAATGCAAACCAAAAATAACAAATACACATTATATTCCCCAAACACTAAAAAAAATAAAAAAAAAAATGAAATACCCTTGTTTCAGGAAAAATACTTTTTTTTTAAAATAAACCACTTTGAAGCAAAATAATGGTCAGCGAGCATCAATGCTGTCTGATCTGTGCCCATCTGCAGCTTAATCAGTGCCCATCTGCAGCCTAATCAGTGCCCACCTGCAGTCTAATCAGTGCCCACCTACAGCATTGATCAGTGTCCATCTGCAGCCTTACCATTATTTATGCTGCCATCGAGGGATAGGTGGGGATGGGCGCTGCTGAAATAGAGCCGGATCTCCTGTGTACTCGGCTCGGCGTCACGCCCAGTCCTGCCCCTTGGAAGACAAAAACAGAACATTCCATAGCTCAACTCGCCAACCAGTCTGCCAACTGACCAAATTAACCTGTCCAACAGTCTGCGATAAAAACGGGTTTAGTTAGCACGCATTTTCAAACGCATGCATAAGCTTCACGGCACCCTGTGTATGCTTGCAGTCCTAACGCTACTGAATTTATAAGCGTCTCCACAATGGAAGCACATGCATTAAATGGATAGATGAGGGGCAGGTGGGCCTGGAGGCAGCCCAATCCCCCTTAAAGGAACAGGAGCACACTGGACACCCAGCAAGAGCACAATGGCAGCAAAGGTGTACAGTGTGTCCCCCGACCATATTTACACCAGTAACAAACAAATGGCCCCTGCCCCCACCTGTAACTGGCCTTCACAGCAAGGAGCACATGGAAGGGCAAACACATGAAAGACAAAAACAGAACATTCCAGTGTACTCCTGTTCATTTAAGGGGGATTGGGCTGCCTCCAGGCCCACCTACCCCTCATCTATCCATTTAATGCATGTGCTTCCATTGTGGAGAAGCTTATAAATTCAGTAGCGTTAAGACTGCAAGGATACACAGGGTGCCGTGAAGAGGCCTTGCAGCTTATGCATGCGTTTGCAAATGCGTGCTAACTAAACCCTTGTTTTTAACGCAGACTGTTGGACAGGTTAATTTGGTCAGTTGGCAGACTGCTTGGTGAGTTGAGCTATGGAATGTTCTGTTTTTGTCTTTCATGTGATAGCCCTACCATGTGCTCCTTGCTGCGAAGGCCAGTTATAGGTGGGGGCAGGGGGCCCAATTGTTTGTTACCAGTCCTGCCCCTTGGCCCGGATCCTATGATGGACATAACAATGGGTCCAATGCTGGGATGTCCATGCTAGAAGCCGTCCAGGGGGTGGGACTGTGAGCCAAGCCGTGTACACAGGAGATCTAGCTCTAGTTTGGCAGCGCTCGTCCCCTCCTTCCCCTTGGTGGACGCCTATATTGGCGTATAACGCGCACGCATGATTTTCCCCCTATTTTAAGGGGGAAAAAGTGCATGTAATACGCCGATAAAAATGCTATATATAATTTACTAACCCCTTTGGCTCCTGAGTTCTTTATACTCCAATAGGAGGGAACTTGGATATACTAACATTCTGGCTACCAAATTGATCCTGTAATGCATGTCTTAATTGTAGGAGTTTATAAACATTTCTATAAGATAGATTATATTGTGTCTTTAAGGAATCCAAGAACCACATAGTCTCGCTTTCGTAAACCTGTTCCAGTACTACTATTCCTCTCTGCTTCCAAAATATATTATCTTGTAGTTTACTTAATTGCTCAAATAAGGGATTATTCCACATGAGCAACTCTGATGGAGTGTCTCTAAATCCTGTTATTTTTTTACCTCCCTCCGTACTGATCCCGCCAACGAGAATATAGGAATCTTTACCCTCGGTAATTGTGAATGTCGTGCCTCAAGCCCTATCCATAGATTCTCAACCTGGACAATCCTTAAGAGATACCTCTCCACTCCCGAGCTCTGTCCCTGTATCAGCCAGGTACACAGATGTCTTAATTGCTCCGCGAGGTAATACAGACACATATCTGGCAAGGCCAGTCCTGCCTCAGTTTTTGGCCACTGTAATGTTGTAACTTGTAAGCTGCACTTTGCATCTACCGTTGTCCCACATTAATTTAGTCAATTGAGAGTTCCAGCTTTTAAAAGTCTTTTTAGGCACAACCACCGGGGAGTGTTAAAAGATATATAAACACTTTGGAAGCAGAATAATTTTTATTAAGTTTATTCTGCCCACCACTGACGATGGCAACTTACTTCAAACCCTCAGCTTACACTTAATATGTTCCATCAATGGATTTACATTGGCCCTCAGTGCATCCCGAGGGTTGTCTTGTTATGTGTATCCCTAAGTATTTAAGAGTGTCCACTATTTTGAGTGGGACATCTATCCTTCCCTCCATTTCTGATTCTTGCTGCAATGGCATAAGAAACGACACCTGCCAGTAGATCTTAAGCCCTGAAAACTGCCCAAAGGTATCTATTATGCTCATAAAATGGGAAAGTTCCCCCAAGGGGTTTTTTAGCAGCAGAATAGTCAAATCTGTATAGTATTGGTTGTTATTATAAAATCTTTTATTGTATCAAAAAGTACAATAAACGATACAATAAAAGATTTTAAAAGTAACAACCAATACTCTACAGATTTGATTATTCTGCTGCTAAAAAACCCCTTGGGGTAACATTCCCAATTTGTATATTTTTGGGGTGTGCAGCTTTACCGACTCTCTTAGATGTGTTATTCTATTCTCTATTATACTCATAGCCTTTTCCAGTGTACTCTGTGTATCCCGCATATACAATATGATTGTCAGGTCACCTGAGGCCAGGTGACAGATGCACACCTCTGGGATTAGGAGCACACCACTAAGGTTGTGGACCCTTCGGCTGGTTGCTGCGGATGGAGCGCTGGGTGGTTCAGGAAAGCGCCTCCACCTAAACACTGGTATGGACCAAGCAGAAAGCTAGAGAGTAAGATTCCCCAGAGTCTAAGAGCTAGCAGGCATTTACCAGAGCCTCTAGTGGTGAGGATGGATTTGGCTGCAGCTGACTCCAGGCTGGGCCCTCTCAGCTCATGTTCACGGACTGGCCCTGGTGGACAGAGCGGAAGCAGCAGTTCAGGGTTAAGCACAGTACAGTCAGGAGAACAAGCCAAGGTCGGGGCAGCTAGCAGACAGGGATGGTCAGGAAGGCACGCCAAGGTCGGTACACGGAAGTCAGAGATAACATACAGCAGGCCGCCACACCAGAAGCCTAAACTCAACTGTTGCTCGGGCAAAGCTGGCTTGCTGTGCACGGAGTTAAATAGTGTTTCCTGTTAGAGGCTGGGGTGGAGCCATGCTGAGGGAGGATTACCTAAACACACAGGTGTGAGGACACGGTCCCTAAGCTGATGCACAGACCAGAGAGGTAAGCAAACAGACAGGGCATGAAACATTACTGCAGATTCATGACAATGATATAATCGGCATAAGATCCAATATGTGTTCTGTATTATGACCCAGCTCAATCCCCTGATATTCTTCAGTTTGCTGACACTGTAAGGCCAACACCTCTATTGCAATAGCAAATAAAAGGGGGGATAATGGGCATCCCTGCCTCATACCCCGAAGTAGATTTATTGACGAGGTCAATGTTCCATTAATCAATAACTTACATTGTGGCTATGCATATAATATTTTGACCCATTGTCTAAATCTGTTACCAAAACTGAACATTCCTAGTGTTACCTGTATGTATGTATGTATGTATGTATGTATGTATCTATCTCTATCCTCATATTGATTAATGGTTCCAAATTAATAATAAGTACTGCAGTAGGGAACAGACACAAAAGATACACTCTGCATCTTTCCAAATACCTGTTCTGGTTTATTATGACGCAATAGAAGTTTTTTTATACACATGATTATCATATTAATATTACAATTGTACATTTGAGGTAACAAGGGGCGTAACATAGGCAGACTAATTCTAATCAGGACTCGAAAGAATGCAAACATGTAATGAAAACATTATTGGTGCCATGTGCACAGTGAGGGCAGTGTGCAATACATACAAAATAGAATACAATTATATACAGAACTTGCATATTTCCTTTACACTATCTATCTCTAATATATCAGTGTTGAGTATATCTATCTATGAGTCCTTGTATAAATTCTTCTATTATCTTATTTCTCTATTATTCTGTTGGTTTAGAATCTATCTGTCTGTCATCTATCACTCTTTCTGTTTCTCTAAAGACGAAATAAAAGCAAACTTTTTTTAAATGAACACCGTCCTGTTCACAGGTGACATTATATTCTTTAATCTCTTTCCTCGCGCTTTGATGTAACGTATATCAATCCTTCACATCCTGCGGGTGTCTTGGGGATCTGCATCCTTTTACAGACCTCCTGCACACATTGGCTTACACTCGTGATTTGTGCACTTTGGGGTTAACGCTGCTCCTACCTTCCCCACGCCTTTCAGCGAATTATATCCTAAATGTTTGGGTTTTCTTTCTGTCCTTGATGGCAGAACTTTCATCTCTCCCTGCAGAAAAATGACGGTAATAGGGTCACCGCCTGCAGCGTCAGCCGCGGTGATATTGTCACCCTTCTCGCCCTCTCATCTCATCAACAAAGTAGAAAGATGAAGGGAGCAGGAGATGCCTGATTCACTCAGCGTGTTCCACTTTCCGAACAACTTGATAAACTTTGGTAGGGCTTATTGTGTGTGTTTTTAAAGGGTGCTGTTATCTGGGGTAGGAGACTTCTGTACAAGTCTTAACTGGGACACCAATAACACACGGCTAAATATTTAGGTAGGTGAACTGATTTACCCACCAAAATATTTGTAATTTTCTTCACTCACTCTTGTAATTGATACACCCCCACCACATTGCATAGACAGGAGGGTGACATCACTATTCACAGCCTGAAAGTAAACCCAATCACTAAAATGACATATACTATAAGCATAACATGTATAATAATGTAATTAACCACTTTATGGACCACCCGCCGTCGTTATACGTCGGCAGTTTGAAGAGGAATATCGTTGTTATGGAAGCAGCTAGCTGCTATAACCCTGGTATCCTCTTCTTCAGCGAGCGGTCTGCTTTCAGATAAAAGTGGTCTCTGTGGCGGATTCGCTGTGAGATCATTTTTATCGTGGGTGGGAGAAGAGATCGCATCCGCATATCAAAACAGTGTTCAAACCACACATGTAGGTATCACCGCGATCGTTAGAGCGAGAGCAATATTTCTAGCCCTAGACCTTCCTCTGTAACCCAAAACCGGTAACCTGTAGACATTTTTAAATGTCGCCTATGGAGATTTTTATGGGTAAAATTTTGACGCCATTCCACGAGCGGGCACAATTTTGAAGCATGACATGTTGGGTATCAATTTACTCGGTGTAACATTATCTTTCACAATATAAAAAAAAATTGGGCTAACTTTACTGTTGTCTTATTTTTTAATTCAAAAAGTGTATTTTTTCCAAAAATAAAGTGCGCTTGTAAGACCGCTGCGCAAATACGGTGTGACAGAAGGTATTGAAAAGACCGCCATTTTATTCTCTAGGGTGTCTAAAAAATATATTTATGTTTGGGGTTTCTAAGGAATTTTCTAGCAAAAAACCCTGATTTTAACTTGTAAACAACTTGTAAAGTTATTTCCAGTACATTTTAAGGCCTTGTTCACATGGGGTGTACTACAGCTTATGTCCATGTGGGGACTGTGTTCACCTGCACGGGGATGCACAGGTGTTGCGTGCATCTCTTGTGGGCAGTCCCATTGATATCAATTGGGAAATAGCAGCTGCACATACAAAGCGGCTGCTCCCAACAACTACAGTCAGAAGGCGGCAGCGGACATCTTACTACACTCAGCTACGTCCTGAATGGCAGAGTAATTTTGGCAATAAAGTGAGCGTTTATAAATAAATATAGTATATTGACATCTGTGATGCTGTTTTGAGGTTACATTTTTAAAGAAGATGAACGCCAGCAGTAGGAAGATGGCAGAGGCCATGTTGGTACACCCTGCACTGCTCAGTGCTAAACCTTTAGGCTTTCAAAATTAAACATCCAAACAGCATCACAGATGTCAATATACTATATTTATTTACAGTAAGGGGAAAAGAAGTATTTGATCCCTTGCTGATTTTCTACGTTTGCCCCACTGACAAAGAAATGATTAGTCTGTAATTTTAGTGGTAGGTTTATTTTAACAGTGAGGGACAGAAAAACAACAAAAATATCCAGAAAAACGCATTTCAAAAAAGTTATAAATTGATTTGAATTTTAATGAGTGAAATAATTATTTGATCCCCTATTAATCAGCATGATTTCTGGCTCCCAGGTATTTTCTATATAGGTAAGGAGCTGAGATTAGGAGCATAAAGGGAGTGCCCCTAATCTCAGCTTGTTACCTGTATAAAAGACACCTGTCCACAGAAGCAATCAATCAAATCCCAATCTCTCCCCCATAGCCAAGACCAAAGAGCTGTCCAAGGATGTCAGGGACAAGATTGTAGACCTACACAAGAAGCTACAAGACCATCGCCAAGCAGCTTGTTGAGAGGGTGACAACAGTTGATGCGATTATTTACAAATGGAAGAAACACAAAATAATTGTCAATCTCCCTCGGACTGGGGCTCCATGCAAGATATCACCTCGTGGAGTTTCAATGATCATGAGAACAATGAGAAATTAGCCCAGAAATACACGGTAGAATCTTGTCAATGATCTCAGGGCAGATGGGACCATAGTCACCAAGAAAACAATTGGTAACACACTACGCCATGAAGGACTATAATCCTGCAGTGTCCGCAAAGTCCTCCTGCTCAAGAAAACACATGTACAGGCCCATCTGAAGTTTGCTAACGAACATCTGAATAAATCAGAGGAGAACTGGGTGAAAGTGTTGTGGTCAGATGAGCCCAAAATCGAGCTCTTTGGCATCAACTCAACTTGCCGTGTTTGGAGGAAGAGGAACGCTGCCTATGACCCCAAGAACACCATTCCCCACTGTCAAACATGGAGGTGGAAACATTATGCTTTTGTTTTTCTGCTAAGGGACAGGCCAACTTCACCACATCAAAGGGACAAAGGACGGGGCCATGTACCATCAAATCTTGGGTGAGGACCTCCTTCCTTCAGTCAGGGCATTGAAAATGGGTCGTGGATGGGTATTCCAGCATGACAATGACCCAAAACTCATGGCCAAGCCAACAGAGGAGTGGCTCAAGAAGAAGCACATTAAGTTCCTGGAGTGGCCTAGCCAGTCCCCAGAACTTAAGCCCATAGAAAGTATGTGGAGGGAGCTGAAGGTTCGAGTACCAAACGTCAGCCTCGAAACCCTAATGGCTTGGAGAGGATCTGCAAACAGGAGTGGGACAAAATCTCTCCTTAATGTGTGCAAACCTGGTGACCAACTACAAGAAACGTCTGACCTCTGTGATTGCCAACAAGGGTTTTACCACCAAGTACTAAGTCATGTTTTGCGAAGGGGTCAAATACTTATTTCACTCATTAAAATGCAAATCAATTTATACGTTTTTTGAAATGTGTTTTTCTGGATATTTTTGTTATTATTCTGTCTCTCACTGTTAAAAAAAAAAAAACCTACCAATAAAACTATAGACTGGTCATTTCTTTGTCAGTGGGCAAACGTACACAAGCAGCAGGGGATCAAGATATTTTTCCCTCGCTTCCCTTAGCTCACTTTATTGCTAAAATTACTCTGAAATTCAGGACGTAGCTGGGTGTAGTAAGATGTCCGCTGCCACCTTCTGAGTGTCGGTGCTCTGTCAGATTAGCAAACCTGGTAGCGGTGGAACGCATGTGCAGCTGATGGAACTTCTGGGTTTGTTAATCTGACAGAACATCTGCATGGAGATATATACGGAACACCTGTGCATCCCCGTGCAGGTAAATACAGCCCTTGCTGTAGTATGCCCTGTGTGAATGAGGACTTAAATCGTCAGCTTTCATTAAAATACCTGCTGATCCTGCTATGTAGGTCTTTGTTTAGCTATTTACTGTTCTAGGATGACAACGCTCTGTCCCTGTCTCCCATAAGCCCTCCTGCATTGTCACATGAACTGTTTCAATATCCACGCCTCACATATGGTCCATTGTTGTCACCATCAATAAACCCATCTTAAAGCAGATTTTCAGTCTGCCTCTCAGGCGGCTCAGCCCCCTCCTCCAGTGCATTAAGGTCCTGGCACGGCCTGTCGGCACACCTCTGTGCATGCATTTTTTTTTCGGTGCATGTGTAAAAATGGGGAAAGTTTAAAGCTTTGCGCATGTGCAAGAAACCCCATATATGAGCAGATGGTCAGAGAAACCAGCACAAAGCAGCATTTCCGTGTTTCTAAAGCCTTGTACACATGATCGGATTTTCGGCAGGGAATTGTGTGATGACAGACTGTTTGCCTAAAATCCGACCGTTAGTACACTCCTTCAGACGATTGTTGTCCAATTTTCGGCCAACAAATGTTGGTTAGCAGGCTAGTAAATTTTCGGCGGACAACGGTCTGTTGTCAGATTTTCGTATCATCTGCACACAAGTCCGTCACACAAAAGTCCAATGTACAAACACGCATGCTCGGAATCAATGCTCACCAAACACGACATTAGCAGAAGGTGCCCAAAGGGTGGCGCTAGAGAGCTGAAATTCCACGTAGTACGTCACCACGATCGTGTTTGTTGCCCAACAATTGTGTGCCGTTAGTATGCAAGACAAACCCCAGGCACTAGCCCTTCGGACAAAAGTCTGTGCTTTGTCTGCTGACAATCCAATCGTGTGTACAAGGCTTAACCAAGACAAGAATTATGTTTTTTACTCCCTGCCCCCCCTGCATGTGCAAAGATGTGCCGCAGTGCTTTGGGGCTCGCAAGAGCCCTTTGGAACATCTGTGCACATGCAGGGGTGGCGGGGAGTAAAGAACATAATAGGCGAGAGACTTGGAAGTGCTGCTTTGCAGCCCAAATAAATGACAAAAAAAAATAAAATATAAAAAAGAATACTTTAGGAAACAAAGTGTGAATTGGTTAGCATTAACATTTACTTAGGCCTGGTTCACACCTATGCAGTTTGCATATTGCAGGTGCATTTTGCGTTTTTCAATACACGTCTTTGACCCAAGTCTATGGAATCAAAAAACAGAAAAAAGTCCCTGGCCCTTTCCATAAAATGCATAGATGTGGACATAGGAAATCATACTAAATGGACTGTAGTGTGTTTCTGCAAAACTGAAAAAGCACAAAAAAAATGCATAAGTGTGAACAAGGCCATAAAGCTAACCTCCTGTCTGCCCTTCAGACTTGCTCAGTTGTACAGGCTGCTCTCTTGTACTGAAATTGCTTATTTTGATTTTGATGCACACTGTTTGCCAATAGAAGCCCTTTCCTCCCCAGTCTGACTGTCCCTTGCCCACCCCTTTCATTGGAATTCAACCAACTTAATGAAAACTATGCCCTCCCGGTGTGACTGATAACTTATCTCGTTAACTGTTATAGGGCGTACACACGGTCGGACTTTGTTCGGACATTCCGACAACAAAATCCTAGGATTTTTTCCGACGGATGTTGGCTCAAACTTGTCGTGCATACACACGGTCACACAAAGTTGTCGGAAAATCCGATCGTTGTAAACGCGGTGACGTAAAACACGTACGTCGGGACTATAAACGGGGCAGTGGCCAATAGCTTTCATCTCTTTATTTATTCTGAGCATGCGTGGCACTTTGTCCGTCGGATTTGTGTACACACGATCGGAATTTCCGACAACGGATTTTGTTGTCGGAAAATTTTATCTCCTGCTCTCAAACTTTGTGTGTCGGAAAATCCGATGGAAAATGTCCGATGGAGCCTACACACGGTCGGAATTTCCGACAACACGCTCTGATCGGACATTTTCCATCGTGTGTACGGGCCATTAGGCAAGGTCATTGAGATAGCTAATTTACCTTGGACTCCAGCAGCAACCAGTGTGAATGGGAGCTTTGTGAAGGGGATGTAATAGCAGTGGTTTCTCACAGTCTCCTGTGTCCTCTGTTTCCGACCACATCTTTAGCATGCCTTCATGTCCATTTTGTGTAATTATGTTTGCTGTCTCTGACTATCTCCTGTAGTATGTTTGCAGTCTCTGACCATCTCCTGTAGTTAGACCCTCTGTCTCTGACCATCTCCTGTAGGTAAGCCCTCAGTCTCTGACCATCTCCTGTAGGTAAGCCCTCAGTCTCTGACCATCTCCTGTAGTTAGACCCTCAGTCTCTGACCATCTCCTGTAGATTTGGTTGCAGTCTCCAACCATCTTCTCTAGTTAGGCCCTCAGTCTTTGACCATCTCCTGTAGTTGGGCCCTCAGTCTCTGACCATCTCTTGTAGTTATACCACCCTGTCTCTGACCATCTTGTGGTTAAGCCTGTACTCTCTGACAGTCGTCTGTAGAATAATAATAATAATATACAAAATATTTTGTGCAACCCCTTTGGTGATGTCAGGGGCCACAGTTTGAGGTCCCCGTATACCCTGAAAGCTTACCACTACTGCTTCCGTGGCTAATCTGCAAGTCTTTACATTTAATACATGGCATAATCCAGAATACCGCTTTAGTCCTCTATATATACACACTAATGACAGAATGTCTTTACTTTCAGGTCCGTGAAACTACTCAACCTACCGGTCATCCTGCGACCACAAAAAGTAAAGAACCTGCTGGGCCAGAAACTGTCTACAAAAAGTCCATTCATATACTCGCCCATCATTGCCCATAACCGCACTGAGGAGAACAGCAAAAAGATTGGTAAGGACCAACTCTCTGTGTCTCACTGTTTTTCTAGCCTGAGAAAAGGTGACTGTTCTGGGGGCTTTACAGGGGGAGAGGTTTCTGCAGTATCAAAATTCTGTATTGTTTTGCCACCTTATCGCAGTGTATGGAGTCTGAAGAATTCTGATAGTGATACTTGGGTAACTACTGTGTGTCTGTCTATTCCATTTGCTCTTCTTCCTCGTTTCTCTCTTTCCCTGACCCTCCTTTCATACCCCCCCCCCCCACCTCTTTTTTTTTTTTTTTGCTCCTAGCTTATTTTCTGTCCTCTCTTCCATCCTTTCTCTCACCTCTTTTCCTTCCTTCCTCACTTTCTTTATCCACCCTCTCTCCTCTATTCTTGCGCATACATTCTTCTCTTCTCTCCTCTTTTTACCTCTCTATTTCTACGCCCATTTTCTCTCATCTTCTCTCCTTTACTCTTCCTTCTTTCATATCATTTATTCTCCTCTCTCCCCTCTCCTTTTTTTCTTATCCTCTCCTCTTTCTTCCTCGTTTCTCCTCTTTCTTCCTCGTTTCTCCTCTTTCCCCCTCGTTTCTACTCTCTTTCCCCCTCATTTCTACTCTTTCCCCCTCATTTCTACTCTCTTTCCCCCTCATTTCTACTCTCTTTCCCCCTCGTTTCTACTCTCTTTCCCCCTCGTTTCTACTCTCTTTCCACCTCCTTTCTTCTCTCTTTCCCCCTCCTTTCTTCTCTCTTTCCCCCTCCTTTCTTCTCTCTTTCCCCCTCGTTTCTTCTCTTTTTCCCCCTCGTTTCTTCTCTCTTTCCCCCTCGTTTCTTCTCTTTCCCCCTCGTTTCTCCTCTTTCCCTCCTCGTTTCTCCTCTTTCCCTCCTCGTTTCTCCTCTTTCCCTCCTCGTTTCTCTTCTCTTCCCTCCTCGTTTCTCTTCTCTTCCCTCCTCGTTTCTCTTCTCTTCCCTCCTCGTTTCTCTTCTCTTCCCTCCTCGTTTCTCTTCTCTTCCCTCCTCGTTTCTCTTCTCTTCCCTCCTCGTTTCTCTTCTCTTCCCTCCTCGTTTCTCTTCTCTTCCCTCCTCGTTTCTCTTCTCTTCCCTCCTCGTTTCTCTTCTCTTCCCTCCTCGTTTCTCTTCTCTTCCCTCCTTGTCTCTCTTCTCTTCCCTCCTCGTTTCTCTTCTCTTCCCTCCTCGTTTCTCCTCTCTAGCCTTTTCTCCTCTCTACCCTCCTTGTTTCTGTATTCCTTCCACCTTCTTTCGTCTCCTCTTTCCACTTTTTCTATGCTCTTCCCCTCTCTTTTGACCTTTTTCTGTCTTTTTTCCTCTCCTCTCTCTCTTCCTTCTTTCTATCTTCTCTCTTCTCTACTCTTCTCCCTCCACTCCTCCTCTACTTTTCTTTGTACTCTGTTCGTTTTTTCCTCTCTTCCCTCCTTTTTTTCTTGCCTCTCTCTTCCATCGGTTTTCACCTTCCTTTGTTCCCTTCTTATTCCTCTCCTTCCTCCTTTTTTTTTTTCTTGCCCCTCTCCCCTCCTTTCCTCTTTCCCATTCTCTTTACCCCTCTCGTTACTTCCTTCTTTTCCTCATCTCCTCTCTTCTCTGTCATCCTCTCTCTTTTTCTTCACTGTTGCTTTTTTCTCGCTTCTCTTACTCTTCACTGTAACTGTGTGCTTGGTCCCTCTGGTTTTTTTTCTCTGTCTCTGGTCTGATTCTCACTCTCCTTATCTTCTCATTCTCCGTTCCTTTATGAAGAAGTCATGGCCCTCTCATATTTCCTTTCATTAGCCACATTCAGTAGTTCTGAAACTTCTAAGACCAAGACCAAGCAAAACCCAATCAGGAGCTCTAATTAAACTGCCCAACTTTCTCTCATTTCATTTTAACGAGAAAGTAACAATTAGAGCCAAGCAAAGTTGCACAATAAAAGCGAGACAGTGCCGCAGCGCCGCTGGCTTCATTAAGTGCAGGAACATGGGATCAATAAGGCGGCCTGGGAGAGCAAGGATCGATTGATCATGCCTGATTGATCGGAATAGATAGTGATTTCCAGGAGGTGAACGTAGCAGGGAATTAATAATACAGGAGCCATTAAAAGGAAATGGGTTCTGCAGGATGCGGCTGTAATCTCTGAAAAGTTGGATTCTGCCAAGTGGCTGGTTTACTGTCAGATAAATTTATTTTAATGCACGCTGGTTAAGAGTTAGTTGCACATTAAAGTAGAACTCTAGGCGTATGTAATTGCTCGCAAGGGGAGGGGTGGCAGACATTGAAAACACGTAGGTTTGTCTGATGTGAAGATTTCTCTGGAGGTCATAGCTCTTGTGGTCAACATAGTAAGGACTCACAAACAGTCAAGTCATCAAATGGCTGGTGTCATAACTGATCTCATGTGCACCAGCATGGCAGATTGCTTGGCTGTAAAAGATAGTAGAGTTTAGTTCCTCTTTAAAAATGAACTCCGAGGAAAATAAAAAATTCTTCCTTGTGGTTGGGCTGTCCTGAAGTGCAAGGGTTACATGCTTGTTTGGGTCTAGCACATTTGCTTACCTGATCCTTCCTCTGCACTTCCAGACTGGTCTCTGCAGATTCTTCTCCACTACATTATGTTGCAGGTCCTCTGACTTCATCAAATACAAGGAGCCCATAGCCTTGGGTGGCGAGGGACAGTCCACCACCAGAGGCTATTGGATGTGTAGACAACGAGGGACAGTCCGCCGCCAGAACCTAAGGGAGAAGCGGACAGTGCTGGCTGCTAAGGGTGCGGGGAGTCCTTTTTTTCTTAGACCTAAATGAACATTTAAAGCAGAACTAAATCCAAGTTTTAGAAAACTGCACGCAGGCAGCTCTTTATTGCAGAAGAGACTTTATGCCATGTCTCTTCTGCAATAATACACACCTGCCTGCTTGCAGTTTTCTTCTAAATTTACACTGAGTTGCGCATGTTCAACTCCGCTGGATTCCTGGCACACTCCCACTGTGCCAGAATGATTGTCTCCTGTGCGCATTCGCATAATAACATCATCTCCTGCCAGCCAACCAAGATGCTGAAAACTCGGCGTTCGGGCAGAAGATGTCAGAGGCCAGTGAGGGATGTAAGGTAGAAGGTAGAGGTGAGTACATTGGGGAGTTTAGTTCCGCTTTAACCCTTGCAATCCGGGAGATAGGCTTTAACTTCCTGTCCTAGAGTCGCAACAGGAAGTGAGAGGAAAGCTCTCTGAAAATGAGAGGAGCTACCCTCTTAGACAGTAGATATCAGAACAGATAGTTCCATTGGATGGTTTTCCCCCACCTCTTGTTTTGGTAACAACTCCTAAATGTTAGATTTCCTATCACTTTCTATCTTTGAGATGGCGAATATATCTAGAGGAGACCCAGACAGCAGTAAAAACATAAATGGGGTTCAAATCCTAACCCACTCTATCCATAGTTTTTGGTTTGGAAACACTTAAACCGAATGCCTGGTATGACTGTAACTTTTCTCCTGCCATTAAATTATTTTAATTGTATATGATTGCTCCAATGAAGTCCGTTTTTGTGCTCTCCTGCTGCTGTGTTCTAGTTTCTTGCTGCTGCATTAGTTTTCAGCTGCGGACTAAGTTACCCATTATTCGTATGAGGCGGATAGAAGTAAGAGTTAAAATGCATGTAAATGCCTATATGTAACAATCTGTCTAATCTAGTTACTATGGGATGTACAAACCTTATAAAGTTAAAAAAAAAAAACTTCCTTTGTCCTCCATGACTGAGCCAAATACTCCTTAGTTGGGTCTCACATGCTCCCCCTCCCAGACGCTGCAGCTCACAGTGTGAGGGATTCAGCAACAGAAGCAGTGTTGTCAATCCAGAAAGCAGTGGGCAGGAATAGGTGTGGCCAGGTGCTAATTGACAAGCTACAGGTTTGTGAATCAGTAGTGACAATGTCGATGGCTACACTGTCAGGTTTCTGTGATAGTGAGCCCTTGTAGAACACCAACTTTTGGTTCCCCAGGATGCGGAGTCTAAGCCCCAGCCTGCTTCTTTACCAGGGCCCCTGATGGTGGGGATGGACATGCAGCAAGCTGGAACCAGGTGACAGCCCCTAGTTACACCCAACTGATGATACAAAGACTTCTCCTATATGCAGAGTACAGATGGCCAGAGACGGAAGAGGATTCAGGAAATGAGCCAAGGTCAGGGTGGGCGCAGGCAAGCAAAAACAGTAAACAAGGCGAGTTGGTACATGGGAATTCAGACACAGAACACAAGTAATGCAGGGCAAACCAGGAGCACAGAGAAACTGGGAAGTCACTCAGGCAACATGGGCTGCACTGAGCATGTCTTGTATAAGAAAGGAAACTGGAGGCGGTCCAGAAAGTGATAGAAGGGAACAGAATATAAATCCACAATATGGCAGGCAACGCCCTTAGGTGAAGCCAGTAGCACATCGTGAATGTCACAGACCAAAAACTGCAGGCTAATCCAAGACATACACCCCCCCGCATTATCTTCTCATCTTACTACAAGCAAGCCCAGCCTGCATGTGGGTGACAATACTGCTTTGTTTTAAGGAGCAGTGCAGCAACGTTGTCACTCCACCACAGGAAGCTACATTAGGTGGCAGGATAACCAAACATTGGTAGGACATTGTAGGGGGACTAAGAAAAGACTGTAATGCCGCGTACACACGAGCGGACTTTACGGCGGACTTTGCCCGGCGGACTGGATTTCGTCGGACAATTCGATGTGTGTGGGCTCCAGCGGACTTTGTTTTCTCAAAAGTTGGACGGACTTAGATTTTAAACTTGTTTAAAATTTATCCGTTGAAATCGAGTCCGGTCGAAAAGTCCGCTCGTCTGTATGCTAGTTCGACGGACAAAAAGGCACGCTAGGGCAGCTATTGGCTACTGGCTATGAACTTCCTTGTTTTAGTCCGGTCGTACGTCATCACGTACGAATTCGACGGACTTTGGTGGATTGTGTGTAGGCAAGTCCGTTCATTCACAAAGTCCGTCGGAAAGTACGTCGAAAAATCCGCCGGGCAAAGTCCGCCGTAAAGTCCGACCGTGTGTACGCGGCATAAGTGCTGCAGCACATTTTTTTTGGAGGCCATTTGAAAAGGCTTTTGTGGGATTTTTTTTAATTTTTTTTGTCCGAGTTGCTTTATACATTTATGACTCCTCCTATGCTCAGCATGGTTTGCAAAATTCTCTTAATCAATTTTTTATCATACGTGTGGTGTTTAGGCCAGCTGTAGCATGACTGAAATTCCCTCCATTGAAGTCTTTTCATTTGTATCTACTCCAGATATCTCTTGATTTGTAGCCCACATGCCTCTCTCTCTTCTGTGCCTTGACATTTCTATTCCTTTTGATGGATGCTAGGCTGTGTGATATATAACTAGAGATGGAATAATTAATAGACTAAGAGGACACTATAAAATAATATATATATATATGTATGGCTCCAGTGATGGATGGGCTGTCCAGAGGTCGGGGAGAAGCAGGAAGGTTAGGGAACAATATACAGTTGGCTGTATGATGTTATAGCCTTTGACGTTGCAGAGTGAAACAAGTTTTGTTAAATTTATTACTGTAAGGGCTCCTCCACCTAAAAGTAAGGCTATGATCACACTCTGTGCATGTCGAGAACATGTGCAAAATCTTACGCTTTCCCAAAAGGTACAGAAAGGGAGCCGCCCTTTAGGCAGATGCACGGCGTGCTATTAATTCTAACTAGTACCCTCATACATCTGCTCACATGCTGGTGTTCAGTCGTGTCGAAATGCATAGTGTCGTGAGATTTTGCAAAAGGGTCAGGGAATTCTTTTGCACATGTTTTGTGTGTAGGGGAGCCCTTTGAAATGATTGGGCTACCCTATACGCGATGCATGGGAACACACAGAAAATGCGCATGCGCCTAATCACAACTACATGGTGTGAAAAGAGCCCCAAAAGTTTATGCAAAACCAACATTTTTTTTTCAGATTCAGATAGAGAAAAGAGGGGTTAATGCCCATTTTCTTTCTGTCTTTGTCCTGTTGGAGAGATTACCCCTAAAGCGGAATCTGCAGCTGGGCCTGGAGATTTTTAGAATAGAGATTGCAGGGTGAATGACTTGCAGAAGCAGGCCATGTGTTGGGTCCCAGAGAGTCCCTAACCATCATCTACTTACAACAGATATGAAAGGTTGGCCAATACTTTTAAAACAGAACTAATCCCAAAAGGCATTCGATACAGTCCTCCATAAGCGCTACAAGCTGAGGTCTGCAGGCGTGGACCATAAGATGTGTTCTTGGGTTAAAAACTGGTTACAGGGGCATGTCCAAAGGGTAGTAATAAATAATGTGTACTCAGAATGGTCCGGAGTGGTAAGTGGGGTGCCCCAGGGTTCTGTCTTGGGATCAATTCTTTTCAATTTATTCATAAATTATATAGAAGAAGGGATAAATAGCTCAGTTTTTGCAGACGACACAAAATTAAGCAGGGCAATAACTTCAAGATGTAGAAATTTTACAGCAAGACCTGAACAAAATAATGGAGTGGGCAAGTACATGAAAAATGAATTTTAATGTGGAGTAATGTAAAGTAATGCACTTGGGGGCAAAAAACATAATTGCAAACTACTCACGAGGGGGAGAACCAATGGGGGAATCAAGGATGGAGAAAGATCTGGGGGTCCTAGTAGATGACAGATTGTGCAATAACATGCAATGTCAAACTGCAACTACCAAAGCCAGAGGAATATTAGCATAAAAAAGGGATATACTCCAGAGATAAAATGATAATCCTACTACTTTATAAAACATTGGTTAGACAACATCTGGAGTTTTCTGTCCAGTTCTGGTCACCAGCCCTCAGAAGGGATGTGCTGGACCTGGAGAGAGTCCAAAGAAGGGTAACAAAACTAATTAAGGGACTGGAGGACCTCAATTACAAGGAAAGACTGCAAACACTAAATTTATTCTCGCTGGAGAAAAGACGCTTGAGAGGAGATATAACGATTTACAAATACCTCAATGGCGATCCCAGCATAGGGAAAAAACCAGGGGGCCACACCATGAGATTAGAGGAGAAGCAGTTTAACCTTAAACTGTGCAGGGGGTTTTCACTGTCAGGGCAATAAGGATGTGGAACTCTTTCACAATTGGTGGTGACTGCGGGGAGTATTGATAGTTTTATGAAACTCTTATGCCGTGTACACACGAGCGGAATGTCCGACAGAAAAAGTCTGACTGGAGATTTTCATCGTATATTCCGATCGTGTGTATCCCCCATCGGCCTTTTTACGTAGAAAATTCTGACGGACCTAGAAAGAGAACATGTTCTAAAATTTTTTCAACGCAACCAATTCCTATTGGGAAAACCGATCATCTGTATGCTGTTCCAACGTACCAAAAACGACGCATGCTCTGAAGCAAGTACGAGACGGAAGCTATTGGCTACTGGCTATTGAACTTCCGTTTTCTAGTCCCGTCATATGTGTTGTACATCACCGCGTTCTGGACGGTCAGAATTTGGTGTGACTGTGTGTATGCAAGACAGCTTGAGCGGAATTCCGTCGGAAAAACCTTCAGAGCTTATTCCAACAGGAAAACCGGTCGTGTGTACAGGGCATTAGATGTGCATCTTAAGGAACACGACATACAAGGATATGGGAAATAAAGACACTGACACCTACACAGGTTGAAATGGATGGACTATTTTCTTTTTTTGACCTTACTATGATACTATGATTCCATTTATTTAACGGTTTCCCAAAACTGTTACATTCAAGGCATGCCATAAACAATAACTGCTACGGTTGCTTCTGCTCTCAACTGAACTGTCAAGCCATCAAATGGCTGGTGTCATAACTAGTCACATGTGAAGCACCATGACAACTGCAGACGAAACAGAGGTGCTAAGATGGCAGCTTATTTGGCTGTAAAGGTCCGGAGGGTGTAGTGCGGCTTTAAATCAGAACTTAGAGGAAAACAAAAATGCTCCCTTGCAATGGGACTGCCCCCACACTGCAAGGGGTAAATGCTCAGTTAGGTCTAGGGGACTGGAAAAAGCACTTCTACTTACTCGGTCCTCCACTTCTGCAGGCTCCATCAGTGCTGTTAGATAGGTTCCCACAGCCTCTTCTCCCCTATGTTTCAGCAGTCGCAGGCCTTCTGACATCACCAACTGCAACGTAGGTCCCATAGCCTAGGACGCCAAGGGACAGTCCACCACCAGAGGGTAGAGGAGAAGAGGACAGCACCGGCTGTGGGGGAGAAGAGAAATCGATAATTACAAGTTCTTTTTCTGGTCCCCTAGACCTAATTGAGCATTTAACCCTTGCAGTAGGGGGGCAGCCCCACAACAGACAATTTAAAGACAGGCTTTAACTTCTTGTTCTGGTCGTGCAACAGGAAGTGAGAAGAAATGTCTCTGAAATGAGGGAAATCCCTTTCTTAGAACAAGTGTTCCCAATGGATGGCTTCCCCCGCCTCTTGTTCTGGTGACAACTGTTACCTTTTAGATTTCCCATCACTTTTCTTTTTTGGGGATAGTGAATTTATCTAGCGGAGACATGGACATCAGTTAAAACTTAAATGGGGCTCAAATCCTTAAATACTTTATCCGACACTACTAAAATAGTTTTTGGTTTAAAAACACTTTAACTAATTGCCTGGCATAACTGTAACTTCTTTACTGCTAATAAATGAGCTTTAATTGCATATAATTGTACATCTACAATGATGTCCATCTTTGTGTTCCTCTGCCGTTGTCTTCCAGTTTCTTCACTTTTCAGCTGCGGAGTAAATTGCCCATTAAACGTGTTTCCAAACGCATTACATACAATATATATTTTACAGCCCTCTGGACTGCCTTTAGGACAGGGAGAAACATGATGCTAGGAACAGGTATTTTATTTTGGTAATAAAGTTCACTCACGAGCCTGACCACTCTGGGCCAACCACTCCGATGGTCATCCTGTAATGAAATTACTTTAGTGTTTACTTCATTACCCGTCGAGGTCACGAGCCCAAACTCCCTTCTTGCAAATAGATTTGTGCCTGGCAGAGAACACGATCAGCTGTTCTCTTGTCCAACTTTTTGTTTTATTTCTTGTCCAAACAACATGAGGAATTGAGCCTTAAGGGGCCTTGGAGATCTCACAATGGCGTTCAAACCCCAGAAGCCAAATTTGGCCTCGTACTCGGGCAGCGCACTCGTATATTTCCCTGTCCCCTCTTCCAGCGTCAAACCCGGAGATCAATAATTGAATTTGTTTCTTCAGCCTTTAGTCATCAGTCTGTCATGCTTCTGTCGTTCCTCGTCTGTATTAATTAATAATTAGCGGTGGCAGCCAAAATTATTTAGCAGAGTTGACATCAAACAGCGGCTCACAGACATGTCTGGGTTTACAGCTTGTTTTAAATTATCGTACCCGCTGCGGTGATAGAAGCAGAGGCCAAAAGCACGTGTTTGAGATGGAAATAGAAAACTACTTGTGGCTGGCTGTTGAGAATACTTTTTTTTTATATATAGACTAGTGTTATAGGATAAGTGCGGTCAGGAAAGGCTTGCCCATGCACAAAATGGTGCATCAGAGCACATATGGGTGCGTAGGACAGCAAATGGCCGAGCATGACTATGCAGGATTATGCGCGCTGAGGTGCCTGTCACTAATGCTGGCGCCAAACGGACTATTTAAATAGATCTGCTAAGCCAGGTTCTTGCTGTTTGGTCTTCAACATTTTCTTGGTACCTAATGACCCGTTCTTGTGCTTGACCATTTGTTGCTGACCTGGCCTGCTTCTGACCACTTCTGAACTCCACCTGCACATACCCGGCTTGTCTCTGGAATCCGTCTCTACCTTCCGCTTGTTCTTGACTTGTCCTACTGCTTTTGACTCCGGCCTAAACCTGACTACTCTTCTGTTTCCTTCTTGTACCTGATCCATCCATAAGTTACTGACGCAGCTAGCCTGATCTTGCTTACCTGCTATTACTTACCTACCCAGTGCTTACTGATTGGCCATCTTCCAGCCTGGTACACGCCTGCCAGCTTTGTACCTGCAGACCATCCATTCGCTGGTCAAGTGCCTGCTGACCACCCAATTTTCAGCCTAGTACATGCTGTCGTCCACCTGCTCCCAGCCAGTGGCCACCAAGCTCCTTCTGACGATCTCGCCTGTCGAGTACCGGCCACCATCAGCTCTTTCTGTCGTCTGGCTTGACTCCATGCACATACTGGTCACCTACCTGCACCAGCTGCTGGAAGAAAACAAAGGCACTCGTGCCGCTCCTTGCCCTTGTGCCTCCTGTTACATTACCAGGAGGCCTCAAGCTGAAGGTGTAAGAGAGGGCTTCCTAATAGCATCGCGCTCCACTACCAGGTATGTGACATGCACACCTGCTCTAAACTCAGGTGGCGATTGAGGTTAGCGTAAATCCATATGTACTACCATAATCCTCCGTTACCATTCCCTATTCTGAACCAGGACCTGGCATGTCGTGTCTGTTTGCAGTATGTTGCACTTGCCAGATTATGGCAAGTGCAACATTCTGGCTGGTTGCACGTGTTAGTGCCATGCCTTAGCATGCAGTGATGTGCATAGCTGAGACTGGGTGTACTCACACGCCTTGAAAAGTATTTAAACGCCTTTGTTTATGGTGGCCAGTGTTGTGTTTTCCTGCTAGCTACCTTGTACACTAGATACCTGTTGTTCTTGAGTCACCTGTTGCTAAGCTGGGCTGTCTGACCTTGCTCATATCTCCTGCCCCCATTGTGAACTCTGCCTGTTCTGTTACGCTCTTGCCCTACTGTCTGCCTTGACCACAGCCAGGATACTGACCAATGTCATCTCTGCTGCCTACCTCAACCTCTACAGACTAGTCTTCTGCCTGCCTTGACCTTTGCCTGAACACTGACTGTGCTCTTGCCTGCCACCTGCATCGACTATTACTCATGCTCTGACCTTCTGCTATTTTGTACCCTATCTCTGCATCATAGTCCTGTTTTTGCGACCCCATGGTGGGGTCATCCTGATGGCCTCGACCTGGTAATAGCTTGCAGGTAAGTGGCCTGGAGGCCACTAGGGTTGGGGTGCTCTGGTGAACACAGAGTTATCCATTAGACCTTGCATCTTTCATTTGCTCATGTTACCTGCCAGGGGTATCCATCCTGGCTGGTGGGTAATGTACCAAATTTTGAGTGTGAATTTGTTGCATTTAGGCAGCCCGTTAATTTTGATTAGGCTTCCTGTGCGTCCCAATGCATATCCCAAAGCCCAGTTGATGCTTTGTTTTCTTGTTACTGTAATTTAGTCAGGTTGGGTAAATTAGTTACATAGGTACATAGTAGGTGAGGTTGAAAAAAGACACAAGTACATCAAGTCCAACCTATGTGTGTGATTATATGTCAGTGTTGCACTGTATATCCCTGTATGTTGCGGTCGTTCAGGTGCAAATCAAATAGTTTTTTGAAACAATCGATGCTCCCCACTGAGACCACCGCCTGTGGAAGGGAATTCCACATCCTTGCGACTCTTACAGTAAAGAACCCTCTACGTAGTTTAAGGTTAAACCTCTTTTCTTCTCATTTTAATGAGTGGCCACGTGTCTTGTTAAAATCCCTTCCCGTGAAAAAGTTTTATCCCTATTGTGGAGTCACCAGTACGGTATTTGTAAATTAAAATCATATCCCCTCTCAAGCGTCTCTTCTCCAGAGAGAATACGTTCAGTGCTCGCAACCTTTCCTCATAACTAACATCCTCCAGATCCTTTATTAGCTTTGTTGCCCTTCTTTGTACTCCATTTTCAGTACATCCTTCCTGAGGACTGGTGCCCAGAACTGGACAGCATACTCTAGATGTGGCCGGACCAGAGTCTTGTAGAGCGAGAGAATTATCGTTTTATCTCTGGAGTTGATCCCCTTTTCAATGCATGCCAATATTCTGTTAGCAGCAGTTTGGCATTGCATGCCATTGCTGAGCCTATCATCTACTAGGACCCCCAGGTCCTTTTCCATCCTAGATTCCCCCAGAGGTTCCCCCCCCCATTGTATAGATTGCATTCATATTTTTGCTACCCAAATGCATTATTTTACATTTTTTTACATTAAACCTCATTTGCCATGTAGTTGCCCACCCCGTTAATTTGTTCAGATCTTTTTGCAAGGTTTCTACATCCTGCGGAGAAGTTATTGCCCTGCGTAGCTTAGTATAATCCGCAAATACAGAGATTGAACTGTTTACCCCATCCTCTAGGTCGTTTATGAAAATATTAAATAGGATTGGTACCAGCACAGAACCCTGGGGGACCCCACTACCCACCCCTGACCACTCCAAGTACTCCCCATTTATCACCACCATCTGAACTCGCCCTTGTAGCCAGTTTTCAATCCATGTACTCACCCTATGGTCCATGCAAAATCCAAATACACCACATCTAAGGGCCTTACTTTATCTAGATGGCGACTCACCTCCTCATAGAAGGTTAATAGATTGGTTTGGCAAGAACAATTCTTCATGAATCCATGCTGATTACTGCTAATTATACCATTCTCATTACTAAAATCTTGTATATATTCCCTTATCATCCTCTCCAAGAGCCTGCATACTATTGATGTTAGGCTAACTGGTCTGTAATTCCCAGGGATGTACTTTGGGCCCTTTTTAAATATTGGTGCTGCATTGGCTTTTCTCCAATCAGCTGGTACCATTCCAGTCAGTAGACTGTCAGTAAAAATTAGGAACAATGGTCTTGCAATTACTTGACTGAGTTCCCTAAGTACCCTTGGGTGCAAGCCATCTGGTCCCGGTGATATAATAATGTTAAGTTTCCCAAGTCTAATTTTTATTCTGTCCTCTGTTAACCATGGAGGTGCTTCCTGTGATGTGTCATGTGGATAAACACTGCAGTTTAGGTTACAGAAGCCCCCTATTCCCTCGTTAAGACTATAGAGAAGAATAGATTCAATACCTTTGCCATCTTCCCATCCTTTGTAACCAGATGTCCTTCCTCATATGGTCTGTCCCCCCTTTTTTACTGTTTTACATACTTAAACAATTTCTTGGTATTTTTTTTGCTTTCCTCCGCTATGTGTCTTTCGTGTTTTATTTTATAAGGGTGCCTAATTGCACCCTTACATTTCTTGTTGCATTCTTTATAAAGTCTGAATGCTGATGATGATCCCTCTTGTATTTTTTGAAGGCCTTCTCCTTTGCTTTTATATGCATTTTTACATTTTTTAGCCAATGGGATGCATTGGCTAATGCCTTTATTTAATATGCTCTTAAAGCAAACCTATCTCTCTTCTGTGTTCTTTGTTCCTAAGATTTTATCCCAATGCCTTTTAATAAGGTTCGTAGTTTAGGGAAGTTGGCTCTTTTGAAATTCAGTGTCTTTGTATTCCCCTTATGTTTCCTATTTGTGTGATTGATACTGAAGCCAATTGACCTGTGATCGCTGTTTCCTAAATTGCCCCGTATTTCCACATCCGTGATCAGGTCTGTATTGTTGGTAATCAGTAGATCCAGTAACGCTTGGGGATACAACAAGTTTATCCTGTCTCTTCTGGATTACATTTAGGTGGGGTAGCGATGGGGACATGCTGGGGGAGTGGGAGAATATGTTCCTCACCGACGAAGCCTTGTCGATATATACGGACCACTTTTTGATTTGGTTCAGGTGTATCGATGACGTTTTCGCCATGTGGGATGGCCCTCTGGAGCTGTTGTCTTTGTGTCCGGATAGAATGAATAGAAATGACTTTAATCTGACATTTACTATGTCTTCTAGTGCGAGTAGAATCTCCTTACTCAATGTGGATATATCCAGATGTGACGATGGCACCCTCTGCAGCAGTCTGTACCGCAAGGCCACATCTTGCAATACTATATTGCATGCCTCAAGTTTCCATTCACAGACCCTAATAAGATATATACCCTACAGTCAGTACCTGAGAGTAAGATGGCACTGTACCAATGATAGTACGTCATCAAATTGCGTGACAGACTGCTGCAGAGGGGCTATTCAGGTACTTCGCTCAAGAAAGCCTATAGAGGCGCCACTTCACGTACTAGGCAGGATCTTTTGTATTCTCACAAACCCCCAGATCAGGATAATCCCTTGAGAATCATTACAAAATATTGTAACCAGCATAGGAATCTGTATACTCAGTTTGCATATATTTGATTTTTGTATCCATCATCATGTTTTATATTCCATGTCTCTTTTCTAAAATACATTTATATCATATTTGTATACTATTCTTTTGGTAGTGCCTTCAAAATCCCACTCCAGGGGTTCTTCTTTTTCACATTTCTAGTTGGTGCGTCTACCTCTGAACCATGAAATTGTCCTGCAAGACATTTAGGAACTGGCGAGCCTTAGACGAAAGCGTGGTTCCCTCTGCCCAGTCTATGTCTGGATAATTAAAATTCCCCATTATGATGACACGTCCCATCCTTGTTGCTAATCCAAATTGTGATAGGAGATCCATCTCCCTCTCCTCCCTCAGGTTAGGGGGCCTATAGCATACTCCCAGTATTATTTTCCCCTTAGCTTCATCCCTTTGGAGCTCTACCCATAGGGATTCCACCTCCTCCCTAGCTCCCTTAGTGATGTCATCTCTCACATTCCCCTTTTACATTATTCTTGATATATAGGCATACCCCTCCCCCCTTTTTACCCTCTCTATCCCTGCGATAAAGGGTATACCTTTGAATGGTTGCTAGCCAATCATGAGAGCTGTTGAACCAGGTCTCTGAAATTCCCACAAAATCCAAATCCTCCTCGTACAACAGTATCTCTAGTTCACCCCTCTTGTCTGCCAGGCTCCTGGCATTGGTGAGCATGCCGTGCAGTTTAGACCGGTCGCATACTATCCTCTTATTGGGTATTCCGAGATTGCAACTAGGCCTTGTTACTATACTTACCTTGGGTTTATGTGCTTTAGTCAACCTACCACTAATGCCCCCAATACTACCCTCTGGAATATGCTCCCCGCTGACTATCTCTACCTTTGGGCCCTCCCCCGGTCACCTAGTTTAAAAACCCCTATAACTTTTTTGGCCATCTTTACTCCCAGCTGATCTGCACCCTCCTCATTTAGGTGCAGTCCGTCCCTTCTATAGTACTGGTGACCAACTGAGAAGTCGGCCCAGTCCTCCAGGAACCCAAGGGCGTTGTTAATTTTTTTTTTTCTGCACCATTGAGCTGCAACAATGGTTAAAATGCTCTGTTTTGGCAACATGATGGATATCCTGACTGCTGCACAACACAGAAGTCAGCGGTCTGACGCACACCCTGCACAGTGCTCAGTCACAATAGGGAGAAGGAGCGCTGTTTGGGAGGTGGGGGTGTGTGTCGGACCATTGGAGATCCAAACTACAAATACAATGCTCACAAGGTTTACATCTGTGTGCTAAAATGCTAATGCATTGCTTAGGTATGTTGGGTTGCCATTCAGCACAAAGGTCACTACAACATTTGCCTTGATTGTTGCTATAAAAAGCACATTACCACAATAATTTGGATGAGCCCTTTGACAACCCTTGTGTATTGCGCAGACCTACCGAAACCATATAATAATTTTATAGCCAAACATATATGTCTTTGCTGTACATTGTTGGTAAATATAAAGGAGATTATATTATGTGGCATTCTTTAGGTCCTCCATTAATTAAGAAGTCTCATTTCTTATTACCCCAGGGAACAAAGTACATGTGGTGTCAAAGGCTAGCTACACGGTTGCACGGGAAAACCCCATCCAACCCTACCCCCTTCCTCCCTCTATGGCCGTCCTACAACACAGCTAGCTAGGGGATGGCTGCATTGATAGCCAGTGCCTATCTTTGGCTCCAAGCACTGCCCCAAGACGAGCACAGACAAGATTAATGTAGAGGGGGGTGGGGTTGTGTCAGTCCCCTGTCCCTCTGCATTCCTCTTGCCGACTCTGGTCTCAGACAGGTTCGTGGAGCCTGAGATGAGCACCAGCTATCAATGCATCAGTGTCTTCTTGTTAGCTGTATTGTTGGATGGCTGTTGGGACATCTAGACCCAGTCCAATCATGTAGCTAACCTTTCACAACCCGTAGGAAGATGGGGCAAACTACCGCATGTACTTTGTCCTCTGAGGGATAGAACAGTGTAACAAAAAAATAAATCAGACTTGTTCTTTAAGAGACCCAGCGATACATTACTCCATCACAGCTCCCTCCCTAACGAGCATTGTTCTGCAAGGTTTGTTTGGCCAATGAGAGGTACCCAATGGTATGAATGTACAATGATGTAATGCATAGCACGCAACAGATAAAAAAAATTTGCAGCAAAGACCTCCGTTTTCAAACGATTTGAGCAGGTTGCACATCTTTTTATGTCTTGTTTAATGACATGGAAAGTTGTTCCAATTTTTGATACACAGGCCTAATTACAGTTTTCCATCTTGAGCCCATAGCCCTATTTGGGACACGTTTATTACTTTTATGACATGTTTGTTTATTTGTATCTGCTAAAACTGGTTTTCTTTTTAACATCACTCAATGATCTATTAAATGGAGCAGTTAAAGCAAAGCATGATGAAGCAAAATACATTTATGGATTGGTTAAGGGAAACAACTTTGTTACCGAAGGGATTGTTTGAACAGAACGCGGTGTAATGACGCGGAAAGATGAGCTGACTGGAGCAACGTGATTTGTTGTTCGCCATTTGTAGTGCATTTGTGCCGAGGCACTGGTAGATTTTGTCATTAAACAACGTTGTGAGGCACCGTGAAATTCTATGGCTTGTTAAATTGGCATTGGGGAGGGGTTCATATCTAGAGTGGTAATGGAAGAAGATTTTCAGCTCTGACAGAAATCGCCAGTACTTATATCAGGCTATGTCGGCCTGCTGCATCTTTGTTTCTAAAGCTCCGGCTTTGGAAACGCCTTTTTGAGCCCGTTGCAGTTTGGCCTTTCTCTGCAGTTAAACCGCACCGCCTCACCACAGGGAATCAGAAGTTCAGGCATGAAGTCAGTTAGAGTGGTTCACGTCACTCTCATGATTAGGAGGTCCTTGCCTCTCTGCTGCATTTATCCGTGCTCTGATACTCCATGGTAATGATAGTAGATGTAACCCTTCAGTACCGCTCTAAGGTCATGCTCTTGCATGCATGCCAACTGTGTGTGCTCGCTTTCTCCGGTGTGCTCGCTTTCTCCGGGAACCCTTTCCTCCCACACAAGTCAGTGTATGAATTAAAGGAGAAGTGTGGTATTTAAAAAAAATAAACAGTCATACTCGCCTAGGTGGATGCTACATTGATCTAATGTTGCATCTGCCCCCCCCCCCCGCCGCCTCTAAGACAGAGATCTAAGTGATCAAAAGCTGCTGATTGCTCAGTTCTTGGTCTTCAGTGAGCAGAGAGCTGGTGACTATTAGTCAATGATTTCTGATCTGCCCTTCCGGCACTCACTGGATTGCTGGGCTGTGGAGGAAAGGGGAGCAACGGGCTCAGGATCTTAGGAGAATGCTGAGATGTTAAACCAGCTACCAGTCAGGCATCTTGGAAGATCCCGACCATTATTGTCCGCATCCCTGAAAAGCCTGGACCGGCTGTGTGATGTCAGCCGACAGTGGGCTTTAGCACCTGTCTGCTGAATCTGGGTCACAGAAGTGCAGAACTAAATGCACTCCTGTGACCTACAGGAGAAGTAACACCAAAAGAGCTTTGACCCTACTTCTTCTTTAAGCCGTATACTTCTGTTCTGTTAAGATATAATTAACTTTATTGTTCCAGCAAGTCAGAAAACACTCCACACTGCCACCCCTTACTGACTTGTTTTGCCCACTACTGATGCTTAATCGTAGTATAAGATAGTTGTTGTGGTGGGCTAAATAAAAGGGCACCACATCCTAGTTATATAAGGACTGCAGACAATATGAAACAAAATGGATGTGCCAAAGGACTACTCACTTGTTAAAACAATATATACAATTTTATTAACAACATTTAAAAAGGTTTTTACTTCATTTTAATGGTTAATGTAATTCACTCCTAATCAGGAAATCCCTAGACATAGTCCCTAGAATTCATAAAGACTGGTACAGACAAATTTAGCAAATTCGTCTCTCGTGCTTTCGAAAAGTGGTGCAGCATGCGTCAAATTCATGTACCTGTCTAGAACTTGCACTTGATTTTGGATCATGCTGCGCTACTTTTAGAATTCATGTGAGACACTTTCTCAAAATCTGTCTGTACTAGTTTCTCTCTGTACAGCAAAAGAGAGTTGGTTATAATTATAGTAGCTCCACTTTCGTAAGATAAAAACTGCTTATATTTTATTTTGATTTAGGAGCATTCATTGGGCCAAAATGTAAAAGTGGCATCTCTAAATCCATAAGGTTTCTTGGCTGTCGCTTGGCAACTCGAAGTTTCAGCTCCCTCCATAAATTTTCTATAGGATTAAGGTCTGGAGACTGACTAGGCCACTCCATGACCTTAATGTGTTTCTTCTTGAGCCACTCCTTTGTTGCCTTGGCAGTATGTTTTGGGTCATTGTTATGCTGGAAGACCCATCCATGACCCATCTTCAGTGTTCTGGCTGAGGGAAGAAGGTTCTCATCCAAGATTTTACAATACATGGGCCCGTCCATTGGCCCCTCAATGCAGCATAGTCGGCCTGTACCTAAAGTAGATAAACGGCCCCAAAGCTGTTAGAGAAGCAGCCCCAAAGATAATGTTTCCACCTACGTGCTTGACTGTAGGGATGGTGTTCTTAGGGTCTTAGTCTGCATTTTTTTCCCTCCAAACACAGCGAGTCGCGTTAATGCCAAAGAGATCAATTTTGGTCTCACCTGACCACAGCACTTTCTCCCAATCATTCTGTGAATCATTTAGATGTTCCCTGGCAAGCTTCAGATGGGCCTGTACACGTACCTTCTTGAGGTGGGGGACCTTGCATGTGCTGCAGGATTTCAGTCCATGGCAGCATATTATGTTACCAATGGTTTGTTTGGTGACTGTGGTCCCAACTGCCTTGAGATCATTCACAAGCTCCTCCTGTGTAGTTCTGGGCTGATCCCTCACTTTTCTCATGATCACCCTCACCCCATGAGGCGAAAAATTGCACGGAGCTCCAGACTGAGAGCAATTGATGGTTATTTTGTATTTCTTGCATTTGTGAAAAAT
Organism: Aquarana catesbeiana; assembly: GCF_042186555.1. Taxonomy (NCBI): domain Eukaryota; kingdom Metazoa; phylum Chordata; class Amphibia; order Anura; family Ranidae; genus Aquarana; species Aquarana catesbeiana. The sequence goes on along the minus strand of NC_133328.1, from coordinate 627,885,988 downwards.
CTCTCCAACAGTTGTGTCCTCATCACCAAGCTTCTTGCCGATGGTCTTGTAGCCCATCCCAGCCTTGTGCAGGTCTACAATCTTGTCCCCGACGTCCTTTGACAGCTCTTTGGTCTTGCCCATGATGGTGAGGTTTGAATGAAAGAAAAAGATTCTGTGGACAGGTGTCTTTTATACACATAACAGATTGTTGTTAGGAGCACCTTGTTAAATTGACAGGGCTAATCCGTGTACCACATGAGCACATACTGTAGCCAGTCTGTGGGAGCCAGAATTATTGTTGGTTGGTAGGGGGTCAAATACTTATTTTACTCACTGAACTGCAACTCAATTTATAACTTTTGTAACATGTTTTCTCTGTTTTTTTGGTTGATATTCTGCCTCTATCATTTAAAAAACACCTATGATAAAAATGATAGACCCTTCATTTCTTTGTAAGTGGGCAAACTTACAAAATTTGCAGGGGATCAAATAATTATTTCCCCCATTGTATATGTATCAAACTTGGTCTTGTTAGAGTCCTTTCACACTGGGGCGGTTTGCAGGCACTATTGCGCTAATAAAGGCGCCTGCAAACCGACCCAAAAGTGCCGCTGCTTTCATTCCAGTGTGAAAGCCCCGAGGGCTTTCACACTGGAGCGATGCGCTGGCAGGACGGTAAAAAAAGTCCTGCCAGCAGCATCTTCGGAGCGGTGAAGGAGCGGAGTGTTACCGCTCCTGCCCATTGAAATCAATGGGACGGCGCAGCTATACCGCCGGCAAAGCGCCTCTGCAGAGGCGCTTTGCGGTGGTTTCTCGGGCGCTAACAGGGGGGTAAAACCGCCCCGCTAGCGGGCGCATACTGACGGTAAAGCGCTTTACCGCCGACGACGCCCCCGCCCCAGTGCGAAAGGACCCTTAGAGTTGTGACAAGGATCCTATTTCCTCTACACCAGGGATAAGCAATTAGCGGACCTCCAGCTGTTGTAAAACTACAAGCCCCATCATGCCTCTGCCTCTGGGTGTCATGGTTGTGGCTGTCAGAGTCTTGCTATGCCTCATGGGACTTGTAGTTCTGCAACAGCTGGAGGTCCGCTAATTGAATATCCCTGCTCTACACGTTTCATGAGGTATTACCCACTTCCTCAGGAACGTAGGGGAGAGCACAAAGTCCATGCCATGGCTGCAATTCTGTGCTTGGCAGTTGTGACAATTTTAACTATGCAGATTTTTTTTGCAATTCCTATGTACTAATGACAGGGACACTTTAAGGAAAGGCTGCTTTTGCATGTGTCCAGAGTTTTTATTGCCTTAAACGTGTGTTTTCTCTTTTTTCAGAATTCCAGTGGGTACAGGGAGATGTGTGTGAAGTTCAGCTGATGGTTTACAATCCTATGCCCTTTGAACTACGAGTAGAGACCATGGTGAGTTTCTGCGTCTGCAATTACTATTTATTTAATGCAGTACAAAAAAAAAATACTTTTTAAACAATTCAATCAATCTGTTGACAAAAAGCAGGGCTGTCTCCATTTTTTACAGGCTGCCAAAAAGCATGCAGGAAGTGTAGGGCTTGTTAGAGTTACCGTCATGCTTTTGCAGTATCATGGATGCACCTGGTAGCAAATGTTTATTTTTTAACAATTTTATGCCAATTAAAACACAAAATAACAGTTTATAATCTTGTTAAAAAATAATAAAAGTGAAGGACATCATTAGTTTTATTTTAAAGTTAAATTTGGCTTTGTTTTTTCCTAAATTTTTTGATTGTGGTCAGGACATAAAATACCAGTTAAAAAAAAAAATAAACCCTGGTCACGTAAAATTAGCATTTTATGAGATTTTCATTTAATTGCCAACAAATGTCAAATTTCCAGGTACTTTGGGATGTTTCAACCGTGTGAAAATGGATATTAGTAGACAATGTCAACTTTTCTCAATGTATTATTTGGGGTTCAGCAAATATTTAAAGTGGTACTTTAATCTGCAAATAAATGTGATATTAAAGGCAGGATTCAAAAAATAAATAAATATAAAAAACATGTTATGCTTACCTGTTCTGCGCAGTGGTTTTGCACAGAGTAGCCCCGATCCTCTTCTGCTCGGGTCCCCGCTAGTGCTTCTGGCTCTTTCTCCTTGAGCAGTGCCCCCAGAGCAAGCCGCTTGCTCTGGGGACACTCATGCACGCTTGCTTTCGAGCCCTGCTCTGAGTGCCCATAGACCAGTGAGTCACTAGCGGCTGATCTGATAGCCTCAAGATTTACTGCTGCTGAGGGGTGAGGAAACAACAGGAATGACAGACTGTGCCGAGGGAACACAGATTAAGCCAGGTACACACTACAAGTTTTTTTTTTTTTTTTGTACAACCAAAAAATGCTGTCTGCTCCGGTCGGAGGCGCTGCTGGTTTTCCAGCATGCATGTTCACATATCCAACATACACACGGGCCGAATGTCGGACGTTATTTATTTATTTTTTTTTAAACAAGCCGATGTCTCCTGGCCCGCGTGTACCTGGCTTTAGGGAGAGACAGGGCAAACTCTGCTGCTGGGAAGACACAAAAGAGGTAACGTAAAAGAATAGCATCTTATCTTATCTCCCCGATATTCTGTCCTTCCTCCCTTGGCAACCAGCCTATGAATTTCAGCACTGTAAAGCTTCTGCAGCCTAATGCCGCGTACACACGAGCGGGCTTTACGGCAGACTTTGCCCGGCGGACTTTTCGACGGACTTTACGACGGACTTTCTGAATGAACAGACTTGCCTACACACAATCAACCAAAGTCCGTCGAATTCGTACGTGATGACGTACGACCGGACTAAAACAAGGAAGTTCATAGCCAGTAGCCAATAGCTGCCCTAGCGTGGCTTTTTGTCCGTCGAACTAGCATACAGACGAGCGGACTTTTCGACCGGACTCGAGTCCGTCGGATAGATTTGAAACATTTTTCAAATCTAAGTCCGTCCAACTTTTGAGAAAACAAAGTCCGCTGGAGCCCACACACGATCGAATTGTCCGATGAAATCCCGTCCGCCGAGCAAAGTCTGCCGTAAAGTCCGCTCGTGTTTACGCGGCATTAGGCCCCTTTCACACATTGTTGTCCATTTTCATGGACTCCGTTTGCTCAGCAGGGATCTCTCCATTGATCCCCGCTGAGTCGGTGGATGACAGGTCCATCTCTGCTCACTGTGGAGAGACAGACCTGTCTGATCTCTGCTCTCTGCTATGGGTGATCGTTTAAAGATGGATCCGCCTGTCCGTTTTCATCCGATCCGCCAGGCGGATGGAAAATAGGGTTTCCATCCGTCTGAATTTAGTGGAGCGGGGCGGATCGGATGTCAGCGGACATGTCACCGCTGACATCTGTCGCTCCATAGAACTGTACGCAGCGTCCGTTCAGGTCCGCCTAAAAAAACTGACAGTCGGACCTGAAAGGTACGCATGTGTGAATGGGGCCTTACCTTCTAACTGAGCCAAGACTCACAATCAAGGCTGAAAATACACACATTTTAATTACAGAAAGTGACATTTTTGAGACCAAAGAGGGTAGGGGCATTTTCAAGAAAATGACTGCTCTGAATTTCAACAAAATGACAGCCTCCAGCAAGAAGAAAGAGGAACAATACTGGACAAATGGCAATTTACAGCAGACACAAATTTTGTTAACTTAAATATTAATGTGGAATATATGTTCTTTTGTTAAAGAACAATAATTGTTATCAAACTGTTGTGGATAAAGTTCCACTTTAAAGTATATTGAGTAGTTAAGTGAATCAGCCAAGGATAGGTGGAGCAAGGCACCACATCCCACCACATCCCAAATTAAATAAAAAAAAAAAGAAATTGGAATAAAGGGACTTTTAAGGTGCCTAAAACAATGAAAAACTATAACGTATAGTAAAAGTAAGGCCCCTTTCACACTGGGGCGGTGGGGGAGTCAGTGGTAAAACAGCGCTATTTTTAGCGCTGCTTTACCGTCGTTTTTGCGGCGGTATTCGGCCGCTAGCGGTGCGGTTTTAACCCCCTCTGGCGGCCGAAAAAGGGCTAAAACCGCTCGCATAGCGCGGCTATAGCCGCGGTATTGCCGCGCTGCCCCATTGATTTCAATGGGCAGGAGCGGTGAATACACCGCTCCAAAGATGCGGTTTGCAGGAGTTTTTTTTTCTCCTGCCAGCGCACCGCTTCAGTGTGAAAGCCCTCGGGCTTTCACACTGAACAAACAGTAGCGGCAGTTTTAGGTCAGTTTGCAGGTGGTATTTTTAGCGCAATAACGCCTGCAAACCGCCCCAGTGTGAAAGGGCTCTAAGACATTTTTATTTATATCAGCAACCATGAATCAGACCAAGACAGAAGTAAAGTTAAATCACACTTGTTTAATAATAATAATAATAATAATAAGGTAAACAGAGTAAGCGTAGTCAAAACAAGCCAGAGTTCAGTAACCGGATTGGGTAGTCAGCCAAGCAAATATCAGAGAACCAGAGATAAACATAGTAGTACAGCAAGCAGGATCAGGAGCCAGAAGGAACGTTAGCCGAGCAAGTCTTCAACAGGAACGCAGGAGAAAGTCTCTGTGATGTTGACAAAGGCGAAGGCAGAGATCAAGTGAGAAGGACGACTTTAAGCAGGCAGGACTGACGAGCAGAATCAACAACAGCTGGGTTTTTGCGTCTCCCATAGAGGGTTTGCCCAGGCCAAGGCTCTCTCAGAAAGCAAAGATATCACAAAACCTACTTTGCTTCTGTCCGTGGGAAACGCCTGGGGCAGCATCTCAAAGTAAATCTCAACCTGGTTGAGAAACCCTCTGCATTGAACTGGATTGCCCCCAAATCGCTGGGGAAGCGAAGCGGAACCAGACATACCTCTTATAGAGGTAATACTCGAGTCGGGTGCCTGCACAGAGACTGGCACAGCAGCAGGGACGGCCTGCAACTCAGCTTGAACCGGAGCAGCCACAGTGGGATTTTCCAGGTGAGCCGTGTGACTTCAGGAGCGTTTGTAACACTATGGCAAACTGATCCATGCAGTGATCTTGTTCATCCAATCTGTAAAAAATATTTCCAACAAGTGGATTGACTGTATCTTCTGAATTCATGGCTATCGCCTACTATCAGAAATCATGAATCAGACCGAGACAGAAGTAAAGTTAAATCACATTTGTTTAATAATAATAATAATAATAAATAATGTAAACAGAGTAAGCGTAGTCAAAACAAGCCAGAGTTCAGTAACCGAATCGGGTAGTCAGCCAAGCAAATATCAGAGAGCCAGAGATAAACGTAGTAGTACAGCAAGCAGGATCAGGAGCCAGAAGGAACGTCAGCCGAGCAAGTCTTCAATGGGAACGCAGGAGAAAATCTCTGTGATGTTTACAAAGGCGCAGGCAGAGATCAAGTGAGCTGGACGGCTTTAAGTAGGCAGGACTGACGAGCAGAATCAACAATTGCTGGGTAACTGCAACACATCCAATCACTGTTCAAATCCTGCCGCTTTAACCTCCGCATCATCTCCAAAATATGCCCCTTTCTAACCAATGACACAACAAAGCTCTTAATTCACTCGCTGGTCATCTCTCGCCTCGACTACTGCAACTCCCTTCTCCATTGGCTTACCTCTACATAGACTATCACCTCTTCAATCCATCATGAATGCTGCTGCCAGACTCATCCACCTTACTAATCGCTCTGTGTCTGCCACTCTTCTCTGTCAATCCCTCCACTGGCTTCCGCTCGGCCAAAGAATTAAATTCAAAATACTAACTACATACAAAGCCATCCACAATTTCGCCCCCAGCTACATCACTAGCTTAGTCTCGAAAATACCAACCTACTCGAACTCTTCGCTCCTCTCAAGACCTCCTGCTCTCTAGCTCCCTCGTCACCTCCTCCCATGCTCGCCTCCAGGACTTTTCCAAAGCCTCTCCAATCCTATGGAACTCCTTACCCCAATCTGTCCCCTTATCTCCTACTTTATTAGCTTTTAGACGATCCCTGAAAACCCTTCTCTTCAGAGAAGCCTACCCTACCCACACCTAACAACTGTATTTTCATTTTTTTATCAGCTCATCCCCCACAGTTATTACCTTTTGTTTCTACTTGACCCTCCCTTCTAGATTGTAACAACAGGGCCCTCTGATCCCTCCTGTATTGATTTGTATTGTAAGTGTACTGTCTGCCCTCATGTTGTAAAGCGCTGCGCAAACTGTTGGCGCTATATAAATTCTTTATTATAATAATAATAATAACTGTGGAGAGAGATGGGAGCTGGCAATTAGCCAACAGCTGAGCAGCCAGCTCAGAGAAGCAAGAGCTGAGCCCAGCCCTGACAATTTAATACATTTGTTAAAAAAGATATTTATTTTAAAATAGCATAATCAGACCAAAACATTAAAGAATGAAGTATAACTACTATACAAAAATGTGATTCTCGTCATGTTTCGCTAGAATATATAGCTTCTTCAGGAGATTCGTAATTGTCTGTGTACAGCGTATTCACTGCAATATATAAAGAAATACATAAGGCAAAATGTAATGGTGAAAACTAAGGACAAAATGTCCTCAATCAAACATCTTAAAACAAGTTTTAGGATGTTAAATTTAGCTTAAAAAGCATTAAAACAAAATGGGTCAACTGTTCTATACTATTGATAACCCATAGTGCTCTGGTATTCCTTCATGATGCATTAAGTTATACCATTGGTTCAGTTTCTCAGTTTTATTGTAGTCCCCTTGCTCCTAGCCCTCCCTGACAGTTGTTTTTTCAACTGTCCCCAATCCAGCAAGATATCACTCATGAGACCACAGGGCTGCTTGTCAAAATCCTCCTGGCCAAGCTTGCACATGCATACTTATTCATTCCTATGCACTTCTGAGTACAATCTCATGTTCCCGTCTTAATCTAAGAATGAATGAGAGTACAAATGCATATGGGTCCACTGGCCAGGAAGTTTTTTGACAACCCGGTGTGCACGGGGTCTGAGGGTGGTTTACCATATTATTGTAACTCAGTTGCACTTCAGATTTTTATTTCTGAAGCAAATATTGTATATGTGTATAAATAACAATCATTTAAAATCTAAAAAAATAAAATAAAATGGACTCAAAACCATTCTAGTTTTGCATTAAACAGATTCTTTTATGTGGGCCCAGGCATACCGGTATAGCAGACCACCAGGAAATGGACATGTCTGCAGGCAGTTGAGCCTTGCCTGTATAATTGATTGTCCTTGCACGTCTCCGGCTGCTGTATCACAAACACATCCTTTTATATCTTACTTCTTACCAACGCCCTTACTTAGCGACTCCACGTTTGAACAGCATGATGGAATACGACGGAGAACTGTTAGGCTAATAATAAATAATCGCTTCTCCCGGGGTCTATATCAGGCAGGGTAATTTCAAGCTCTGGGGCCTCCTGATAAAGCTGCTTGTCAGGTTTTATGGTGTTTAATGATAAGTGCGGGACCAAGCTTTCACCGGAGATACCTATTCTGGTGCATCTCTGTATACGGTGAACAAGGGAGCGGTTAATGTAGCGGTCATCATTGTGACACTTTTTTATTGTCCTGTATTGTCTTCAGAATCCCTTGGTGACCTCCTATTCTCAGAACTTCTAACCAAGTTAAAATAATGCCCAATAAAGCAGATTATCTCCAGCAGAGGCTGTATATAGCCCGCAGTCATACCCTCATTCCCCCGTAGGGGCTCAGCGCGAACCCTTAGAACGCGAACGTCACCAGTCCTAATGGCCTGGTAATAGATGTCATTCCTTGTTATAGCTTATATAAGCACTTTCCTTGCCTGTGTTTGTGACAAGGATGGAAATATCACACGGGGTCACAGTGACCAGGGAGATGGCTTCGCTGACATTGTCACCAGAGTCCTCTGTAGCTATTTCAGTTATTTTTTTTGTCATTTTCCTTATGAATCGCTGGCGGGGAGGTCTGTTTTCCCATCTCGCTTTTTGCCATTTAACCGGTTGCTCTCTCACAGCTGGGAAGGATTCTACATTGGCAGATGAAAGTCCTGGAGGTAAAATACATTTCAGCGCAGTTTTGATGGACTGGGGGGCTTAAGAGAAATGTATGGTGGTCTTGTATGTTTTTCCTTTTTTACTGATAATGGTGAAGGAAAAAAAAAAATCTTTTAGTTTGATAAATATGAAACTTTGCATATAATGTTTTTAAGCTCCTTTTTACACATTTCCTCCATCTCTTTTGCATCTTTGATATTAAAAATATATTAAATATATTGATATAAAAATTGTTGTTTGCAGAGCTCAGTAACTCACATCTTATACATTCCTTGCCGGATAGGTCAGATTACACACATAGCTGACCGCTTAGATTTCATACGCAGCTGTCAGATTAGGTTACACACGCAGCTGTCGGCTCAGGCTGCACACGCAGCTGTCGGCTCAGGCTGCACACGCAGCTGTCGGCTCAGGCTGCACACGCAGCTGTCGGCTCAGGCTGCACACGCAGCTGTCGGCTCAGGCTGCACAGACAGCTGTCGGCTCAGGCTTCACACGCAGCTGTCGGCTCAGGCTTCACACGCAGCTGTCGGCTCAGGCTGCACACGCAGCTGTCGGCTCAGGCTGCACACGCAGCTGTCGGCTCAGGCTTCACACGCAGCTGTCGGCTCAGGCTTCACACGCAGCTGTCGGCTCAGGCTTCACACGCAGCTGTCGGCTCAGGCTGCACAGGCAGCTGTCTGCTCAGGCAGCTGTCGGCTCAGGCTGCACAGGCAGCTGTCGGCTCAGGCTGCACAGGCAGCTGTCGGCTCAGGATGCACAGGCAGCTGTCGGCTCAGGCTACACAAACAGCTGAAAAAGTAAAGTCAATCTGAACAAGAAAAATCCATAGATTCCCCAATCAGTGTGAATGGAGAAATCTCTTATTGCTGACTGTTGTAGTGAGAATGAACGGATCCCGGATCCCCGATCCCCACTGATGGCTATATTATTCCAACAGCCGTTACTCACGGCTGTAAGAATACCCAAACTGTTACTGCAGATGATTGGCTGCAGTCACTGTTTGGCCAACTTTTTTCCAACCGGCTCCTTCAGTTTTTCAATCAAAGTTTGTCAAGCTGGGTGGTGTTGGGGTGGTCACCCACGACTTGAATTTTGTCGGATTCACAGGAATTGGCTAAAATCTGAGCTGTGTATGGCCAGCTTAGGATGGGGTGCTTGATCCCCTTATTCACCCCCCTTCCTCTCTACTTCGTAGAGATTTTTGTAATAGGTTAAACTCCTAACCTGGCGGCATTTAGTTTGTTAAAGCACTATATATCATAAGCAACTGCTCCCCAGTTATCCTGGTAGTTATGACTAAGGCCTTGTAGGCTGAAACACGTCAACTGTTCTCATTTGCGTTTGGTCACTGTGGCTTGTTAATAAATACAACATTTTTTAAGAGCAATCACCGGAGTGCGGATCATCTTTTCCTCATTTCTCTACTCAGCCAGCGACTGTGGAATGAGCACCCAGGAGCTCTGCTTTCTATGTGATGTATGGGTAGCAGCACTAACTTTTTTGTTTTCTATCTTGATAAGCCCCTGGTTTCGCTTACCCCTTTTTGGGCTGAGTCGTCCGTCGAGATACAGGCTCTAATCGCCTCTGGGGCTGCAGGCCTGTTCATTTCCTCAACTAAGTTTCCGCTGGTTATTGGTTATCCTTGGTTACAGAGGCACAACCCCCTTTTGATTGGCTCCGTGCTGAGGTTCTCTCCTGGTCGCCACAATGCAGTAAGACATGCTTCCAGAAGGTAGCCAAGGTCCTGTGCACCTCTTCACTCTCCTCTCTGCCGGAGGAGTACCGCGATTTTAGCAATGTCTTTGACAAAGGTCAAGCCGGTAGTTTGCCTCCACACCGGCCTTATGATTGTGCAATTGACCTTCAACCTGGTGCCATACCCCCCTTGTGGCCGGGTTTACCCCCTGTCATTCTTGGAGGATAAGGCCATGGATGAGTATTTTGCAGATGCACTTTCTTGAGGTTTCATCCGCAAATTCTCATCTCCTGCTGGTGCTGGCTTCTTCTTTGTGAAGAAGAGTGGTGAACTGAGACCTTGTTTTGATTATAAGGGTCTCAATCATTTTAAGAATGCCTATCCGATTTTTTTGATTACGGAGTTATTTGACCGCCACAAGGGAGCAACGGTTTTCACAAAGCTTGATTTGAGAGGGGCATACAATCCCGTGAGGATTAAAGCGGAGTTTCACCCAAAAGTGGAACTTTCGCTTTTCGGAAACCTCCCCCCCTTCGGTGTCACATTTGGCACCTTTCAGGGGGGAGCAGATACCTGTTTAATACAGGTATTTTGCTCCCACTCCTGGGCATAGACAGCCAAGCCACCCGTGGGTATCTACGCCACTTCTGGTGCCTTCTCCGTCCCCCCTGCTGTCTTCTGGGAGACACACAGGTCCCAGAAGACAGCAGGGACCAATGGGATTGCACAGCGCGACTTGCGCATGCGCAATAGGGAACCAGGAAGTGAAGCCTCAAGGCTTCACTTCCTGATTCCCTTACCGAAGATGGCGGCGCCTCCACCCGAGAGCTGAGGGACGGGTCGGCTTCGGGTGCCGACATTTCGCGTGCCCTGGACAGGTAAGTGTCCGTATTTTAGAAATCAGCAGCTGCGATATTTCTAGCTGCTGACTTTTAAAAAGAAATGGAACTCCGCTTTAAGGAGAGTGATGAGTGGAAAACTGTGTTTAATACCAGAACAGGCCATTATGTGTACCTCATAATGCCTTTTGGCCTTTGTAACATCCTGGCAGTTTTCCAGGAATTTATTAACCATGTCCTCTGAGATTTGTTGCAGTTGTGTTGGGGTTTATCTCGACGATATCCTCATATTTTCCAAGTCCCTGGAGAGCCACCACACAGATGTCTGTTATGTGCTTCAGAAACTAAGAGAGAACAATCTCTATTGTAAATTGGAGAAGTGCGAATTCCATCGTGAACAGGTTAAATTCCTGGGTTATGTAATTTCCACTGCTGGTTTTTCTATGGACCCAGAGAAACTTTCAGCAGTCCTACAGTGGTTGCGACCTGCGGGTTTACGTCCTCTGCAGCGTTTTCTTGGCTTTGCCAACTATTATCGGAATTTTATTCGTAACTCTCGTCTCTGGTCAAGTCCCTGACTGATATGACCAGAAAGGACGGTAACCCACGGAGTTGGCCTCTGGAGTCAATTAAGGCCTTTGAGGGTCTCAAGGCTACCTTTGTTTCTGCTCCTGTGTTGGCACATCCTGATCCTACATTACCTTTTATACTTGAGGTTGATGCTTCGAGACTGGAGTTGGCGCCCTTCTGTCTCAACATCCTACCTCTGAGAGCGCTATGCATCCTTGTGGCTACTTTTCCAAGAAATTGTCACCTACGGAGTGCAATTATGAGATTGGTGACAGAGAGATATTAGCGATCATTTTAGCCCTGACAGAATGGAGACATCTCCTCGAAGGTACCACTGTGCCGGTTCTCATACTTACTGACCATCAGACTCTCACATTCTTGTCTGAGGCTAAATGCCTTTCTCCCAGAAGGGCACAATGGGCTCTTTTCTTGTCTAGTTTCAATTACATTGCTCCAGACTTATCATTCTCCCAAGGCTGCTGGCCACCCTGGAAAGAATCAACTCTTTTGGGCCATTTCCCAACAATTCTGGTGGCTTAGTCTACGTGCTGATGTAACCGCCTTCGTAGCTGCCTGTTCCGTGTGTGTTCAGAATAAGACTCCATGACACCTTCCAGTGGGCCTCCTACAACCCATACCCAATGGAGAGAGGCCCTGGACCCACCTGTCTATGGATTTCATTGTGCAGTTACCCAGGGCAACACAGTTATCCTTATGGTGGTTGACTGGTTCTCAAAGATGTGTCATTGTATTCCACTTAAGAAGTTGCCCACTTCTAAGAAACTGGCTTCCATTTTTGTACTTTTGCTTACATGGGTTACCCAAGGTGATTGTCTCAGACAGGGGTCGTCAGTTTGTGTTCCGGTCTTGGCGAGCCTTTTGTGCACAGTTGGGAATTCAGCTTGCTTTCTCCTCTGCATATCACCCGCAGTCTAATGGGGCCGTAGAACGAGCCAATCAGTCCTTGGAGCAATTCCTATGTTGCTATATTTCTGACCATCATAACAACTGGTCAGACCTCTTACCATGGGAGGAGTTTGCTCACAATAGTACCTTGAATTCTGCTTCCCGATTGTCCCCGTTTATGGCGAACTATGCTTTTTAACCTTCTATGTTGCCTGAGTCATTTGTTCTGCAGAGTATTCCTGCATTAGAGGAGCATCACCGTGGTCTTTGTTCCACTTTGGCACAAGTCCAGGAGGCTTTGCAACATGCTTATGATGGGTACAGACTCCTTGCTGACCGCAGACGCCTGCCTGCGCTATCCTACCAGGTTGGGGATAGGGTCTGGCTGTCATCTCGCAACCTCCAACCACGTTTCCTTCTCTGAAGTTCGCACCTCGGTTTATTGGGCCTTTATTGGGCCTATTCTTCGCAGGATTAACCCAGTGGCTTATGCATTAGACCTTCCTTCTAATATGCGTATCTCAAATGTATTTCATGTTTCCTTATTAAAATCTTTGGTCTGCAACCGCTTTACCACCTCTTTGCCTCGTCCTCACCCTGTACAGGTTGAGAACCATGAGGAGTATGAAGTACAGTCCATTATTGACTCCCATAGGTTCCGTGGGCGCATACAGTACCTGGTGCATTGGAAAGGGTCCGGAGAAATGCTCTTGGGTCTCATCCTCGGACATACATGCCCTTGTCCTCCTCCGTGATTTCCAAAGGCGTTTTCCCCTCAAGCCTGGTGGTCCTCCGAGGGAGAGGGGTCATTGAGGAGTGGGTACTGTCAGGGCTGGGCTCAGACCTAACTTCTCAAAGCTGGCTGCTCAGCTGTCGGCTAATTGCCAGCTCCTTTCTCTCCACAGTCACTCACCTGTTTATGATATCCTGCTCATCAGTCCTGCCTACTTAAGCCGTCCAGTCCAGATGATCTCTGCCTTCGCCCTGGTCACATCTCTAGAGACGCTCTCCTGTGTTCCTGTTAAGGACTTGCTTGGCTGACATTCCTTCTGGCTCCAGATCCTGCTTGCTGTTCTACTACGCTCCTCTCTGACTCCCTGACGTTTTGGCTTGTCTGATTATCCTTTCCGGTTCCTGAACTCTGGCTATGCTTTCACTACGTTTACTCTGTTCACTTTTTTTTATTATTATTAAACAAGTGTGATTTAACTGTACTTCTGTCTCGGTCTGATTCATGGTTTCTGACAATGATCTCCTGCAACTACTTTTTTGTCTACATGTACTGATTCCTGCAATGGCATTGTTTAACCAAGCTGCTTACATGTTGCTCAGTCACTGAATAATATTTGTGGCTATTCTCTCTCAGATGATACTCTTTTTTTTTTTTTTAATTGCAATATAAAATTTGTCTAATCAAGCCTAACCAAGCTGCTTATATACTGTCCAGCCATTGAACAATACTTGTGGAAATTTTATCTCAGATCATACACACTAATTTTTATTGCAAGTTAAAACTTGAAAACTTGTCTAATCTTTCCCTCTTTTTCTGCTACCTAACCAAGCTTTTTACATATTGTCCAGACACAGAACAATATTTGTGGCTTCTGTTGCCTGTCTTGTCTCGTTCGATTTGCTCCCTATTTAGGCGCTCACGTATTGTCCTGATGCTAGCCAATTTCTACCGAACACATACTCATCCTAAATTTGAAATATTTTAGGAGTAACTGGGGATATGGGGATGGAAGGGAGTTTATGGATAGTGGGGTTGTGGTTTAGAAGTGTTTTAGTGCACTCGGTTTTCAAATTTCATTTAACTTTTAGAACCTTGCATTGTGGTACTGCAAAAAAGGTCACAAACTATACCAATAAAGTTTTGTGCTAATTTTTAACAAAGTTGAGGGCTTTATGTTTATTTTTATTCCTTTATTTTTTTTAGTAAACTTTCCTATAGCTTTTTGGATCCCTTCGCGTTTGCCATTTTTTGAAGGCAGACTGGTCTCTGTTGTCTACTGACCTGATCCCTAATTCTTATGCTGCGTACACACGGTCGGACTTTTCGGCTACAAAAGTCCGACAGCCCGTCCGACAGACTTTCGACGGACTTTTGGCGGACTTGCGGCAGACTTTCTAACAAACGGACTTGCCTACATACGATCACACAAAAGTCTGACGGATTCGTACGTGATGACGTGCACCGGACTAAAATAAGGAAGTTGATAGCCAATAGCTTCCCTAGCGTGGGTTTTATGTCCGTCGGACTAGCATACAGGCGAGCGGATTTCTGGGTCCGGCGTAGTTACGACGTAAAGTTTTGAAGCATGTTTCAAATCTAAAGTCCGTCAGATTTGCGGCTGGAAAAGTCCGCTGAAAGTCCGGGGAAGCCCAAACACGATCGGATTGTCAGCCGTCTTTGGTCCATCGGCGTCCGTCGGACTTTTGTAGACGAAAAGTCCGACCATGTGTACACGGCATAAATCCTGCACTCTCTGCTCTACTTAATCCTGCCCCTTGGGCTCTCTGCTTTACTTAATCTTGACCCCTGCGCTTTGTTTTATACCCCCTTACCCATAGCAGCATAGGTTCAGGTTTTATATAACTATACCCTTTTAAGCCCCTCCCACTGTACCTCCAGTTTGGCCACACCCATGGTTTGCTACGATGCACTAAACGGACAGCATCATTCCCCATGTGTCTATTTCTTTTCAGGGCATGTTAAAAAAAAATGGTGGTTTTATGGGTTTGGCTACAAATAAGGGTGCGATTTTGTTGCTGTGGTCAGTAGGGTGTCACCAGATTTAAATTTGAATATCTGGTAACCTTATTTTACCTGCATTTTTTAAGTTGGTGTCAGGACCACTTTAACATCAGTGATTCAACTGCATCATTACTTTTCGATTGTTTCCACCTCTCCATCTGCAAGTCCTGGAGCCCTCGCACCATACAGCGGCATCCTGACGATCTTTTGAACGATTGCCAAGTCTCATTCACCCAACTCCTCATTTCACCCCTTTTACTCTCACGGCTTGTCAAGCACAAGTGGATGTTTTGCTGTTTAATTAGAGCAAATCGTCTTCCTGGCGCTCCGGCAAGATGAGACGTTACACTTTTTCTGTTAACCAGTTCTAGAGGGACTGTCGGAGTTTAAACAGGTGGATGATGGAGTGTCAGATGTATTCCTTTTTGTCAGTAAACCCAGCATGAGACGCTCGCTGCTTTTGTCAAGGCTCTCCGAGTTGGTGGCATATGATACGCACAGGGCCGCCGTCAATGTTTTATCAAAAGTTGTAAAGGAAACTATTGTGTCACACTAAAATATAAATAAATCCCAACTGAATGACATTTCATTTTCAAAAGCAGTGTGTCATATACAGTCGGCTTTTTTTTTTTTTTTTTTAATAAAATTTTATAAAATGTAATATTTTCTAACAAATTAGTTGCTTTTACCTCTTTTTTCAATCCTTTGTTGCATCTCAGTGTTGCTCATCTGCTACAGCAGTGGTTCTCAACTCCAGTCCTCAGGACCCACCAACAGGCCAGGTTTGCAAGATAGCTGAAATACATCACAGGTGATATCACTTGCTGCTCAGTGATTGCAGTATTCTAGTCTGCAACTCCCCCAAGGTAATACTTAAAATCTGGCCTGTTGGTGGGTCCCGAGGACAGGAGTTGAGAACCACTGTGCTACAGCCTCTTTGCAGACACTTCCTGTCTACGTGCACTCCGATGGCTACATTGCGTTTTATTTGTGCGAGTTTTTGGATGGTGCCAACAGTGGACCATGTGTGCGGAAACTTCCACTTTTATGCCCCGTACACACGGTCGGATTTTCCGACGAAAAATGTGTGATAGGACCTTGTTGTCGGAAATTCCGACCGTGTGTAGGCTCCATCCCACATTTTCCATTGGATTTTCCAACACAAGAAGTTTGAGAGCAGGCTATAAAATTTTCCGACAACAAAATCCGTTGTCGGAATTTCCGATCATGTGTACACAAATCCGACGCACAAAGTGCCACGCATGCTCAGGATAAATAAAGAGATGAAAGCTATTGGCTACTGCCCTGTTTATAGTCCCGACGTACGTGTTTTACATCACCGCGTTCTGAACGATCGGATTTTCCGACAACTTTGTGTGACCGTGTGTATGCAAGACAAGTTTGAGCAAACATCCGTCGGAAAAAATCCTAGGATTTTGTTGTCGGAATGTCCGATCAATGTCCGACTGTGTGTACGGGGCATTAGTCTTCATTAGCGGCCCATGCGACAAGGTGACAATGCAGGATCACAACTGGGTGACAGGGAATGAGCGTTATTACCCTATAACAGGAAGTATCTGAACTGGAACCTTCAAGGCAGGATCAGGTATTATTCCATGAAAGCTGCAGATTACAAACTTTTGAAGGCAACATTTGAAATGATAATTGATATAGAAAGTGCAGTGCTGAGTCATGAAATACTTGCATAAACCTAAAAAATTATGTGAAACAAAAACAACATATAAAGTGCACGATTAAAAATCCATGTAAGGAAGTGCAAAAAAAGTCCATAATAATATTAAATGTCCCACAGGTGGATATTTGATTGGTGAACAACTTCATGTGTAATTGTGGAATATAAAACCTCCAGACGCCGCCCGCCGCTGCCGACGCCTCCGGTAAGCGGCGGAGGGCACCGGAGTGCGACAATAGGGTCCTCTCTGTGGCTGGGCATGGAGACGAGTGACGGGAAGATGGCCCCCACCTGTCTCCATGACATTGCAGGGCGGAAGCGACGTAAAAATGTCACTTCTGCCCAAAGCTCTTACAGGGCCATTTTTTAAAATCTTTTTTTATGACTTTTTTTTTTTTTTATAGCATTTTAATCTAAATATGAGATCTGAGGTCTTTTTGACCCCAGATTTCATATTTAAGAGGTCCTGTCATGCTTTTTTTTCTATTACTAGGTATGTTTACATTCCTTGTAATAGGAATAAAAGTGACACAATTTAAAAAAAAAAAAAAAACAATGTAAAAATAAAATGTAAAATAAATAAGAAAAAAAAAAAAAATTTTAAACGCGCCCCGTCCCGCCAAGCTCGCACGCAGAAGCGAGCGCATACGTGAGTAGCCCGCATATGAAAACTGTGTTCAAACCACACATGTGAGGTATCGCTGCGATTGTTAGAGCGAAAGCAATCATTTTAGCCCTAGACCTCCTCTTTAACTCAAAACATGCAACCTGTAGAATTTTTTTTAAACGTCGCCTATGGAGATTTTTAAGGGTAAAAGTTTGTCGCCATTCCTCGTGCGGGCGCAATTTTGAAGTGTGACATGTTTGGTATCAATTTACTCGGCGTAACATTATCTTTCACAATATAAAAAAATTGGGCTAACTTTACTGTTCTCTTATTTTTTTATTCAAAAAAGTGTATTTTTTCCAAAAAAAGTGCGCTTGTAAAACGGCTGTGCAAATACGATGTGACAGAAAGTATTGCAACGACTCTAGGGTGTTAGTAAAAAAATTGTATACTGTTTGAGGGTTCTAAGCAGTTTTCTAGCAAAAAAACTGTTTTTAACTTTAACTTGTAAACAACACATCTAAAAAAAGAGGCTCGGTCCTTAAGTGGTTAAAGTTTATGTAAGATTTTAATGATTGCATTTGAATCTACTTTAACCCTATTACGATCCATTTAACCCATTTTTTTTAAAGCTTGCAAGTTCAGACCTAGTTTATCAGCATTGGTATGTGGCAATAACTCTCTTTGCTGCAAAGTTAATTCATATTCTCACAGCAAGGGGCTTTTTACATTTGAACTTATGTAGCACCCTCCTAGATAGTTGCTAGGATTAGGTAGATTTCGTTTTGGCTCACTGTGTTCGGTGAAGCTGTATTTTTGCCGTTAGGTAAATTTAGCTTGCGTCACTGTAATCAGTGTGCCTGCAATTGCTGTGTTATGTAAATTTAGTTGTGCTCACTGTAATCAGTGTAGCTGCATGTGATTAGTTAGGCTTGTTTGGTGTTTCAGCTGCTGCTGGTTTGTTTCTTTTGCTTTCCAGAAAACAGTAGAATTCTCTGGAACATAGGTGTGAAGCAATGCAAATAGCAGCATGAATATTTATACAGCTCTGACCAGTCCCAGGGAGGGTGGCCCTGAAGGCTGCTGTGTGTCTGTTTAACCACTTCAGCCCCGGAAGGTTTGCCTGCTTAATGACTGGGCCATATTTTGCGATACGGCACTGCGTCGCTTTAACTGACAGTTGCGCGGTCATGCAACGTTTTACCCAAACAAAAGTGATGTCCTTTTTTTCACACATATAGAGCTTTCTTTTGGTGGTATTTGATCACTTCTGCGGTTTTTATTTTTTGCGCTATAAACAAAAAAAGAGCGTCAATTTTGAAAAAAACAAAACACAATATTTTGTACTTTTTGCTATAATAAATATACCCAATTTTTTTTAAAAAGCACATTTTTTCCTCAGTTTAGGCTGATATATATTCTTCTACACATTTTTGGTAATAAAAATCGCAATAAGCGTGTATTGATTGGTTTGCACAAAAGTTATAGCGTCTACAAACTATCGGAAAGATTTATGGCATTTTCATTATTATTATTTTATTTTTTTTTTACTAGTAAAGGCGGTGATCTGCGATTTTTATCGGGGCTGCGACATTATGGCGGACAGATTGGACATTTTTGACACATTTTTGGGACCATTGACATTTATACAGCAATCAGTGCTATAAAAATGCACTGATTACTGTGTAAATGTCACTGGCAGGGAAGGGGTTAACACTAGGGGGCGATCAAGGGGTTAACTGTGTTCCCTCATGTGTGTTCTATCTGCAGGGGGATGGGAGTGATCAGAGATGACAGATCGTTGTACCTAGCTAGTAGGAACACACGATCTGTCTCTCCTCTCCTCACAGAACAGGGATTTGTGTGTTTACAGACGCACACGTCCCTGTTCTGGCTCTCATGCCCGCGATTGCACGTGACCGCCGGCCATGCGCATCGGTTCCTCCGCAGTGCAGCGGGCGCACGTGCGCTTGCTATCGCCGCTTAAAGGGCCGACGTACATCTACGACGGCTCACGGGAACGGCTACAGAGAGCTGACTGAGGGACTGTCTGCTGTAGATCCAGTCTGGTATCACTAGAGAAAGGTGTCACATGGATGTAGGAAGGAGGCAACCAACTGTCCCTGGGCATTTTGTGAGTAAAGGTTGCTGTGAGAGATCTTAGAGACTTTTGGGCTGCTGCCACTGCTCTGGTGCTATAGAGAGTCAACTGTGTGTGTGTGTGTGTAAAGGGGACATCGGCTGGTGTCCTGAAGAGCTCAGTCTATCCTTTCTTGGTGAAGGGACTCTGCTCTTATTGCTCAAAGAAAAAAGTGTGTATCAAAAAACAACAAAGAAAAATTCCCAGCTGACTTACCAACCAGCCTGCAATAAAGCAAATTGACCTTGTATTGTTTGGTTTGCACACATTTGCAAATATATGCTTAAAGCTGAGTTCCACCCACGTTTGCAAGGTGGTCTTAAACTAAAGACCACCCCTCATTTTTGGATATCTATTTTTTTTTCTTTCCTACCTTTTTAGAAAGAATAAATTTGCTTAAGTCCTAGCCCAGCCGCGGCGCAGTACGTCACGTCCTCTTCTGCCCTCCTCCTTCTCCCCTGCTGCCTTCTGGGACCTGTGTGTGTTCCAGAAGACGAGCTAGCCATTCACAAAGCGCCGCGTGTCTTGCGCATGCACAGCAGGAAAGCGGCTGTGAAGCTTGAAGGCTCCACTGCCGGTTTCCCTTATTTGGAATGGCAGCGCCTGCACCCGAGCTGGTGGACAAATCAGCCGGGGGGGGGGGGGGGGGGGGGGAGACATCGTGGGCTCCCTGGTCAGGTAAGTGTCCTTATTAAAAGTCAGGAGCTACATTACTTGTAGCTGCTGACTTTAAAAAAAAAAAAAAGCTGGAACTCCGCTTTAAGCTGCAGGGCCACTTCACAGCACCCAAGTGTACTGTAGTCCTAATTCTATAAAGATTGAGAGCCTCCAAAGTTGGAGCACATCATATAAAATAATTGATAGAATAAGGGAAGGGATGACTGAAGGGAGCCCACCCCTCCTTAAATGTATAGGGGCGCCCTGAACACTCAGCAATAGCACAAGGAGAGCAAAGGTGTCCAGTGTGCCCCCTCACCAAATAACCAACGGTACAAGCAAATGGCAACCACCCCAACCTATAACTGGCCTTTGCAGCAAGAAGCAAATGAAAGGGTGATGACCGGCAAGCTGTTTGTCCTGTCTAACAATTCACATTAAAACCAGAAGCTTGTGTGCTTTCAACTGGTTCTACCTCAAAGCCAAGTCCACAGTTTGCTTCTGCAAGGACTTGTGCTTCAGCTCTACAGAAGGAAGTTTACAGGAAAGATGAATGCGGCCAAATTACAAGGATATCCTGGACGAAAACCTTCTCCAGAGTGCTCAGGACCTCAGACTGGGCCCGAAGGTTTACCTTCCAACAAGACAATGACCCTGAGCACACAGCTAAAATAACGAAGTAGTGGCTTCACAACAACTCCGTGACTGTTCTTGAATGGCCTAGCCAGAGCCCTGACTTAAACCCAATTGAGCGTCTCTGGAGAGACCTAAAAATGGCTGTCCACCAACAAGGAGGAATGGCAGAGGATCCCCAAATCCAAGTGTGAAAAACTTGTTGCATCTTTCCCAAAAAGACTCATGGCTGTATTAGATCAAAAGGGGCTTCTACTAAATACTGAGCAAAGGGTCTGAATACTTAGGACCATGTGATATTTCAGATTTTCCTTTTTAATAAATCTGCAAAAATGTCAACAATTCTGTGTTCTTCTGTCAATATGGGGTACTGTGTGTACATTGAGGGAAAAAAAATGAACTTAAACATAAATATATATATATCTTTCTTTAGTTATTTTTTATTGGTTGAACTACATGGACTTGTGTCTTTTTTCAACCTAACTATGTAACTATGTATACTTAACGCTCTTTCTTGCTGGCGGTCCTTCAGACTTCTTTCTGGTTATATTTCAGGGGCTTCTAACCAGCGGCGTGGAGTTTGAGTCCCTCCCGGCTGCGCTTTCGCTCCCTGCAGAGTCCGGCCTCTATCCAGTAACACTAGTGGGCGTGCCTAGAACCACTGGCCAGATAACTGTCAATGGTGAGTATTCATTTACACTACATTAAGAAAGTCACATGGCTTCAAAAAGACTGAAAGTAAGAAATCAACTACCGGCTAGTGGTCAATTTATTGGAAATCATTGGACAAAAAATTGTATATGTTGCCCTTTGCTACTTACTATAAAAAAAAAAAAATTATTTTAAAAGCTGAAGTTATTTACTAGATTAGTCTCTGCTAGGGACCAACTTATTCAATTTAAATTCCTGCATCGTATATATCTTACTCCAGCTGGATTGGCTAAGATTTTCCCTACCCAGTCACCTAGTTGCTTGTGGTGCAGTTCCCTCACTGTCGATTTCATGCATATCTTTTGGAATTGCTCAAACATCCAAGCTTTTTGCAAAGGGGGTCACAGAATGTATAGCAGAAGTAACCGCCAGGAATATACAGCCCATGATAGAGGTGTGCCTTTTGGGTCTGGTAGACAATCTAGCCCCAAAGAGAGTAACTCGTTCTTTGCTGACAATCATAATTAATTACGCTAGAAAAATTATAGTGTTATCATGGAAAAAGCCCAATCCTCCATTTGTATCAGCGTGGAAGGGGGTGATTAAAAGGGCTGCACCTTTATACAAGGCTACATACATTAGCAGGGGCATACCACAGAAATTTGATTACGTGTGGGGCAGTTGGATGCATAGTGAAACTACGGTGGCGGATTGAGTGGCACCTAATAGAAGGCACCGGTTGTGACATTTAACATGTATGTAACTATTTGACATATTGAAACTTACTATTAACTGTCATTAGGAAAATGTGGCCTTATTATCGTTATTTTGATCCTATCACTGAGTGAGGGTCTGGAAGGAGGAGAGAGTCAGTGCTGAACAAATGTAAATAGTTCTTTTTGTGTGTGGGTCTTGTGTATACTTGTTATGTTAAAAAGCAATAAATAAAACTTTTCAAAAAACAAAAAAGCTGAAGTTATCTAAAAAAAAATATTCTGCAGCTAGTCACATCACTTACCTGTAATGGATGTCCTACATTGTTCCGGCTGCTGGATCCTGGAGAAATCTTCACTATAGGGATGCCCCATCCTCTTCCTGTCTTTTGGCACATCATTGGTTAACAGATTTGGGTCCTCAGGCAGAACAGCAGTACAGATGATCCGATGGGGACACGCTTCCTCCTCCTCCTCCCTTTCCATTGAGAAAAGTTCCTCATTGGTTATTATATTAAGATATATGTGGCGCTAACTCAATAAATGTGAATAGAACAATGCATAAACAAATCAAAGAAATCAATATAGTGAATTCCACGTCAAGTCAGTATTCAGTGTAATAAAAGGCAGGTGCAATTGATTAAATATGTAAAACTTCAAGTCCAGAAATAAAAATCCAAAATTCATAAAAGTGCAGAAAAGTACATGTGCACACAGAATCTTCAATGTCAGCGACATACAAAATGATGTATTTCATCATTAATTGTTTTTCATCTATTTATACTTCTTAGAGGCACAATTAAAGTCCCATACAGTACTATAGACCTTTTTAGGAACACATTTGCACATTCAATGTCAGCGAGACGTGCATTACAAAGTGCAATTATCAAAATTGCAAATAAGCTTCCATTATAAATGTGTAGTCACAATCTCCTCCACCATCATCCGTAATCCACCACAAGTGTGCCCAAGCCTCTCACCTCAAGTAAAGACCCCAACGGTCTAATGGCACTTCAGGTAGATAAAAATCATGAGGGCACTATGCGATTCCCAATCTTCTCCTTGGAGTGTCAGACACGGTTGAGGTATGCAGTAATGGCGGTGGATAGGAACAAGCAGTGTTCTCCCTCTATGTTAAATATGCCCTACTTAGACTCCTCCACTCACCTCCATTTACAACTCATAGAAATTAAAGGAAATCTTAATAGTGTAGTATTTCAATCAAATCAAATTTATTTGACAGCAGCAACTTACATATAAAATTGGAATTATCAGCATTGATCTGTTCAAAAACTTCCGCGACCCGAAGTAGAACGTCAGGTGATGATGTTCTTCCGGTTGTGGCTGAGACCGGAAGTTTTTGGATAGATAGTGATAGATAATAGATGCTGATAATTCCAATTTTAGATGTAAATTGCTGTGAAATAAATTAGATTTTATTGAAATACTACACTATGGGGATTTCCTTTATCTTCTATGGAGGAGAGAGTCTATGTAGGACATATTTAACACTGCTTGTTCCTATCCACCACCATTACTGCATGACCTCTACCGTGTCTGACGCTCCAAGGAGAAGATTGGGAATTGCATAGTATCCTCATGATTTTTATCTACCTGAAGCGCCATTAGACCGCTGGGGTCTTTACTTGAGGTGAAACTGTGAGTTGTAAATGGAGGAGAGTGGAGGAGTCTAAGGGGGACATATTTATCATAGAGGGAGAACACTGATTGCTCCTACCCACCTACCATTATACAAAAATGCTCCAAAAATTTGAAAAACAAAATCATACATTAACAAACGGTCGATGATAGATAGTCCACTATACAGTGCTAAATTAGTGAAGTCCAAATATAATAATCCTAAATAAAGTGCCAAGTGAATGGTTGTGGGAATCAGGCCCCTCCAGGGACAACAAAGACGCAGTAATGAGAGCCCGTGCCAGAGAGATAAGATAAATAAGGATGTAAAAAAAATGGTTAAAATCCTACGCTTATCCTTATTACTCTGCTGGTGAAGGGAAGTGTGACTATTGAAATGGAGAAATCAAACACATAAATAAATAAATGAAAATATATAGATAAACAAAAGCTGCGACCTAAAAGGTTTGAACCCCTACCATAAGCATCTAATTATCTATGCTTATGGTAGGGGTTTCGGACCTATCTAAAGTAAATAAGGACACCACTTCAGTGCACCTTCACCATCCAATCCAAAATACGCTTACTGGATTTGACCTCTTAAGTAATGATAAGTCAAAATGCACTTGTATCACAGAAAAACGTGCTATTCCACAGATAGGTGGCATCTTTAAGCAATAACTACCTGTCAGAAACCATGAAATCAGGCGGAGACAGAAGTACAGTTAAATTACACTTGTTTAATAATAAAAGTAAAAAGAACAAACGTAGTCAAAACATAGCTAAAGTTCAGTAACCAGAACGGATAGTCAGCCAAGCCAGGAGCAAGGGATCAATGTAGTGGAACAGCAAGCAGGATCTGGAGCCAGAAGGGATGTCAGCAAAGCAAGTCTTGGACAGGATCGCAGGAGAATGTTTCTGTGATGTTGACCAAGGCAAAGGCAGAGATCCACTGGGCTGAACAGCTTAAGTAGGCAGGACTGACGAGCAGGATATCAGCAGCTGAGTACCTGTGGAGAGATAGGAGCTGGCAATTAGCCGGCAGCTGAGCTCCCAGCTCAGGGAACGAAGGGC
Organism: Aquarana catesbeiana; assembly: GCF_042186555.1. Classification (NCBI taxonomy): domain Eukaryota; kingdom Metazoa; phylum Chordata; class Amphibia; order Anura; family Ranidae; genus Aquarana; species Aquarana catesbeiana. The sequence goes on along the minus strand of NC_133328.1, from coordinate 627,861,406 downwards.
TGAGCCCAGCCCTGACACTCCCATCATTCCAAGACTACGAGCTTGACCATAATCATGGAGAGAAAGCCAGGTAACCATAAATCCGTAAAAGCCAGTGGTTTATTAAAACAAAGTAATGATACTCACAAACATTATCAGCTTGATGATGTTGCGAATGTCTGGCCCTTCCCATGCATTACGTCACAACTGATGTCATCTGGGGCATGGATTCGGATTTCCGAAATCTAAAAGGGCCGATGGTACTATGTGATCAGCTCTATAATAATTAAAATTGACACTCTCAGGCCACCACTAGTTTTATTTTTTTAATTCCTTATTTAGCTTTTCTCAGAGTTATAGGGGGGATACATCAAATAATGACAACACCTCAGGAACTGAGATAGCAGGGTATAATAAAGCTAAGACATCACTGGAACTGGAAATAACCTCATCTATCTGTAGAAATCGAGAACTTGTCTAAAGATAGGGATGTATAAGATTCCTGGGGTAGGGGGTTACACCACTAGTTTTATGTTGGGTAGCTTTAATACCCTTGAGATGGGTCAAGCCCCATATAAACTTTAATAATTTATTTTGGAGTATTCACAGAATGAGATTAGGTATAGGAATGGGAAGCAATAAAAAGAAATGAAGTAGCTTTTGGAAAAATTCTATTTTTTAATGACAGTTAATTTACCAATCCAGAGGATTTGATATCGGCTCTAGAAGTGTAGGAGAGCAGTAATATAAGAAGGGGATAATTTGATTGGTATGCAATAGTGAAATTTCCACGTGGGAATTTTGGTAAGCTTTCTGCTAACTTTGAAGCTGATTTCCATGTTTCCTGTCACTTTAGATAGTTTGTGTGGACCAAGATGGTCCAAACAAATGATTTCCTTCACTAACTGCTGCAGTGTCTCAAAGCCCTGTATGAACTATATGTAGCTTCAGCTACATACAGTACACAGCACTGGATTCTGGCTGTAAGGCTTCCCATCTCATACCCAGAACAATACAGAGTCGGTCTGAGCGGCACTCATCCATTCATAGGCAGCTTTGTACTCTGTGAATTAATACAAAGCTTCCTCTGATTAACTGAGTCGAAGAGTGCGACGTCATTATCATGCCTCTCCTCAACTCTGCTCCTTTGTTTATTATAGGCTGACAAAAACAAAAAATATTACAAAAAATGTTTTTTTTTTTTTTTTTTTGGAGTTAATTCAAATATTTTTATTTAAGTAATTGTTTCTGACAATCACATTATTTTTTTTTTTTTTTCAAAAGATTTTATTGAAAATTTTCACAGAATAACAGGTAGAGTTTGACATACAGTTCAGTGAAGCAGGTCACATTTTTTCAATAGGCTTTGATAGGTAAAAACAGGGAATACAAGAGCAGTTGATAGAGAGTGAATACGGGCGTATGGCCCTGGTAGGTAATGAAGTAAATATTGATATATGTACAAACTATGGGTGTTGGCTCGATGAGATTGGATGTAGTGTGCAGGGGGAGGTTCAGAACGTTTTGTGAGCACCTCCGATTACGTTCACCCCTAAATGGGACCTTCGCTGTGAACGAAAAGGGAGGAACAGGGAGAGACATGAGATATGCTTAATTATAACGGTCTGGTGAGTGACGGGTGGATGTGTCAAAAGAGGTTAAATACATCCGAAGCTCAGGCCAAGCCTAAGGAGTGTCGGTCGTGTGGGGGAGATCTATTAGTGGCGAAAAAGGAAGGGTAGTGAGTGTGTAAGAAAATGTTATGATCAGATCTTGTGCGCCTGAGTATGTCAGGTCAATGTCGTTTGAGGTGGGGAGAACGGGGTAATAGGGGATAGAGTGGGTGTTAGGGGGGGGTCGGTAGGGGACAGGCCACAGAGAGCTCTCAGGGGTGAGGAGGGGGTGAAGATGAAGAGGTCGAGCGTGTTTGGGGCTGTCTGTAGTGGAGCCAGCATGCCCAGGTGATCTGGAAGTTAGTGGGTGTGTCTTTGGCTTGGGCAATGAGTTGTTCCATATTCGCTATCCTGTCGACCCTGTGGATCCATTCCTCTAACGTGGGAGGGGCGGGACGTCTCCAATGTGCGGGAATACACAGGTTGGCTGCATTGATCAGATGTAAAGTTAGAGATTTTTTGTAGGAGCCGGGGGATCCTGGGGTGTGGTGCAATAAGTAGCGGGCAGGGGAGAAGTCTGGGGTGTAAGTGGTGATTTGAGAGATTAGCTGATGGATTTCTGACCAGAATGGTTGTATGAGGGGGCATTCCCACCATATGTGGAGCAGGGTACCACGAGAGGCATTACACCTCCAGCATGTCGGAGGGACTGAAGGGTGGAAGTGGTGTATCTTGTCGGGGGTCCGATACCATTTTGAAAATAATTTGTATCTATTCTCCTGTGTCGTGACGTTGATGGAGCCCTTATGCATGAGGGTGAATATGTGCTCCCATTCCGTGGGGGTGAGGTCTAGTGTCAGGTCTTTTTCCCACTGTTGTATAATTTTGTCTTCTTTGACCCTATGACCTGAGAATAGAAGGGAGTAGTTTACAGAAATTAGGTGACCCTGAGGTTCTGTAGAAGTGCAGAGAGATTCAAATTGGGTGAGATCTCTGTGCCAGAGGGATGATTGTCTGGATGATTGAAGGAAATGTCTCACTTGTAAATATTTGTAAAAGGGTATGTCATGGTTGGGCATTTTGACAGAGAGGGTGTGGAAAGGGAGGAGAATCCCATTGTGATAGAAATTCTGCGCCCTAGCTTGCGAGGTGAGAGAATCCAATGTTGGGTCTTTTAAGGTGAGTCCAGGGGGGAAGTCTGGGTTATTGTCCAAAGGGGTCATGGGGCCTGGCGAGGTCGAAAGGGCAAGTAATTTGCAAGTTCTTTTGAAAAGAGAGAGTGTGGTACCAATGAGAGGGTGTGAGGTGAGTTCTCTGGGAACATTTGCGTGGGTTATCCAAGGTGCGTTGCAAGTGGGGAGGTCTGCGAATGAAGCTTCCAGGGTGATCCAATCCTTTGAGGGACGGTGGACATGCCAATCCACCAGTCTGGTCAGGTGGCAGGCCCAATAGTATTTTTGGAGATCTGGGAGACCCAGACCCCCCCTTTGTTTGGGAAGAATTAACCTATCCCAGCTAAGGCGTGGATGTTTGGAGGCCCACACAAAGGTCCTGCAGAGAAGTCTGTAGGAGGCAAAGAGGGAAGGTGGTAGTGCAATCGGGATGGCTTGGAGGAGGTATAGAAGTCTTGGAAGAATATTCATCTTTAATATTGCGATTCTGCCCATCCAAGAAAATGAGCCTAGATTCCATTTCTTTAGGTCATCCTGGATGGATCTAAGCAGCGGGGGGAAGTTTCTGGTGTACAGGTCTGTTAGATGGGTGGTAATCTTTATTCCCAGGTATGTGATTTCAGATCTTTCCCAGATGAAAGGAAAGTTATTCCGGCACAGGTCTACCGTTTCCTTCGGTAAGGTGATATTTAAGGCTTTGGATTTTTCAAAATTTATTTGAAGATTGGATAAGTTTTTGAAAAGAGCAAAGTCCGCCAGGAGGTTAGGGATAGTCGTTATAGGGCCCATCAGAAAGAGTAAGATATCGTCGGCGTAGGCCGCTAGTTTATATTGCTTTTGTCGTATGTCAATTCCTCTGATAGCAGGGTTATTTCTCAGTTTGCGGAGTAAGGGTTCTATCGTCATGATGAAAATTAGGGGTGATAGGGGGCATCCCTGGCGGGTCCCATTGGACACAGAGAAGGCGCTCGACAAGCCGCCATTAATCCGTATTCTAGCGGTCGGCGAGGCGTATAGTGCTAGGATCATTTGTAGCATACGTGGGGGAAGGCCAGCTGCCCGCAGGGTGGCTTCCATGTAGTCCCACGCGACCCGGTCGAACGCCTTCTCTGCGTCCAGGGAGAGAAAGAATCCTTTTGTAGTGGTTGTAGTAAGCCAGTGGTGAATGTTGAGTGCCTTTGTGGTGTTGTCTCTGGCCTCTCGGCCAGGGACAAAACCTACTTTGTCAAGAGAGATAAGGGATGGAATAAAGGGGAGAATGCGGTTGGCAAGAACTTTAGCGTATAGCTTTAAATCCACGTTGAGAAGGGATATGGGGCGGTAACTGGGGACTAATGTGGGGTCTTTGCCCTGTTTTGGAATAAGTGTGATATGGGCTTCCAGTAAATCTTTGTGAGCGGTGGAAGGTGTTGTAAGGTCATTAAGTGCTTTTGTTAAGTGTGGTACAAGAATAGTCGGGAATGTTTTGTAGTAGGCTGTCGTGAGGCCATCCGGTCCTGGGCTTTTGCCTGTCTTCATTTGTTTTAAGGCCTCGAGGATTTCGTTAGTAGATATTGGGAGGTCCAGTGTATGTGAGTCCTCAGGGGAGAGCGGGGTAGGGCCAAATTGTGTTAAGAAGTCAGTAAGTGTTTTCGTGCGATCTTCCGCTGTGCCTGTCGTCTGAGTAGGTGAAAGGTTATACAAGTTCGTGAAATATTGGACGAATTGCGCCGAAATACCTTCATTGGTGACCACTGCCTCTCCATTGGGGTTGATAAGCTTGTGAACTGTACGAGAGGCTTTCTTGGTTTGAAGAGCCCTCGCCAGAAGTTTACCGGCTTTATTGCCGAATTCGTAATAAAGTTTTTGAGACAGTGCGAACTTGCCTTTAACCATTGCCGTCAGTGTTTCTAAGAGTTCTTCTCTAGCCTGGGAGAGGTCATCTATTGACGCGATAGAGAGGGAGGCCTTATGTGTCTGTTCTAGGGCGCGGATACGGGCCGTTAGCTCCTCAATGCGGGTGTTTGTAAGTTTTTTTCGGTGTGCAGCTATGGCCATTAGTTCTCCGCGGATGACACATTTGTGAGCCGCCCATGTGATTGTAGGTGTTATGGCAGGAGTAGCATTTTCTTGAAAGAAGTTGGAGAGGCAAGTGGTCAGTCTTTGAATGTACATCTCGTCCGTTAGTAAAGAGCTGTCTAGACGCCAAATGCGTGTCTTTATGTTGGGTGAGCCCCAACGTAAGGTCATGGAGATGGGGTTGTGGTCTGAGAGTATGGCCGGGTCTATGGTGGCTGTAGAGAGGCATGAGAGGTCAGTTTGTGAGAGAAAGAAGTGGTCAAGTCTAGAGTACTTATTGTGTGGAATGGAGAAGAAGGTAAAGTCTTTTTCTTTGGGATGTAATGTACGCCAGGTGTCATGAAGAAGTAGATTATGTAACTGTTGCTTGATCGACTTTAGTGCCCGGTAGGACAGAGAGGAGGCCCCGTTGGACGTGTCTAAGGAGGGGGTTAAGGGTATGTTGAAGTCGCCGCCCAGAATGAGGGTCCCCGATTGGAAGCTAGAAAGTTGTTGGAGGGTGTTTCGGAAAAAGGTGACTTGGCCGGTGTTGGGAGCATAGATGTTGGCAATTGTGATATGTAATTGGTTCAAGGTGCCCTTAATGAAGAGAAATCGACCTAGCGGGTCAGTTTGTACGTCAGAAATTTGGATTGGACAATGTTTAGAAATTAGTATGGAAACGCCTTTTGATTTTGCCTCTGGGTTGGAGGAGTGGAAGGCTGTAGGGAAGAAGTGGTTTTTCAGTTTGGGGATAGAATCTGTCCTGAAATGGGTCTCCTGTATAAGAGCGATATGTGTTTTAGCTCGTTGTAGAGAATAAAGGAGTTGGGACCTTTTTTCGGGCACGTTGAGTCCTCGTATGTTTATTGCAAGTAGTTTGAGAGAGTGTAGCTGTGTCTGGGGTAAATCCATGGGGACACTGGAATTCTGCGGGCCTGTCATTGGCATTTGGGGGGAAAGGCCAAAGGGGGACACGGGGCAGAGGGGAGGTGGAGTCCGGTAAGCCGGAGAAGGATGAGGTGTAAGGGTGTTTGTATCTGGGGGAAAGGCCGACGAGATGTGGGACTATGTGTCCGACGACCTCTGGTGTCTTTAGTCGGCGTGGGATGGGACGCGAGCAGTGAGGGAGTCCCAACAGGGGTGACTACGCCACTGCTCGAACCCGCGTGGGGGTTAACCAAAAGCCCTGGCTGAGAGGGAAAAAACTAGGGGTGATAAGCAGTGGACGGGAAGTGAGCCGCGACCACAGGGAGGCGCGTCAAGGTTAAGTAGGAGGTGTTAGTTATGTATTGTCCGGAGGGGACCAAAAACTGTCCTAACAGGGGAATATCTTATTGGAGCAATGAGTTAGGATTAGGGCGGGGCATGTGGAGGCCTAAGGTCATGGGAGTAAGGTCATGGGAGGAGGTAGAGACCTGTTGTACTCGAAACATATAGCAGGGTACGCTATCATGTCTAGGAGGTGTGTAAACAATTGTTTTAACAAAACAAGTCTAACTACTCGGACTAAGCAATAAGAGATTGGCAATCAAGAAGAAACAATGAACACTTGAGATAAACAATTAATTCGTATATAAATGTTTAGAGTACATAAAACATAGGTGCAACAATGCCCTCGTGCTAGTATATTAAATTATGGGGCTGGGACTGACACTTCATCCTCTAGCTAGGTCAATATGATGACGGCCAGCTTAACCGGTCCCAACTATGTATGAAGAGGCGGCCGGACAGCAGAGTGTGAGTCCCAGGTCAAAAGGGTGCGTAACCCACAAAAAAAAAACAAAAAAAAAAAAAAACAGACTTTAGTTAGAGATGATGTTGTATCATAGGATGCAGCCCCCTAGGGTAAGAATTACATTACAACAATACTTGCGGCTTGTGAAGGTTGTAGGCTTAAGAGTGAAGAGTCCAGGATTCTTCTCTGCTGATCTGCGGTAAGAGGAGAGAGGAAGTGGCGACCTTCTGATCACATTGAGGATGGATGGTTGTGTCCGTTCAGCGATCAGTGACAGATGAGTGATGGTCTTGCCTGGAGTCAGATACGGGGATCAAAGCAAAACGGCGGAGATGTGCTGCAATCGGGAGGCCTGTCGGTGTCAGTCCTGATTCAAGACTCTTGATGGTTCCATCTCATCTGGCGGTGGGAGCGGGGAAAGCGATCTGCGAGCGGAAGTCCGTGTCACTTGTAGGCTGAGACACCCGGAAGTCCGCGGTGTGCGAGTCGCACTGGAGTGTATCCGTGGTATGGGGTGTAACAGGAAGGAGCTGGTAGTGCGTCCCGAAGGAGGTGGTCATCTTGTCGAGGTGCGTTGTGGGAGTTGTAGTATCTGAAGTAGATAGATGTTGCTGGGCAGAGGAGGAAGTGGGCGGTAAGGCGGGCTGCCATAAACGGTGGATATGACTTGTGTCAGAAATAACACAGGCTAGACGGCCAAAACAATGAAAATAAAGTAAAAACAGTTTTAGAAACAAAAATCCGGTAACTGGGAGGTAAAAGGACTGATCAATGTCAGAAAACGTCAACGAAAACCGGTATAACAAGTTCTGAAAGGCCCTGGAGCTGATTAACGGTCCCTGCGAGCCCTCCTAGACCGCGGTGACTCAGTTGGACTGTTAGCAGGGTACCCCGAACGAGGGCCGGTAGGATGCCTGGTGGCGGAAGGGGATCGCCTCCTGCGATACCTCGTTCCTTGTGCTTCCATCGGTTCCTCCAAAGGGGCAGCCTTTGTCGCGACCTTGTGGCGGAATTCGGCGTACCAGTTCGGTACGTCTATGAGCGGTATTCCCATGGCACCGCAGAAGTGCGGCAGATCTTCAGGCACTTTCAAGAGGGCTGTGCGGCCCATCGTGGTGGCTGATAGGCAGAATGGATATTTCCATTTGTATGGGATGCCTTTAGATCGGAGGGTATCCAGGAGAGGTTTCAGGTCTCGACGGTGTCGCAGGGTGATACCTGAAAGATCTTGAAATATCTGCAATGTATGCCCTTCATGAAGAATCTGCGTTCTACCCCTTGCCTGTCGGAGAATCTCTTCCTTAATTGCATAGTTGACAATGCAGCATACGATATCGCGCGGCGGGTCTGTATCTCTCCCCTTGGGTCTCAAGGCCCTATGGATTCTCTCCATAGCGACCGTTGTTTGCGGCGGTCTGCCTAGTAGATTGTTAAAGAGGCTGGTCACTGCAGCGGGCATGTTGTCTCCCTCGAACGATTCTGGCAGACTCCGTATTCGAAGATTGTGTCTTCGGCCTCTGTTATCGAGGTCCTCTAAATGACGCTGCATGTCCCTCATCTGAAGGGTATGAGAGTCAATCCGAGTGGCAGCTTTGCATAGTGTTGCCTCGTGGCGATCTACTGTTTTTTCAGTGATGTGCACTCGGTCATTCAGAGCGCGTATGTCCAGTCTGAGTTCTGAGATGGCGGCAGAAAGGGTGTCCTTTATGTCGTCTGCAATTGCCCGTAGATCTTGCATATTGATAGGAGGGTGTGGGGTGAGCTCGATGTCTGCTCCGGTTGTGCGGGGCTGTGACTGAGGGGACCTCGTTTGCTCCGTAGGCGATAAAGGCAGAGGCTGTGTGTGGGTCGGTCCGTGGCGGGAAGCCGCCATGTTCCCTCTCTGGGAGCGGGACATCTCCGGAATATTGCGGTTTAACCCCCCGTTTAGTTCCCGGGGAGAGCGGGATCTGGAGGCAGAGGAGTTTTGGGAGGCAGTCCCCATCGTTTGTGAAAGGAACGGAGTTAGCAATCCTCCAAAATTAGTCAGGGTATCCCTGTGGTGGCAGGAGCTCGGGGATTAGGCTTCCTTCTCCATGCCAGGTCAGGCCACGCCCCCATCACATTATTAAATATATGGCACTGCAGGTCCCACTGCAGCCTGAAGGTGATTGTGTTCATTTAGAGACTGAAGGTTGATTTTGTCAGTAAAGTCTCTAGCCTGCATGTGATGTCAACGTCATAGGTGATAGTGATCACATGATCAGAAACCTCTGCGATTGGCTCCTGGTTATCAGTGGGGACCCAAACTGTTAATGACAACCGGCATGGAGAGCGACCAGCAACTTAAAATGTCAACCGCTGACTTTCATTGTTCTATCTTATTAATTTCCAACTTTCAGTTTATGAATGTGTGCCTGGCAAAGTGGCATTGTGCTGGGAGATGTCAATAAACAGATTTTGGGTGGTAAGGGGTTAATGATTACTTTCTGTCTACATTTTAAGCACTCGAGCTCTCAAAACCGGGAAAAACGATTGAAGCAACACAAGGCAGTTTTCTGTCGCCCTTTTTAGCTTTTCGCAATCATGTTTTTAACCAAAATTACTACATATAAAATTGCTGCCCATACACATGTCAATTTTGGAAGCTTTGAAAACACCACAGTGCCAACCGAAACATACCTTCCATCAATTCCTATCCCATTTATGTTACTCAATAGCAAAAAATAGTAAGTGACAGGTCACTATGCACTATTCAATTCTATGCCGTCATTTTTATTCCATCTGAAACTGTTTTTCATTTTACATGATTAATATCGAAGCAGACGTGTTTTGAAAAAGTGACATCCATTGAAGGCCCCGCCCTCCCCTCGAAATATGAGGGCTGTACTAAAAGTCATGCAAAAGTGGGCATAACATTTTTTTTTTTTTACTGACTTACATAGGTCGTTCAATTGTCACAAGTTGGTAGAGTAATGCCCCGTACACACCATCGGATTTTCAGACGGGGAAATGTGTGATGACAGGCTATTGGCGGTAAGTCCGACCGTGTGTATGCTCCATCGTGCTTTTGTTGTCGGACTTTCCGCCAACAAATGTTGGCTAGGATGCTCTCAAATTTTCCGCCAACAAATGTGCGTTGTCTGACTTTCACATCGTGTGTACACAAGTCCGTCAGACAAAAGTCCAAAGTACAAACACGCATGCTCGGAAGCAGAAGTGGTCGGTCTTGTAAACTAGCGTTTGTAATGGAGAATTAACATTCGTGATGCGGAAAATTCTGAAATCTCCAAATACAGCGCACATTCTTGCTTTCCTGCTGATACTGATGGAGTTATTGCAAACAAATTTTCAAAGGCGTTTTTTTCTAGTGATATCAAGAATAATATTATTATGCTTTTTTTTTTTTATTTGGGCAAGTTACCACAACACCATCCCGTAGTTTTTAAGATCAAAGATACAACTATGTTGGTGTCCCTTGTCAATTTTACATTGTATTTTCTTTATCGTGCATCACGGGACACAGAGCACCATAATAATGACTATCTGGGTTATATGCTACCTTTAGGTGATTGGACACAGGCAACCAATAGTAAGAAGGTTCCTCCCATATAACCCCTCCCATACAGGAAGTACCTTTAGTTTTTTGCCAGTGTCTTGAAGGTGATGGTCATGGCTGTGGAAGCTCTTCAAATTTCTTCAGTAATGTCCCAGTGAGGATGTTATAATCGGATCCATTCGGATGGCATGAAAAGCTAAAGTGGATGGTACCCGAGCCACGGTTCAAGAACAAGGTTTTGCCTGTAATGTGTCCTTTATGGCGATGGACCTTTGTTATATGGTATTCCTGGTCTTCACTTACCCAAGGGAACCAGAAGGGTGCTTTAGAGGTCTAAGGTTGTGGACCCGTACAAAGGGGAACCCGGTCCTTGAAGGTCCTCAGTGGCGCTACCCGCCATGATGGGGGAAGATTGGGCCTGTATCAGGCCCTGCAGTGCGGACCGGTGAGTACTCCCTCTGGGAGGCCAAAAATACTACTATTGTTGTTAACATGATATGTTTTAAATGCGTGCCTTGTGTCCCCAATGTACAGAGGTTACAGATGAAAGCCGGCAGATGCACTTATGCGGGTCTCTCCCGCAAGTGGGCATTGTGTGCCGGGCGCACGTGTGCGCAGGGAGCGTGCGCGTGCGTTGGGGGCGTGCGCCCTGTGCCCGTGCACTGTACCTATCCACCTGCGCGGGTGGCGGTCGCCGCGTGCATCGCGGCATGCCTGTGTGTGCGTGCCGCGTGGGCGTGCGCATGCGCTGTAGGGCACGGGCATACGTGCGTTGGTCACGTGGCGGCGCGCTAGTATAGAGGGAGGTCACGCGCCTGCATGTACAATGCTGCTTGTCAGTCAGGCTCACAGGAGCCTAGTGCGCGGTGGGACACAGAGGTCTGGGCATGTGAGTTAGACAGTTGCAACAGGTTGAAGGCTGGTAAAGGCTGTGGTAGCGGCTATATGCTGGATCCAGCCATATAACTCAGAGGGATTGCTTTTTTTTCCTCAAAACTCCAGGGGTTAAAGGGACTCCTTCAAAAACAGGAGATCAACCTCAGATTACTGCAGCATCAGTCTCCCCTGAAAGACCTGCGGCATTTGGCCTGGCTGAGCCATTGCAGTTGTCAGGCGTAGTGGCCACTACCAATATCCCTGCATCGGCTTATGTTACTAAGAATGACTTAGCATCAGCCCTAGGTGGCCTTGAAGGCAAGATAGCTGGTATGGTTGCCACAGTAACACAGGGAGGGAAGAAATGTCATAGAGCTCCCTCTCCTGAGCCCGGTCCCAGTGGAGAGTCACTTGAGCACCAGAACTCTTTTAGCCACATGGGTCCTTGTGATCTGGATCCAGAATGGGCAGAGGATTTGGAGGAGGAGGCCATTAAAGACAAAGAGGAAGGAGAGGCTGAAGAGTCCTCGGCAGACCAATCCCAATCCCAGAAATTGTTTATCCAGTCCTTGGCTGAAATAGTGAGAGCTGGGTTTAAATTACCCCCGGTACAGGGACCAGGACTCTCCTGTTCTACGTTGGGATCCTTGCATCCTCAGCCAGGTTCCCAGGCGTTCCCTTTGCATCCTTTATTGGAGCAGGTGATTTACGCTGACTGGGACCACCCGGACAGGACATACTTGCCTCCAAAAAGGTTTTCCTTTTTATATCATATGGAGGAAAAATTCAGGAAGAAGTGGGATACACCTTTGGTTGATGCTGCCATTTCTTCAGCGAATAAGAGCCTAACCTGTCCAGTGGATAATGCCCAGGGGTTTAAGGATCCGGCAGATAAAAAACTGGAATCCTTACTAAAAGCTTCCTTTGCGGTGGCTGGGTCAGCAGTACAACCGGCAGTTGTGGCTATCGGTATTTGTCAGGCGTTGAAGGACCGTTTTAAGAAGTTGGTCAGGAACCTGCCTGTTCAAGAGGAATTTTCTGACGAACTGTCAGAACTTCCTCGCGCTTTATGTTTTGCGGTAGACGCATTAAAGGACTCGATCCAGCAGATGTCTCGTTTTGCACTACTCTCAATCCATATGCGCTTTCTTTAACTGTGGTTAAAGAACTGGTCAGCCGAGACGCCATGCAAGAGGCTACTCACGGTTTTTCCTTTTCACGGTGAGCGTCTATTTGGGGAAGATCTGGTTAAATATATCCAAAAGATCTCAGGAAGAAAAAGTTCCTTGCTTCCGGTTAAAAGAAGGAATAAGCAGCCTTCCTTTAAGATTCCCAACGCTCCTGGGCCAAGTGCCTCTTGTCCCAAGCGGTATCGACGGCCTCAGCCACCTACTTTTAAGAAACCTCAGGGTCAAAAAAGACCCTGGACCCCGAAACTAGCCAAAACCAATTCCAAGTCTTCCTTGTGAAGGGGTGCCCCCACTCTTGCGGGTGGGGGGCAGACTGCGGCGGTTTGCAGATGCTTGGGGGAAATTGGTTCAGGACAGGTGGGTCATTTCCACTATAACTCAAGGTTACAAAATAGAGTTCTGGGATTTTCCCCCAACTCGGTTTTTGTTTTTTTATCCAGAGTCCCATGAGACCCGGGGAAAAAGAAGGGACTGTTCCTGGCTTTAGAACAGCTGGAAAGGCAGAAGGTAATTATCGAGGTTCCGCACAAAAAGATTCAAGGGGTTCTACTCGAACCTGTTTACAGTGCCAAAGCCGAACTGAGAAGTAAGGCCCATCCTGGACCTCAAATCCCTCAATTCTTTTCTAAACGTCCGAACCTTCCGTATGGAGTCGGTTCATTCAGTAATCACATCCTTGAGAAAAGGAGTTTTTTTAGCGTCCATAGACATCAAAGACGCATACCTGCATGTACCGTTTTCCGGTCCACATCAAAGATTCCTGCGCTTCGCAGTAGAAGGGTATCATTTCCAGTTTGTGGCACTTCCATTTGGTCTAGCCACGGCCCCTCGGGTCTTCACAAAGGTTCTGGCTCCAGTGTTGGCATTCCTAAGTTTCCAAAAGATCTCGGTGGTAGGATCTCTGGACAACCTTCTGTTAAGGGACTAAGCTTACTCCACCTTAGTAGAAAACGTTACAACTACGGTTCGTTTCCTGAGTTTCTTAGGCTGGATTCTAAATATGGACAAATCGGCCCTTCATAGTTACATAGTTACATAGTTAGTCAGGTTGAAAAAAGACACAAGTCCATCCAGTCCAACCATAAAAAAACAAAAAAAACAAAAAAAAAACAATATACCCAATACTATACCCACAGTTGATCCAGAGGAAGGCAAAAAACCCCAGCAGAGCATGCTCCAATTTGCTACAGCAAGGGAAAAAATTCCTTCCTGATCCCAGAGAGGCAATCGGATTATCCCTGGATCAACTTTACCTATAAATGTCAGTACCCAGTTATATTATGTACATTTAGGAAAGTATCCAGGCCTTTCTTAAAGCAATCTACTGAGCTGGCCAGAACCACCTCTGGAGGGAGTCTATTCCACATTTTCACAGCTCTTACTGTGAAGAAACCTTTCCGTATTTGGAGATGAAATCTCTTTTCCTCCAGTCGTAAAGAGTGCCCCCTTGTCCTCTGTGTTGACCGTAAAGTGAATAACTCAACACCAAGTTCACTATATGGACCCCTTATATATTTAAACATGTTGATCATATCCCCCCTTATTCTCCTCTTCTCAAGAGTGAACAAATTCAGTTCCTCTAATCTTTCCTCATAGCTGAGCTCCCCCATGCCTCTTATCAGTTTGGTTGCCCTTCTCTGCACTTTCTCCAGTTCCCCGATATCCTTTTTGAGAACTGGTGCCCAAAACTGAACGGCATATTCCAGATGAGGTCTTACTAATGATTTGAACAGGGGCAAAATGATATCTCTCTCTCTGGAGTCCATACCTCTCTTAATACAAGAAAGAACTTTGCTCGCTTTGGAAACCGCAGCTTGGCATTGCATGCTATTATTGAGCTTATGATCTACCAAAACCCCCAGATCCTTCTCCACTATGGATTCCCCCAGTTGTACTCCCCCTAGAATGTATGATGCATGCATATTCTTAGCCCCCAAGTGCATAACTTTACATTTCTCAACATTAAACCTCATCTGCCACTTTGTCGCCCAATTAGACAGTGCATTGAGGTCGGCTTGTAAATTGGAGACATCCTGTAAGGACGTTATTCCACTGCATAGCTTGGTGTCATCTGCAAAGACAGAAATGTTACTTTTGATCCCAGACCCAATATCATTTATAAAGATATTAAAGAGTAAAGGTCCCAGCACTGAACCTTGGGGTACACCACTGATAACCTTAGACCATTCAGAGTAAGAATCATTAACCACTACTCTCTGAATTCTGTCTTTTAGCCAGTTTTCTATCCATTTACAAACTGATATTTCCAACCCTGTAGACTTTAGCTTACACATGAGCCGTGTGTGCGGAACTGTATCAAACGCTTTTGCAAAATCCAAGTAAACCACGTCCACAGCCACCCCTCTGTCCAAGGTTTTACTTACCTCTTCATAAAAAGAAATCAGGTTTGTCTGACAACTTCTGTCTTTCATGAATCCATGCTGTCTGTTGCTTAAAATGTTTTTTTCCAGCAAGAACTCGTCTATGTGGTCTTTTATTAAACGCTCCAGTATCTTCCCGACTATAGAAGTTAAACTAACAGGTCTATAGTTACTTGGTAAAGACTTTGATCCCTTTTTAAATATAGGCACCACGTTCGCCCTGCGCCAATCCAGTGGTACCATTCCTGTCATTAATGAGTCCCTAAAAATTAGATACAATGGCTTTGAAATTACAGAGCTCAATTCTTTTAGGATCCGTGGGTGGATGCCATCAGGTCCAGGTGCTTTATCCACTTTTATTCTGTCTAAATATTTCTGGACCATATCCCTTTTGAGCCATTGTGGATCATTGGGGGCTGTGTCAATACCACCCCCATTATGGACATGAGCTTCCCCATGCTCTTTTGTATACACAGAGCTGAAGAAAGTATTTAATAAATTAGCCTTCTCCTTGTCCCCAGTCACCCACTCTAGATTATTTTGTAAAGGGCCTACATGCTCAGACATGACCTTTTTACTACTAATATATTTGAAGAATTTTTTGGGGTTTGTCCTACTATTTTTTGCGATCTGTCGTTCATTTTGAATTTTTGCAACCTTGATTTCCTTTTTACATATTCTGTTAAATTCTTTGTAGCATTTAAACAACTCTAGTGTTCCTTCATTTTTATATTTTTTAAAAGCTCTTTTCTTATTGTTTATAGCTTTTCTATGACCGTGAGCCACATAGGTTTTCTTTTTAGCCTTTTAAACTTATTGCCCATGGGAATATACTTTGCAGTGAGGTCCCAAACAGTCTTTTTGAAGAATTCCCATTTCTGTTCTGTGTTTATCGCTGCCAATATTCCCTCCCAGTCTAAGTCCTTGAGAGCAGCCCTCATCCTTGGAAAATTTGCTCTCTTGAAGTTAAGTGTTTTTATCTTTCCCTTATGTATTTCTTGTTTACAGCTAACATCAAATGAAATCAAGTTATGGTCACTGCTACCCAGGTGTTCCTTTATCTGCACATTAGTAATAAGCTCTGCATGGTTTGAGATTACAGCTTCATCCAGCTCAGGTCTTGACATATCTGGGCCTGATCTTGGACACAACCCAAGAAAGGGTAATTTTACCTCCCTTAAAGGTCAGCTCCATAGTGGAGTTGGTTCGAGCGGTCAAAGGGGTAAAAAGCCCTTTGATTCGACTGTGTATAAGGCTGTTGGGCAAGATGGTGTCATCTTTCAGCGCAGTTCCCTATGCGCAGTTTCACTCCAGGATGTTCCAGAAAACTATCCTGGAGGCTTGGGACAAGTTGGTTCAAACCTTGGATCATCCCATGGAGGTTCGCTGAGTGAGGTTGCACTGCATAGCTCTGAGGAAGAGGGGACATTCCCCTCGAAACGCGTTAGCGGATTTCAGCGTCTGTGCGTTCCTCCACGACCCCTGGAAGGTTCCGCTCATTCCAAATCGCAGACTGTATACCGGTGCGATTTTATGTTGTGCCTCCTCCACCAATCGCCTGCGAGTTATTTCCTTTATTATTTTTTATCAAATAAATGTTTTAAAAGTTAATGCACTAGGCTGGTGCGCTTTTGTCTTCTTTTTATTTCGGTTTCCATAGTGGAGCTGGTTCGAGAGGTCAAAGGGGTAAAAAGCCCTTTGATTCGACTGTGTATAAGGCTGTTGGGCAAGATGGTGTCATCTTTCAGCGCAGTTCCCTATGCGCAGTTTCACTCCAGGATGTTCCGGAAAACTATCCTGGAGGCTTGGGACAAGTTGGTTCAAACCTTGGATCATCCCATGTCTCTATCCCTACAGGTAAAACGGGACCTCTCTTGGTGGTCAGAGACCAGCAATTTGAAGGGTGGAAAATCCTTTCCACCTGTAACCTGGAAGGTAGTAACTACGGACGCCAGTCATCTAGGCTGGGGAGCAGTCCTGGAAGAGGCTTCTGTCCAGGGATTATGGTCCCAAGTAGAGAAGACCTTGCCCATCAATCTGCTGGAAATTCGGGCAGCTCGCTCGGCTCTCCTATTTTGGACGTCCAGACTGCGGGGTTTTCCTGTCAGAATCCAGTCCGACAACTCCACGGTGGTGGCATACATCAACCACCAAGGGGGGACCCGGAGCCGGGCGGCCCAAAGAGAAGTAAATCACATATTAACTTGGGCAGAGAGACATGTTCCGTTTCTGTCAGCAGTCTTTATTCCAGGGGTGGACAATTGGCGAGCAGACTACTTAAGTCATCAGCAACTGTTACCGGGGTAGTGGTCTCTTCACTCTGAAGTTTTCCTTCAAATCTGCCAGCACTGGGGGATGCCAGATGTGGATCTTCTGGCATCCAGATTCAAAGCCAAAGTGGACAGGTTTGTATCCAGGACCAGGGATCCACTCGCCATTGGAACGGATGCATTGGTGATTCCCTGGGATCGGTATTCCCTAATTTATGCTTTTCCTCCGATCCAAATGCTGCCGCACCTGTTACGCAGGATACAGGAGGAGCAGAAAACAGTGATTCTGGTGGCCCCGGGGTGGCCCAGGAGGTCCTGGTACTCAGAGATTGTGAGGATGGCGGTGGAGGACCCGTTGTGCCTCCCATACCGTCCAGACATATTGTCTCAAGGTCCCATATACCATCCTTCTTTACGGTCGCTGAATTTGATGGCATGGCTATTGAGACCAGGGTACTGAAAGACCGTGGTATCAGATGTTCAGTCTTATCTACTCTGATAAATGCTATAAAGCCAGTTTCTAGAAGTATTTACCATAGGGTCTGGAAATCATACATTTCCTGGTGCGAGAAGAGAAGATGGCACCCTCGCAAGTATGCGATTGGGAGGGTCCTTGCCTTTCTTCAAACAGGAATTGATTTAAACTTCTCTTTAGGAACCATTAAAGGACAAATTTCAGACTTATCAGTTTTTTTCCAGAGGCCAATTGCATCTCATTCTTTAGTGCAAACCTTCGTCAAGGGGGTACTGCACTTAAGGCCGCCGGTTAAGCCACCCTTATGCCCCTGGGACTTGAACTTGGTGCTATCAGCTCTACAGGTTCAACCCTTTGAACCGAATAGGCATATTCCTTTAATTCTATTGACTAGGAAATTGTTTTTTTTTGGTGGCCATAACTTCGGCTAGAAGGGTGTCTGAATTGGCCGCCCTTTCTTGTAAAAAACCTTTTCTATTTTTACATCAGGACAAGGTGGTGATGTGCCCCCGTCCAGATTTTTTACCTAAGGTGATTTCCAATTTTCATTTGAATCAGGATATCATTTTACCTTCCTTTTTTCCCAATCCTAAGTCTAAAGAGGAAAAGTCGCTTCACTCACTGGATATGGTGAGAGTAGTCAAGGTTTACTTAAGCATGTCAGCTCCTTTTCGCAAGACTGACTCCCTTTTTTGTCCTGCCAGAGGGTCCTAAGAGGGGACAGGCAGCAACTAGCTCAACTATCTCTAGTTGGATTCGCCAACTCATTATCCAGGCTTATGAGTTGAAATGCAGGGTTCCACCTCGATATTTCAAAGCTCACTCTACTAGAGGAGTTAGTACATCATGGGCAGTGCACCAACAAGTGTCTATGGCTCAGGTTTGTAAAGCGGCCGCTTAGTCTTCAGTTTATATGTTCACCAGGTTTTACCAGTTGGACGTTAGATCTCAAAAGGAGACTATTTTTGGCCACAGCATGCTGCAAGTGGCTTTATAAGTCCTGGGCCTGAAGGGGATCTAGGAATACTATGTTCCCTCCCCTCAAATGCATTGCTTTAGGACATCCCAGATAGTCATTATTATGGTGCTATGTGTCCCGTGATGTACGATAAAGAAAAATGGATTTTTAAAACAGCTTACTTGTAAAATCCTTTTCTTGGAGTACATCACGGGACACAGAGGTCCCTCCCTTCTTTTCTGGGATCTTCATTGCTTGCTACAAAACTAAAGCTACTTCCTGTATGGGAGGGGTTATGTGGGAGGAACCTTCTTACTATTGGTTGCCAGTGTCCAATCACCTAAAGGTAGCATATAACCCAGATAGTCATTATTATGGTGCTCTGTGTCCCGTGATGTACTCCAAGAAAAGGATTTTACAGGTAAGCTGTTTTAAAAATCCATTTTTAAAAAATGTAACTGCCTACTCCCAAACTCTCATTTGAAGTAAAACACATAGCCAAGTATTATTCTACACTATTTTTTTTATTGTGCATTAAAAATAGAAAACAAATAAAATTAGACATGCTATCTGCCAATAGAACTTGACCAAAAAGTGCATTCTATGCATCCAAAAATATAGAAAATATACCAAATCAAATCATTATTCAACCAAAAAAATAATGTCAAAGCATTAACTTCAAGGCCAATAATAAATAACACGTTATCTCCTCCGATTCCGCAACATGGCTGGTTGACAAACGGCCATTAAGAAACATACTTAAAAGCTTGAATCAACACTCGCCAAACTTCTATTAACATGAAATTAGCAGAAAGAGCCCAAAGTGTGGCGCTAAAGAGCTGAAAAACCATGTAGTACGTCTAGTACGTCACTACGTTTGTAATTGTTGGCCAATATTTGTGTGACCGTGTGTATACAAGAAAAGTTTGAGCCAACGCTCTTCATACAATGATCTAAGGAGTGCTCTTATGGGGGCCATGATGTAAGGGAGACCCTGATGGGGGTCTCTTATGGGGACCATGAACTATTGGGGCTCTGGGGTTTTAGACCTTTTTTGGCCGCTAATAATTTGAAAATATACTATTTGTCCCTTATACTGAAAAGTTTGGAGTCCCCAGTCAAAGAATTGGTTTGCATGGCCCATTATCCTAAAATGATGCCCCTTTTGGTTCTTGATCATACAGTACAGGACAGAGACATAGTCTCAGAGGATCAGGCAGTAACATATCACCCAGTCACCTACAGTAAAACTATGCCTGTGTCCTGCACTGGTCTCCATGAAATGGATTTTACAGGTAAGCCAAAACTTTTATTTTTGGATCTTTGATGGAAGCGAGACCTGCCAACACCTTCTGTTTTAAGAACTTGCTAAAATGTTTTTTTTTAAGGTGTTCTGGGATCTTATTAAAATTTCCCTTTTAAATAAAAAAAAAATATAGTGCGGTCCCCGTGGACCTGTGAATTCTGTCAGCGTTATTAATATCTACGGAGCGGCGCTCTGCTCTGTACGCACCGCACTTCTATAATTGCCGATTACATCAACCTTTCCTGTATTTTGGGACTTGGAAGACTGATCTACACCCTGGCCTCCCCCTACCCCAGTTTGCTTTTTTTTTTTTAATAAAGCCATTTCAGATTTCCTGTTTACGGCAAGCCTCTAAAAAGAGAGCCGATTTGTCACGGTGACAGCGGCTTTAATTAAAACCCCCAAATATACATTTACACTCAAATATATCAAGATGTCTGACGTCTGTAATGCTGCTTTTAATGGGGGAGCTGAATTTTCCATTACTCCCTCTGAGTTAATGTCCTTTAAAGTTTGTCAGTCGGAGATGCTCATTTAGACTAATGTTCCCGAGTTTTGCAAGTTAAACAAACTTTTTTAATGCTGTGTATGTTCTGATCTGAACTCCAGCCCCTCCAGTCTTGCTCAGTTGTAGCGGCTCCTCTCCTGAACTGAAATATCGTCCTCTGATTTCACTGCACACTGTGAGCTTCACACAATGTGCATTAGAAGCTGTAACCAGTTAGATAGAGCCCCGCCTCATTGCCTGGCTGGAGGACGTCCAGCATCATCTAGTCTATCCTCCTCAGCCTGACTGTAATTGAAATGAGGTACTTGCTCTCTGTTATACGCAGCAGGGATCTGGCTCCCGACATTAATTTTGTGGTTGTATTAATGGTGGACTGTTGTTACAGGTTATCACACATCTGTATTTGGAGTGTACAGCGACTGTCTTCTTGACAACCTCCCGGGTCTGAAGAATAATGGATGTACAGTGGACGTGATCCCGGCTCTGCCCCGGCTACAAATCAGCACCTCCCTCCCCAGGTGAGCCCTGCATGCTCCATGTGATAGATTAACAATCTCCCATATTCCCAGCGCACACGTTCCTGGAATGGGCTCTAAGATGACGGGTGCTGCAGCAGCCTCCAGCTGGGAACTGGAACATGCAGAGTCAGATGTAGATATTTGCCAACACACCACGGATCTTCTGATCAAGTCCAAACATTTTTTTTTTATTGAAGAATAATCACATCAGGAACTGGAAAGTGCAATGTTTCGGAGCCATGCAGGACTTGATCTGAAGATTCGTGGTGTGTTGGCAAATATCTACACCAGAATTGGGGCTTTTTTACACTTACGGTTGGGGGGGGGGCGACATATAAACACACAGTTGGTTTTTATCCCCCCAACCACTCCCCCTTAACCACTTGCCTACCGGGCATATTGACCTGCTTCCTGCTCAGGCCATTTTTCAGCTTTCAGCGCTGTCGCACTTTGAATGACAATTGCACGGTCATGCTATACTGTACCCAAATTAAATTGTTATTTTTTGGAGACAAATTTCTTTTGGTGGTATTCAGTCACATCTGAGTTTTTTATTTTTTGCTAAACAAACAAACTACCCTTTTATGTGTTTCTGTTATAAAATGCTGCAAATAAGTCATTTTTCTTCTTCTGTGATGAAGCTGCACTGATGGGCACTGATATGTGGCACTGATGGGCACTGATGTGCTGCACTGATGGGCACTGATATGCTGCACTGATGGGCACTGATATGCTGCACTGATGGGCACTGATATGCTGCACTGATGGGCTCCGATTCTTCTCCCGCTCTCCGGTGCCTTCTGTCGGGCTCCTCCGCTATCTTCTTCTAGCTCTTTTACTAGCGTTGGCCCGGTCTTCTCCGTCGTCTTCTTCGGGTGACATCCCTCGGTGACCACGCCCCTTGCCTATATAAATCGTTGCGCACCGCACACGCGGCATTACAGCAGGAGAGAGCGTCGCGTCAACATCGGAAGAAGAGAAGAGGGAGGAAGACGACGGAGAAGACCGGGCCAACGCTAGTAAAAGAGCTGGAAGAAGACATCGGAGAGCGGGAGAAGAGCGTGGAGAAGTCAAAAGAAGACCCCTGGAGCTGCCTAATAAATTACTTTAAAAACCTGTCTAGTGTGTGTTTTTTATTGACACTTTTTCCCCCCAGGTGAATGGGTAGGGGTACAATGTACCCCATACTTATTCACATAGGGTGGGAGGCCGGGATCTGGGAGCCCCCTTATTAAAGGGGGCTCCCAGATTCCGATAAGCCCCCCCCGCCCGCAGATCCCGACAACCAACGGCCAGGGTTGTTGGGAAGGGGCCCTTGTCCTCATCAACATGTGGTAAAGTAAAAGGTCCTGGGGTAAAGTCAGATCCACAGTCGTATGACTGTCTTGTCAAAATCGCGGCCGTGAAATCGCGGCAAAATCGCGCGACTTTGGAGTAGCACAAGTGTGAAAGGGGCCTAGGAAGATGATCCGACTTTGATCCTACTTCAGCCCATTGAATATCATTAAAGTCAGACCAAAGTAGTGCAGGTACCTTTTTCAAAGTTGGACTGACTTGTGTCGGACCAGTTAAGACGGCTCTCATAGGGAATCATTGATTTATACACTTCATGCGACAGGAGCTCCCAATGTCGGAGCGTTTGTCCTACCAGTGCAAACCCGGCCTAAAACAGGAGGTGATGAGGCAACATATTGCTTTAGTACTTGAGAGGGGGACCAGGGAAGGCAAAATATAAGCAGACCTTAGGATTAAGCTTCAGTTTGAATAAATAGCTCTGATGTAAAGCAATTAGAAATGTGATTTGGCACTGTATGTACTGACCTATACATTGTCGCCCTAGGTCAGCTCATGCTTTGCAGCCCTCCGGTGATGATGTGTCCGCCCACGTATCTGTCCAGCTCTACAACGGGGAGACACAGAAGGTCCTTATAAAACTAGAGAACATTGGCACCGAGCCACTGGAGACATTGGAGGTCTCCTCGAAGATCATCAATAATAAAGGTAGGTTTGAAAGAGTGTTTGATAAAGACAACGGTCTTCTATTTGCCATTCCATCGTCCAATGAAAGTGCTCTTACAGGGCACTGAGGTGTTCTCATTGGACAATGAAAAGGCAGGTGGCTATGAAGTCAGGAAAAGTGGGTACCCAGGAATTAAAAACTAAATGAATGAGGGGTATAGAAGATGTCTTTCTGGCTTGTAAAAAGAATGCTGGGCATCTTGTTGCATCTACTGTTTAGTGCTTGCTTTGATTCACTTAAAGGGTAGCACCACTTTTGTGTAAAAAAAAATAAATGGCAAATAGGAAGCAATAATATACAGTGCCTTGCAAAAGTATTCACCCCCTTGGCATTTTTCTTGTTTTGTTGCCTCACAACCTGGAATTAACATGGATTTGTTTGAGGCTTTGCATCATGTAATTTACTTAACATGCCCACAACTTTGAAGGTGTTTTTTTTTTTTTACAGTGAAGCAAACAACAAATAGGACAAAATAACAGAAAAAGTCAATGTGCATAACTATTCACCCCCCTAAAGTCAATACTTTGTAGAGCCACCTTTTGCAGCTATCATAGCTCCAAGTCGCTTTGGATAAATCTCTATGAGCTTGTCACATCTTACCACTGGGATTTTTGCCCATTCCTCTTTGCAAAACTGCTCCAGATCCTTCAAGTTGGATGGTTTGCGCTTGTGAACAGCAATCTTTAAGTCTGACCACAGATTTTTTATTGGATTGAGGTCTGGGCTTTGACTAGGCCATTCCAACAGTCTGGAGGTGTTCTGTAGAACATTAGTGTACGGAAGGCCCCTAGAAATGTCTTTTCCTGCTTGTGTGATTGACTCACTTATTTTCCCCAGAAGTCTGCACTAAGATACAAGTCAAATTTTAGGCATCCTCTGCAATAAGAATTCCAGTTTGGTGAGATACTCCCCAAGGGTTAATTACTTCAAAGGGTTGCAGACACTGCAGCTTTTCTTATCAGAACACTGAGAGTGCACCAAATGATTATAATGAACCAGATCCCCCCATTCAGAATCAGTCTAGTAAAACAAAAAAGCTATTTCTTCAAAGCAACAAAAGGTAGGATACTGCTACAAAGTTTAATAATCTATTGCCATCTGTTTAGCACATATGTTAAAAAGGGGCAATAAGGTGGGCTTTAATGCCCACATACCACACATATTTTTTGCTGGGCGGCTAATGTTTCTGTGCTGAGCGCGCGCTTACTGTAAGTGCTGCAAGGCAGAAGTGCTAACTACTAAGCCACTGTGCTGCTAGTATTTAGGACGTGGAGCCTGGTGACAGTACACTAGATACATTATTGTAAAGGTCATATATACAGAGGGAGGATGAGTCAATGTGATCTGTACATTAATCCCTCAGTGTTCAGATGAAAAAAGCTTTTAGTGTCTGCAACCCTTTGAAGTAATTAGCCCTTGGGGAGTATCTCACCAAATTGAAAGTCCTGTTGCAGAGGATGACAAAAATTTGGTTTGTATCTTAGTGCATATGTCTGGGAAAATCAGTGAGGAGTACAGTGAGAGGATGGAGATACAGGAGACAAATGTGCAGATTAACAACTTCAATACCGGCACTTTCACCCACTTCCTGCCCAGGCCAATTTTCAGCTTTCAGCACTGTACCCATATGACATTTTTATCAATTTTTCTTTTAGATAGATAGAGCTTTCTTTTGGTGGTATTTAATCACCACTGGGTTTTTTATTTTTTGAAAAGTTTTTTTTTCTTTGTATTTATTCCAAAATGATGCAAATAAGTAATTTTTCTTCTTCATTTATGTGCGCTAATGAGGCTGCACTGATGGGCACTGATGAGGCTGCACTGATGGGCACTGATGAGGCTGCACTGATGGGCACTGATGAGGCTGCACTGATAAACATTGATGAGGCTGCACTGATAAACATTGATGAGGCTGCACAGATGAACATTGATGAGGCTGTACTGATGGGCACTGATAAAGGAGGCTCTGATCAGGGTGCACTGATGAGGCACCACTTATGGGCACTGTTAGGCAGCACTGATGGGCACTGATTATCACTGATGGGGCTGCAGTTATTATCAATGCACTGATGATTGTTGTCCTGATTATCTGTGCAAATATGTGCTGGCATAGGATTGCAGGTTATCGGCTTAACATTCCCCATACAGTGACAGCGCTGAGGAAAGGAAATTCCGATAACCGGCATTTGTTTACATGGAACAAGCTGTGATTGGACACAGCTAATCACAAGATAAAAGCCCACTGTGATTGGCTCTTTACCTTGATCAGCTGTATCTGAAGGTCACAGCGATCACAGAGTGCCCCCGATGCGCGCCTCAGGGGCGTGGAGGGGGCGGGGATCTGGGAGGATGTCAATAGATGCCCTCCCAGAACTAGAAAACCGAACTGTAGCCGTCTTTCTATAGCGCCGGTTGGCAAGTGGTTAAGGGAGATGAAGGGTTAATATACAGTTTAAATACAGAGACAGGCTGGAGGTCAGATGTGTAGGAAGAAAGGGGTTGGGGGGGTTGTTAAAGGGTTGCTACTGCTGATCCATTCATTTCCTAGCCATAACTTTCTATGTCATTGGAAGTATCGTGTGATTGCTGTGTTTGGTTAAAGTAGTACTATAGGGAAAAGTTTTTTTTTTTTTTCCATTTTGGATAGAGTAAGAAAGGGTTATAACCCCTGTCAGATTTTTTTTTTTTACGCCATCTGTGTCCCATTGCCAAGTTTTCCCTTCACTTCCTGTCCCACAGCCAAACAGGAATTGAGAGGAAATCCCTGCAAATTAAGGGAATTCCTTGGGGACCCCCAGGTCACCAGAACTAATGTCCCCATTGGAAGATTTTCCCTCTATTACTTTTCTGGGAACAACCCTAAATTTGGGATTTTCATTGAATGATAATGGTAAACAGGACAAATAGAGAAGGTAAATCTTCCTAATGGGGACACAGACAGTAATAAAAACTGACAAGCTTTTGAATCCCTCTCCACTCTATCAAAAATGTATAAAAAAAAAAAAAAAAAGTTTTTTGCCTTGTTATACTATAAGGTACAGAGCCACTCAGATGGCTCAGTACACTGTGTCTGTGTAATGTCTAACGATGTCTCTGTACATACTGGTTAGAAGGCACTATGGGAGCCTAAGGATGTTTTCTCAGATTTTTTTAAAAATGACAGTCCACTAATCTGCAATTTATAAACATACTTTGGTATAAAATAGGTTAATCTATTGTAGCAATTAGATTAGGCGGGGGATCCCAGGCCGGAGTTCAGCTTCAGGATAACTGGGTGAGTCATACGCTTGGAAGAACAATATGTGTAAATGGCTTCTGCGGAGACTGATATTTTGTTTTCTTCTTTTAATTGAAAGAAAGCAGGATCAATAAAACACAATATAAGTGATCAATAAACACATTATTTCTGGTAATATTTGCAATCTTTTCTTTAGGCAATAACTGTCACATTCACCGTTCAGCCTGCGCTCAGTCTTCCAATCCAGGCCGCGCACCTTCCCCCTCCTTTTCCATAAATGTTTATAGATTGATATGCAGCGAGGATTGTGTCTCATCTGCAATTGCGCATTTTCAAGAAGGTATTAGGTTGAATTTTAATGTTCCCTGTTCTTTTCTTTACTAATTGCCCAGCTCGGCGTGTCATGGAGACTGTGAGCTGCGCCATAGATTTCACAGTGGAGAGGACGCTTAATTCTCTCCTGTGTCTTCTTTTTTTATTCTTATAAATCTCCCCCATTTGGGTGAACATCGCTTCTCTTGCTAATGCCGGTGTGGTCTTCTGCCACCGCGTGTAACTCGGGCTTTTAAAAGTGAAATTAATCCCCGCGGGTTGTCGGACTTACCTGATCGGAAAACCGCATTAGCTGAGTCCCAAAGGATTTGCGTTTGCCGAGATTGATGGGCGCCGGTAATTTATCTTTTCAGCCTAATAGTTCAGCTTGCATTAGCCAAGATTGAATGGGGGAAAAACTTGGAAGGAAGACAGCATCTTTGTCTCTGAAGGAGTTAGTATGTAACAACCAACCTGGTATTAACTTGTTGGTACTTTTAGGTTGTCAAAGAAATGTTCAACCCTGTATATACAGTGGGGACGGAAAGTATTCAGACCCCCTTAAATTTTTCACTCTTTGTTATATTGCAGCCATTTGCTAAAATCATTTAAGTTATTTTTTTTCCTCATTAATGTACACACAGCACCCCATATTGGCAGAAAAACACAGAATTGTTGACATTTTTGCAGATTTATTAAAAAAGAAAAACTGAAATATCACATGGTCCTAAGTATTCAGACCCTTTGCTGTGACACTCATATATTTAACTTAGGTGCTGTCCATTTCTTCTGATCATCCTTGAGATGGTTCTACACCTTCATTTGAGTCCAGCTGTGTTTGATGATACTGATTGGACTTGATTAGGAAAGCCACACACCTGTCTATATAAGACCTTACAGCTCACAGTGCATGTCAGAGCAAATGAGAATCATGAGGTCAAAGGAACTGCCTGAAGAGCTCAGAGACAGAATTGTGGCAAGGTACAGATCTGGCCAAGGTTACAAAAAAATTTCTTCTGCACTTAGGGTTCCTAAGAGCACAGTGGCCTCCATAATCCTTAAATGGAAGACGTTTGGGATGACCAGAACCCTTCCTAGAGCTGGCCGTCCAGCCAAACTGAGCTATCGGGGGAGAAGAGCCTTGGTGAGAGAGGTAAAGATGAACCCAAAGATCACTGTGGCTGCGCTCTAGAGATGCAGTCGGGAGATGGGAGAAAGTTGTAAAAAGTCAACCATCACTGCAGCCCTCCACCAGTCGGGGCTTTATGGCAGTGTCCTGACGGAAGCCTCTCCTCAGTGCAAGACACATGAAAGCCCGCATGGAGTTTGCTAAAAAAACACCTGAAGGACTCCAAGATGGTGAGAAATAAGATTCTCTGGTCTGATGAGACCAAGATAGAACTTTTTGGCCTTAATTCTAAGTGGTATGTGTGGAGAAAACCAGGCACTGCTCATCACCTGTCCAATACAGTCCCAACAGTGAAGCATGGTGGTGGCAGCATCATGCTGTGGGGGTGTTTTTCAGCTGCAGGGACAGGACGACTGGTTGCAATTGAGGGAAAGATTAATGCGGCCAAGTACAAGGGATATCCTGGACGAAAACCTTCTCCAGAGTGCTCAGGACCTCAGACTGGGCCGAAGGTTTACCTTCCAACAAGACAATAACCCTAAGCACACAGCTAAAATAATGAAGGAGTGGCTTCACAACAACTCAGTGACTGTTCTTGAATGGCCCAGCCAGAGCCCTGACTTAAACCCGAATTGAGCATCTCTGGAGAGACCTAAAAATGGCTGTCCACCAACGTTTACCATCCAACCTGACAGAACTGGAGAGGATCTGCAAGCAGGAATGGCAGAGGATCCCCAAATCCAGGTGTATAAAACTTGTTACAGCTTTCCCAAAAAGACTCATGGCTGTATTAGATCAAAAGGGTGCTTCTACTAAATACTGAGCAAAGGGTCTGAATACTTAGGACCATGTGATATTTCAGTTTTTCTTTTTTAATAAATCTGCAGAAATGTCAACAATTCTGTGTTTTTTTGTCAATATGTGGGGCTGTGTGTACATTAATGAGGAAAAAAAATGAACTTAAATGATTTTAGCAAATGTCTGCAATATAACAAAGAGTGAAAAATTTAAAGGGGTCTAAATACTTCCCACTGTACATGTATTTAATTTTGTATGTTTTCTCTACTGCATGGTCACTTACATGGTTGGAGGCCAAAGTGACAAAAGGGGTTCCCTTGCAGCTCAGGTCCAAACACCCCAGGATGTGGAGATGGGTGCGCAGGGCACAAAGTAACGTGTGCCGGGCATCCAGGTGGTTGATAGTTGCCTTTGTAAATAGTCTGCAAGGATGGTTTTCAGGCAGCAGCCTGGAGTCTCAACGATGTGAGGGAGTAATCTTAGCTAGTAATTTGTAAGTCTGTGGTAAGAAGATGAAGGGCAGGGCCCTTGAGGAGGGGATCTGTCAAGAAGTAGCACCGACCATTGACGATGGATGTTTGTATACTTGGTCTAGTACACTTGTCCAGAGCGATGAGAACGCCAATAGGGTTGTTATTATTTTAAGCCCGCAAGGCCATACTGCTCAAATGCTCCGATGGAACCTACACTTGATTTTTGGAAAACTCTGGTCAGCTCAGCAATACCGCTGTATAAGTTCACTTATGAGTCCAGGAGTTGTCCTCGGAAATTCACCAAAACGTGGGATATCTGGGTTACCTCCATTGACACCCTTCCCGGGATCCATTCCCCCTTCCCTGATTTCATTCTACTGACCTAATGAGAACATCTGTAGGGTAGAGGCAGATTAGGTGGTGCCATTTTTGGTTATGTCTATGCCAATGAGCCTAATCCAAATAGAACATCTTGGTTGCCAAGTGAATAGGTGAGTAGTTGTTTTTTTTTTTTTTTTCTCTTTTGTCTTCTGTTTACTTTATAAGCCTGGGTATGCCCAATAGGCTTTGTTTTGTACCTTAAGTTCAAAATACTTAATAAAGAGTATCTTTAAAGAAGTAGCACCAAGATCATTCACAGGTAGGTAGAAAAGACTTTGTCCTGAAGCCTAGACGAGGTACACAAATAACCACTAAATGTATAGAAAATCCACAGACCATGAATCTTATATCAACAATGTATCACATGTTTAATGATCTAGCTTATGTAATAGAGACATCTTAAAAACCATGGTGAAGATTAAAATATCCCGCATTACAGACATGTATCACTCCCATTATAGTACAGTGCCACGCAATGATGACACACAGTTATAAGGAAAAAATATATGCTTTAAACATTGACCTCAGAAATAAAAGTATATCACAGGATAAATAGCTGCAAACATAGGCATCAATAGCTCAGCACAAAGCAGCTGAAGCCTTTCCAAAGAAAAAATGGTATGTGTTCTAAACCTGAATCGATATATAATGCAGGCAATGTGAGGTGTAGATCTAAAATAAGCCCCTCCAAGGAGATCACCACAAAATTGAAATATCTGTCACAGAGTTTCCTAATTTAACACATTATAGACCAAAGGCCCAAGGCACTGCTATGGGCACTAAATATGCCTCAGCCTATGGACATTTATATCTAGGAGAATGGAAGAGCAAGGTCCTTGATGATACTTTGGTGTACCTGCCCAGGATTCTGACTTGGTACAGGTACATCGACGATGTCTTGGTCCTTTGGACAGCTATGAATGCAGAGGCCCTTGATTGTGTGAGAAGTCTTGAGCCTAATTTACCTTCCTTAATTTGATGATTGAATTGGAGAGACACGGATGACTATTAACCCATCTCAACATAAAACCTGCCTTATCCAAGAGCCTCCTACGTGCAGATAGCTTTTATCCATGGCAGTTATTAAAAGTATCCCAGTGGGTCAGTACCTGCAGGCCCACAGAAATTGTTCACAATTTCAAAGATTTTGAGGTAGAGGTAAATACCCTGAGGAATATGTTTACCAGGTGCTACTCTAAAGGAAGTTGTTGAGTCAGGCTTATCATATGGCAAGAGATTAGAATAGAGATGACCTTTTACGTCAGTGAAAATTAGATAAACCAACCAGCATCACCAAGTTGAGTTTGAGGTATACCGATATCTCCCATAGAATTCGGGATATTTGTACTAAACTTTGGTGCCTCTTTATTAAATACCTTCTTCAGCTCTGTGTATACAAAGGATCATGGGGGAGCTAATGTCCATAATAGGGGTGGTAGTGACACAACCCCAAATAATCCACAATGGCTCAAAATTGATTTGGCCCAGAAATATTTAGATAGAATAAGGGTGAATAGAGAACCTTGACCAAATGACATCCACCCATGGATCCTAAAAGAATTGAGCCCTGTCATTTCAAAGCCATTAATACTATTTTTAGGGACTCTTTAATAACTAGAATAGTACCACTGGATTGGCGTAAGGTCAATGTGGTGCCTATATTTAAAAAGGGATCAAAGTCCTTACCAAGTAACTATAGACCTGTTTAACTTCTTTAGTTGGGAAGATACTGGAGAGTTTAATAAAAGATCACATAAACAAGTTTTTGCTGGAAAAAAAATATTTTAAGCAACAGACAGCATGGATTCATGAAAGACGGAAGTTGTCAGACAAATCTGATTTCTTTTTATGAGGAGATAAGTAAAACCTTGGACGGAGGGGTGGCTGTGGACGTAGTATACTTGGATTTTGCAAAAGCATTTGACACAGTTCCCCACATGGAAACTGGTTAAAAAAAATACATATTTAGAGTAGTGGTTAATGATTCATACTCTGAATGGTCTAAGGTTATCAGTGGTGTACCCCAAGGTTCAGTGTTGGGACCCTTACTTTTTAATATCTTTATAAATTATATAGGGTCTGTGATTAAAAGTACAATTTCAGTCTTTGCTAATGACACTAAGTTATGCAGTGAAATAATGTCCTCACAGGGTGTCTCCAACTTACAAGCCAACCTCAATGCACTGTTTAATCGGGCAACTATGTGGCAGATGAGGTTTAATATTGATAAATGTAAAGTTATGCACTTGGGGGCTAAGAATATGCATGCATCATACATACTAGGGGGGGTACAACTTGGGAAATCAATGGGGAGAAGGCTCTGGGTGTTCTGGTAGATCATAAGCATAATAATAGCATGCAATGCCAAGCTGCGGTTTCAAAAGCAAGCAAAATTTTTTCTTGTATTAAGAGAGGTATGGACTCCAGAGAGAGAGATATCATTGTACCCCTGTACAAATCATTAGTAAGACCTCATCTGAAATTTGCAGTTCAGTTTTGGGCACCAGTTCACAAAAAGGATATCGGGGAACTGGAGAAAGTGCAGAGAAGGGCAACCAAACTGATAAGAGGCATGGAGGAGCTCAGCTATGAGGAAAGATTAGAGGAACTGAATTTATTCTCTCTTGAGAAGAGATTAAGGGGGGATATGATCAACATGTATAATTACATACGTGGTCCACATAGTCAACTTGGCGTAGAGTTATTCACTTTAAGGTCATTACAGAAGACAAGGGGGCACGCTTTACAGTTGGAGGTAATGGAGATTTAATCTCCAAATATGGAAAGGTTTCTTCACAGTAAGAGCTGTGAAAATGTGGAATAGACTCCCTCAAGAGCTGGTTCTGTCCAGCTCAGTTGATTGCTTAAAGAAATTCCTGGATTCTTTCCTGAATGTACATATTATAACTGGATACTAAGATTTATAGGTAAAGTTGATCCAGGGAATATCTGATTTGCCTATTGGGGGATCAGGAAGGAATTTTTCCCCCTGCTGTAGAAAATTGGATCATGCTTTGTTGGGCTTTTTTTTAGTTTCCTCTGGGTCAATTGTGGGTATAGGATTGTATAAAAAAAATTTCGTTTTGGTTTCCCCCCCCCTCTTCCTTTTTTATTGCTTGAACTAAATGGACTTGCGTCTTTTTTTTCAACCAGACTAACTATCTCAAATGTATATTTCGGAAGGCACACTCTTTGGGTGACACCCTGGTGCACAGCGTTTTTTCCTAAAGGAGGGAATGTACCTCCATTAACTGTACAAAGACAGGTACCCGTGTTTCCTGATGTGGAATGTTCAATGACTCTCCTTTCATGATTGAGGGACCTGTTTTATGTCTTTCCACTGGAAGTCTCCTCAGGTGCAGGGACCACGTTAGATGTCATATTAAGGTAGTAGTTTATGTCCTTGTCTGCACCCGTAGAGCCTACTAAATAGGAAAGACTATTAGAGCAATTAGACGTCTTTACGATCCAGTACTGCATATGATATATGTAACTTTAATTTAATTTGTAAACCAACACCTCCCAACCCTATGGCTACTGACGAGTAAAATGAATAACATTGATTATCTTGTTACAGTGGCATCTAAGTATGGATTGGATGTTAGGCAGAAAGTTAAAGTGGTTGTAAACCCTTACAGACCTCTTTTACCTACAGGTAAGCCTAGATTAAGGGTTTACTTCCTCTTTAACATGTTGTCCCTGATGTTGATCTGTTGAAAGCAGACAAAATGGGCGCGCGGAAGGATTTGGGCAACTTTGACAATGGCCAGATTGTAATGGCTAGTCGGCTGGGGTCAGAACAACTCCAATACTGCAACTCTTGTGGGATGTTTTTGGTCTGCAGTGGTCAGGACTGACCAAAAGTGTTCTAAGGAAGGAAAACCAGTGACAGGGTCATGGGTGGCCAAGGCTCATTGATGCATGTGAGGAGGGAAGGCTGGCTTGTGTAGTCTGTTTTAATAGAATAGCTACTGTCACTCAAATTGCTGAAAAAGTTAATGTTGGTTCCAGTAGGTGTCGGAGCGCTCAGTGCATTACAGTTTGTTGTGTATGGGGCCGTGTAGCCGCAGACCTGTCAGGGTGCTCATGCTGACCCATGCCCACAGCCAAAAGTGCCTACAATGGGCACATGAGCACCAGAACTGGACCACGAAGCAATGGAACAAGGTGGCCTGGTCTGATTAATCTTTTTTTTTTTTTTTTTTTTACATCATGTGGGATGTCTGATGAATTCAAGAATGGTTTGAATTAACCTCCAAATTCTCCAGATCTCAGTCCAATTGAGTATCTGTGGGATGTGCTGGAAAACAAAGTCAGATCCATGGAGGCCCCACCTTTACAGAACTTAAAGGATCTACTACTGACAGCTCAGGGCCACATACCACAGCATACCTTCAGAGGTTCATGCCTTGGCGGGTTATGGTAGGTGGTCACATAACTCCCAACTGTCCCTGATTTCGAGAGACTGTCCCTGATTTCGAGGGACTGTCCCTGATTTGGAACAAAGCCCCTCTGTCCCTTTTTTCTCTTCATTTGTCCCTCATTTTGGTCTGATCTATAAAGTTGTATAATAAATGCACTTTTTATCTTTCAAAAAGTGTTTCCCAGTGCTAAACCTTTCATCCAATTTCTAAATTGCTGCATTTGTAAATCTCAAAAGCCAGTATAAAGGAATAGTAGTGGTAAAGAAAAGAACTTGTGGGTTTAACTAATCATTTTTTGGATAATTCTCCTTTAAGGGGGGTGTGACAGGGGGCTTGTCCTATGTCTACATACTTTTGATAATAGGGGTCCCTTGTTCCCATCTCAGAAAGTTGGGAGGTATGTGGTCATAATGCTATGGCTGATGGGTGTACAATAAATGTCACAATTAACTCAGGGCATCCAATAAGACTACCAGCAAGTTGG
This sequence comes from Aquarana catesbeiana, assembly GCF_042186555.1. Taxonomy (NCBI): domain Eukaryota; kingdom Metazoa; phylum Chordata; class Amphibia; order Anura; family Ranidae; genus Aquarana; species Aquarana catesbeiana. The sequence goes on along the minus strand of NC_133328.1, from coordinate 627,827,588 downwards.
CCCTGCTCCATTTTTTTTAAGAATAAGCCCCACATCAGTAAAATAAATTCTTGATTATTTGGCCGCCTGTCGTGGCTTACCGTGACTGTTGGTAATAGTCTGTGTATTTGTTGCTGTGTGCAGGTACAACACTCTCTCACACTTGTAATTAGCTGATTACAGGGAGGGAAGGTGTGGTGTAAAGTGCTGATAACAATGGAGCACTGTCAAAGGGTGCCGCTTCACTGAGCCAAGATCCCCCCCCTTCCCGAAAACAAATCTCTCGGAGTAGGTGACATCCTGCTGGGCGCTGATAACGCTTGTTAGCAGAGCAGCCGAATATCAATTTTCGGCAGCTTATTTTCTTCTTCTATTTTTTTTTCCCTCTCGAGTGTATATATGTCTGGTGTGTGATTGGGGGGCGGGGGTGACGCTGCCGCTGTTTACTGTCCTTCAGGGGTTTATTTTTTCCAGGAAGAAATGCTTATTATGTATTGATTGATGGTTACTCTTAAAAGTTTAGTTGCAGATGGAAATATTTTGTCTGAAATAATGACCTGACCATGCTCTTTCCCTGTATTGTTTCCAACCTTGACCGACCCATGGGTAAGAGCCATCCGGCGCAATTCAGTATTTCAAGTACGATACAGCTGAGTTTGGTTACATCAGTCCTAGAAAATGCACACATGCAGAGACAAACATGCAGTGTCAGCGTGAATGTGGGAGGTAGTGCTGGGCTGTAAGGAAACCAGTGGAAATCGCCTGGCGTGCTCGCGCACATGCACGCACTTACGCGCGACTGCAAATGCCCGTGCGCACTTATGCGCGTGTGTGACCAGGAGCACGTCCCTAGTGCCAATTGGCGCCAGACGGCCTAATTAAAGGGGGCCCTGACCACTGATCAGTGTTGACTGGTTTTCAGCTGTGCTCCTGATATCCTGAACCCTGTGATTATCCTGTCTGATACCCGTTGCTGACCTTGGCTCCTGTTTGACTCTGCTACTGGACTCTGTTATACCTGATCCCTGGCTTTTGACCCCGGCTCTCCATTTGACTCTGCTACTGGACTCTTCTATACCTGGCTCCTGATCCCGGCTTCCCACCTGACTTGTCTCTGCCTGATGTTCCGGTACCCTGCTGCCCGTCTGTTAACAAACCCGGCTATCCCTGTGACCTTGCTCCTGTGTCCTGCTTGGCTCAGCACTACCATCCGAGTGTCTGCAACTACAGTCCTGCGACCAGCTGTGACTTCCTGCTACAGGCTTCCGGGTCTTCATCTGCAGGCACTCGTGTTCCTCCTGTCCCTCGGCTCCTTCTGTTTCACCCTTAGCGGGACCAGGGCTGGAGATACAAGAGAGGCTGACCTCGTCATTTCAGTCTCCCTTCAGGTACATGACATGGGCTTTCTTGTGAGGGCATTCTTTGTGGCTGTTCTACTGGAGGCATCTTGGATCTATTGTTCTCTTCAAAATATAGTAGTAGTGGGAGCACTGTAAATAAAGAATCTCGAAAACTTCTAGTTATTATTAATCTTGTTGAGAAGAATATGTACATACAAAATGTAGCCAACACATTTCAGGGTTAAACCCCCTTCTTCAGGGCTAAAGTCACAATTTGAACTCAACTTTATCCGAGAGCCCTGGCTCCACAAACCATTGCACTTCTCCCACTGTGAGTTAGAACCTGCAACAATTTTGAGTCAGCTTAATTCCCTGGAGGATGTCCAGCATCATCTGGCTCTTTGCCCTCCAGCCTGAATGTCCCTGGTCTGCCCTTTTCATTCATTGGAATAAAGTTCTTTCAACCATGGAGGCTCAGTGACACATATTGGGCGTTACCTAGGACGGTCTGCATGCAAAAGCAGTCCGCCTAAGAATGCCTACTCCTCCAGACTGACATCTGCCCATCAAGGAATTTTGACTTTTACATACCTACCCCTAGGAGGCAGCCTACTGCTTGCATCAGGGCTGAGGTCTCTTGAGAAGGAGTACTGAAGCACGGTGCTGTGATGTTTTCAGGAAGTGATACCCCTGTGGCAAGGTGATGTCTGAGTCCCAATCTGTACAAGAGGTCTATGTAAAGATCCCTTCCGACCCCTCCCACTAGCCATGATCTGCCTGCGTTACATAGAGAAACATGGATACCCAATGATAACACCAATGGGTGTTAAAAAAAAAAAAAGGTAATGAAAATGGAAAGAATGTATTTGAAAATGTCTTCAGCATGTTGATGAGGGGATAAAGGAACCAGCAAAAGCAAAATATAAGCAGTTTACATTTTTGAGTGAATAAGCTGGGGTGGATTATAACTTTTTTTTAAATAAAAATGCTGACTTTAGATGCACTTTAATGATTTTTTTTTTTATGAATTCACTGGTAGATTTTTTGATCCATCCTACATTTTGATTTAATCTGAGATGTATGGAATATAATGCCCTCTTTTTATGGTATTATCATCGTCTTTTGCTGTATAGGTGTCTGATTTGAATGTACGCCGCCATCCCCGGCACAGCAGTGAATCATTTGTGGAGTCAGGAATGATTGTTCTTTGAAAAGGGAGATATTATTGTATCAGAGTTCTCTTCTATTACCCCATTACCTGATATTATTCATGCTGTTAGACCTAGTTTGGAAGAATCAGGTGCAGTAAATCTGCTAAAATGACAGGTATTCATACAGATCACGCTGTGAGAAATGTGTTTCTCATCTGAATTGTGCCAGAGTCCTCCAGGGTTCTCTCTGTGTTAGGTGAGGTATACAAGATTTGCATTTCCCTAGTGATGTGAGCATTACGAGTAATAGATCCAAACCTTCAGAGCAGCCATTCTTAACCAGGGTTCCTCCGGAGGTTACTAGGGGTACGTTGGGCTGTGGCTTATTGGCCTTTCATTTGATGGTGCCTGCAGAGTTCCGGGGCTAATGACCTTTTTAGCTATTTGTAAGGATCGCTTTTTTGACCACCAATGTAGGGAGCATTCTTCCCACTGACCACCAATGTAAGGAGCATTCTTCCCACTGATCACCAGTGTAAGGAACATTCTTCCCACTGATCACCAATGTAAGAAACATTCTTCCCACTGACCACCAATGTAAGGAGCATTCTTCCCACTGACCACCAGTGTAAGGAACATTCTTCCCACTGATCACCAATGTAAGGATCCTTCTTCCCACTGATCTCCAATGTAAGGAACATTCTTCATATTGATCACCAATGTAAGGATCATTCTTCCCACTGATCACCAATGTAAGGGACATTCTTCCCACTGACCACCAATGTAAGAAACATTCTTCCCACTGACCACCAATGTAAGGAGCATTCTTCCCACTGACCACCAGTGTAAGGAACATTCTTCCCACTGATCACCAATGTAAGGATCCTTCTTCCCACTGATTTCCAATGTAAGGAACATTCTTCATATTGATCACCAATGTAAGGATCCTTCTTCCCACTGATCACCAATGTAAGGGACATTCTTCCCATTGACCACCAATGTAAGGAACATTCTTCCCACTGATCACCAATGTAAGGAGCATTCTTCCCACTGATCACCAATGTAAGGATCATTCTTCTCACTGATCACCCATGTAAGAAGCATTCTTCCCACTGACCACCAATGTAAGGAATATTCTTCCCACTGACCACCAATGTAAGAAACATTCTTCCTACTGATCACCAATGTAAGGGGCATTCTTCCCACTGACCACCAATGTAAGGAGCATTCTTCCCACTGACCACCAGTGTAAGGAACATTCTTCCCACTGATCACCAATGTAAGGATCCTTCTTCCCACTGATCTCCAATGTAAGGAACATTCTTCATATTGATCACCAATGTAAGGATCCTTCTTCCCACTGATCACCAATGTAAGGGACATTCTTCCCATTGACCACCAATGTAAGGAACATTCTTCCCACTGATCACCAATGTAAGGAGCATTCTTCCCACTGATCACCAATGTAAGGATCATTCTTCTCACTGATCACCCATGTAAGAAGCATTCTTCCCACTGACCACCAATGTAAGGAATATTCTTCCCACTGACCACCAATGTAAGAAACATTCTTCCCACTGACCACCAATGTAAGGAGCATTCTTCTCACTGATCACAAATGTAAGGGGCATTCTTCTCACTGATCACAAATGTAAGGGGCATTCTTCCCGCTGATCACCAATGTAAGGAACATTCTTCTCACTGATCACAAATGTAAGGGGCATTCTTCTCACTGATCACCAATGTAAGGAGCATTCTTCCCGCTGATCACCAATGTAAGGAACATTCTTCTCACTGATCACCAATGTAAGGAACATTCTTCCCACTGATCACCAATGTAAGGAACATTCTTCTCACTGATCACCAATGTAAGGAACATTCTTCCCACTGACCACAAATGTAAGGGGCATTCTTCTCACTGATCACCAATGTAAGGAACATTCTTCTCACTGACCACAAATGTAAGGAACATTCTTCCCACTGATCACCAATGTAAGGAACATTCTTCTCACTGACCACCAATGTGAGGGGAAGTTTATCCACTGACCAACAATTATTCGGCTTTACCTGGGTTCCCAAGACCTTGAAATGTTTTCAAGGGTTCCTCTGGGGTAAAACAGTTGGGGAAGACTGTTTTTGGGAGTGGGGTGAACTTCCAGATTCTTGATTAGTATAAGAACAAACTTTTTCTTATTGTGCCACCACATTTTATAATCTCTGTTGTGTCGTATCCAATTGGGGTCTGATGGTATACATATACATGTGTATTTGTCAAAAAGGCCAACAGGTCTTTTCCTTCCGATGTCAGTATTATTAGTACCCACTGCAAATTGTGTCACCAGTTTAGCCAATGGTACTTAAACTCAATTCGTTACATTTGTTATTGTGCCTGTTTATTGTTGTAATGAATAACTGCACGCAATACAATCTGCACACATCTATACAACAGAGAGAGACAAATAGGCTCATTTACTAAAGCAGTTGAGAATTTTCACACAATAAGTTGTATGAATGTAGACTTTAATTGTCCAATCATGTGCAGATGAAATACAGTAAGTAGAAGGAGGAGGAGAGGGAGTTCTAGGAGTGTGGAGAATCAGGCGCTCTGGATAACCAGGAGACTTTAACAAACAGTACATGACTGGCTTTTGAAATGTGATTAACCCCTTTCGCCCTGGAAGATTTTACCCCTTAATGACCAGGCCATTTTTTTGCGATACAGCACTGTGTCGCTTTAACTGACAATTGCGCGGTCGTGCGATGTTATACCCAAACAAAATTGACATCCTTTTTCCCCCCCCCCACAAATAGAGTTTTCTTTTGGTGGTATTTGATCACCTCTGCGGTTTTTATTTCTTGCGCTATAAACAAAAAAAGAGCGACAATTTTGAAAAAAACCAAGACAATATTTTTTTACTTTTTGTTGTAAAAAATAACCCCCCAAAAAATGTAAAAAAAATTATTTCTTCATCAGTTTAGGTCAATATGTATTCTTCTACATATTTTTGGTTAATAAAAATTGCATATATTGATTGGTTTGCGCAAAAGTTATAGCGACTACAAAATAGGGGATACATTTATGGCATTTTTATTATTATTTTTTTTTTTTTTACGAGTAATGGCGGCGATCAGTGATTTTTAGCAGGACTGCGACATTGCGGCTGACAGATCTGACACATAACTGACATTTTTTTGGCGAACCAGTGACATTATTACAGTAATCAGTGCTAAAAATATGCACTGACATTGTACTAATGACACTGGCAGGGAAGGTGTTAACATCAGGGGCGATCAAAGTGTTAAATGTGTTCCCTGCAGGTGTGTTCTAACTGTATGAGGGATGGGTGGCCTGGGTCAACACACAGATCCGTCTTCCTGCACAGCAGAAAGACAGGATCTGTGTGATCTCCTGTCAGATGTGGTTATGGAGATCGAGATGCTAAGAGGGCTTTCCTTGTGGCTTAGTGCAGCGCGCCCGTGGAGTTGGGGACAGGGAGCGAGGTGCTCAAAGAAGCATGGCTTGCCAGGTGCTTGCTTGTAGTTTGATGAGCTGGCCACTGTGGGATGACTGTAGCAGGCTGATAGCAATGGCTGTGTTTGGTAAGTGGAGAAACCAGGAGCCAGGCCAGATGTCATACATGATAAGTCAGTCCGGAGCATAAACAGGGGCAAGCCAAGGTCATACACGGGAGACAGGAACAGGAACAAAGTCCAGATGCAAGCCAAAGGTCAAACCGGGAGATCAGGAATCGAGGTCAAGGCAAGCCAGGTCAGTAACGGGAAGTCCACAGTTTAGGAAACAGAATCACAAGGCACACAGGGAAGCTGAGATAATCCAGCAATGTCCTTTTGCTAATGGCTGGCTTAAATTGGGCCGTTGGCGCCAGTGTCTGTCACGGCACTTGCACACGCGTCGTATTGTGTGTGCGTGCGCGCCGGTGTGCGGCGCACCTGCGCATCTCAGAACTCTTAGTGGGCATCCATGTTGGCTCTGGGCGACATAGCCAGTTCTGCAACGGTCATGTCCCTGACAGAACGGAGATTTGCCTTGTTTACACAGGCAGGTTCCTGTTCTGTCACTGTGGGGAAGGATTGCAGGTCACTGGCGGACATCGAGTCCTTCAGAAGCACTGATTGGCTCCTCCGCTGGCCAATGGGAGTGCGCACGTGCCCACAAATCGCCGTGTACGAGCGGACGTACACCTATGGCTATTTGCGGGATCGAGCCACATTGAGCAGTAGATTGCAGCGGCTGGTCCTTAAACTGTTAATACACCACAGCAGCACTTCAGAAGAGAGAAGCACACTCAATTGGAAAAGCAAAGCAGAGAAGAAGGTGCTTCTAAGTGCAGTAATAAAACACTTTAATGACCAGGAAGGGTTAAAAACACTTACAAGATGGAAGTTATAAAGAGACATATCAATGACATATCAATGAATCCATAACATCCAGCGGGATGCCTCCGGGGAGTATAGACAGCTGCAGGTGGAAATTCCAGCCGACCCTTGGTGGGAAACTGATCCAAGATGGAGAACCGTGCTGTCAGGGCCAGCATGGAACACAGGCAACCGGAAGTGACATCATAGTGGGCTGGACATGTTTCAGAGCATGCCCAGTCTCTCCTTCTTCAAACCAGCTTTAGCTGTCTTTACTCCCAGGAGGCAACACCTTAAGATATGACCATAAGGTCAACAAAACGCCCTTTGATCATTGATGAGCTTCTGTCTATATTTGATGGAGGCACGAGGAGTGGATCCAGCTAGTCCCAGCAAGGGGATCTCTGGCGAAATGGAGCGTAGCAGGTGGAAGTATACAGGACCTGGAGACTGTATTGAGATGAAAGGACGTTTTTTGACCTTATGGTCATATTTTAAGGTAAGCGGCCATTTCACTGACTGGTGGCTGGTGGTGGATATTCGTTTCACTTTAGAGGATTATTCTGGCACAATAATAAATAGAGGAAAAGAGTCTACTGATAGAGCATCTTCACTCCATTGCGGGATCACTTAATACGTTTTTTTGGACAATTTTTGGCACTTTGTTTTTTTCCAATTACTATATTATTTTTTTGGATGCTACACTGGATGTAGACAACATATATCTGTGCATTATAAGGATTTTTTTTTAATTTATTGTTTATTGTATATTTTTTTTGCAGGTTTTCACTGAATGTGGTTATTGTGTTTTAAGATATAAATATGGATGAATGAATGTACTATATGAAACAGCAATTAACCCTTCAAAGCAGCGCTATTTTCAGTCCTCAATGCTGACTGATAAAACAAAGTCTTTGTAAATGCAAGCAAAACACATGCAGGCAGGTAAATTCCAACAAAGACACAGCGGTTGGAGCTCGGTCTGGATTCCCTTATATGAATAGTAGATCTGATGAGTGCACCTTTCACCATCTATTGGGACACCTTGTGCTGCACACACCCCGTAGGGGTTCAAACTCACCGGCGCCAAGAGGTTAACAAGCCTTGGATTAAATCCTCTCTCTGTTTACTCCCGAAGTCCTCCAGAGTTGATGATCAGATAACAGCAACAATGTCCACATGTAAAAAAGAGACCCTGAATAGTCCAGTACCGTTTTGATAATTTATTGTAAGTCACAAATAAGAGAAAAAAAAAAAAAACGAATAAAGTAAATACACTGTAAAAATTAGTGGGCGCAGTTCCTTACAAAGGATAGCCTTCTAGCTTTCAGTTGGTTGGTAATAGTGGATAACTCAAACTGCTTCTCTCAAAGCACAAGGGTACTGGTTGCAGACTGAATGGATGATACACACTCACAGCTGATCAGTCCTTCATTCCACTAGTATACAACTACAAGCTTGGAGCGCACTGCGTGTCAACCAGGCGCAGCTGATCCGCACTTCCTCCCTCTCGTGTCTGAAGCTTCAGGCTAGAAGCACACTGCGTCCTCACGTGATAAGGGTTGCCGTGGTATCGTGCTCTGACTAGTTTCGTCAGGAAGACTTTTTCAAAGAGCAAGACTCTTTGAAAAAGTCTTCCTGACGAAACTAGTCAGAGCACGATACCACGGCAACCCTTATCACGTGAGGACGCAGTGTGCTTCTAGCCTGAAGCTTCAGACATGAGAGGGAGGAAGTGCGGATCAGCTGCGCCTGGTTGACACGCAGTGCGCTCCAAGCTTGTAGTTGTATACTAGTGGAATGAAGGACTGATCAGCTGTGAGTGTGTATCATCCATCCAGTCTGCAACCAGTACCCTTGTGCTTTGAGAGAAGCAGTTTGAGTTATCCACTATTACCAACCAACTGAAAGCTAGAAGGCTATCCTTTGTAAGGAACTGCGCCCACTAATTTTTACAGTGTATTTACTTTATTCCTTTTTTTTTTTTTTTTCTCTTATTTGTGACTTACAATAAATTATCAAAATGGTACTGGACTATTCGGGGTCTCTTTTTTACATGTGGACATTGTTGCTGTTATCTGATCATCAACCCTGGAGGACTTCGGGAGTAAACAGAGAGAGGATTTGATCCAAGGCTTGTTAACCTCTTGGCGCCGGTGAGTTTGAACCCCTACGGGGTGTGTGCAGCACAAGGTGTCCCAATAGATGGTGAAAGGTGCACCCATCAGATCTACTATTCATATAAGGTAATCCAGACCGAGCTCCAACCGCTGTGTCTTTGTTGGAATTTACCTGCCTGCATGTGTTTTGCTTGCATTTACAAAGACTTTGTTTTAACAGTCAGCATTGAGGACTGAAAATAGCGCTGCTTTGATGGGTTAATTGCTGTTTCATATAGTACATTCATTCATCCATATTTCTATTTCTATTTCTTTTTGGAATAAGTGGCTGCTGAGAGATATCTCACTCAGAATATGGTGACATCAGGTTAAATCACTGCGGTTTATTACCATTATTATCTTCCATCTGTATATACCGAATATCCTTTAGCGCTGAGATAGGAGGATTGGAGTAGGGCTTATTGTCTCCTTTTTGTTTGTGTTTTAAGATAGGTGCACTATTCAAAATTATATCTTGGTGATATTGAGAAGTTTTTGGTACACATTTGATACACAATACTCAAACTGTGGAACAAGCGCACCATTCACTTATAATTATATCATTTGTTTGCAGTGGTTGAGTTCACCCGTTAATGATTGCGGCTGTTCATTTTAATAATAAGGGAAATTGATCATATAGTAGAGCATAAGTATTTCTATATATCATTTAAAATACACCTACGATAAAAATGATAGACCCTTCATTTCTTTGTAAGTGGGCAAACCTAAAAAATCTGCAGGGGACCAAATAACAATTTTCCCCACTGTATGTTATAAATCTGGGCTTCCTCCACCTCTCTTGCTGCTTTTTGAATATCTCTACCAGTCATTAGGGAGCAAAAGCCTGACTCTACCAAGATGGTCACCCCATACAGAGACACAGGGCAGAACAAAGAACATTGTAGGTCAGTAATGGTGAGAAGATCAGCTGCAGAGAGACCACGGGCAATGCTGGGGTCTAGTCCTTTGCCCTCTACTTGACTTAATTTCGGGGCGTAACATTCACAGTGCAGGTCCGCTTTTACAATTCTTTAATTAGAAGCTGTAAAACTTTTTATTTTCTTGTATGTTTTTTTTTTTGTTTTGTTTTTTATCCACCCCACCTGTATTGATTTTAAGAGGTTCATTCAATATCTTCCTTGTCTATGCAGATAAATTGTATGGCGACTTTCTGACATGGGACCTGGAGCAGGCGCTGTCACAACTGCCACTGAAGCCGGGGAAAACGGCAACTTTTACTGTCTACATCAAAGTGAAACTGGACTTCTCATGCCAGGAAAATCTTTTGCAGGATCTCAATGATGGTAAGGTGTCTGTGTGTCGCTGTCTGTTTAATTCTGTTCTTTTCCTCCACATCGCTCTCATTTATAGAGGCATGCATTATTGATGGAAACTTGTACTGAGAGAAATACAAATGCTTCCCCTGCTAACCTCTCCTGAAAATGCTAATTACTTGGTTGCTATTAGTGGGTAGTAGTTGGTCACATTTAACTGGGCTTGTTCTGTAATGTTGAAGATCTTTTGTAGTGTTTCTCCAAACCACTTCTTCAGTTCTAATGAGTGTCAGGAAACATACCCCAGCATATATATATATATATATATATATATATATCCATACAGATGGCACCGCCACCTTAATCTAGCCATCCGTGTATGGTGGTGGGGGCATTCAGCACCATCTTGTCTTCCATATATAATATTTTAACATCTCTACCCCCACGATTTGACAATTCATACCATTAGCCCTGTAAATCCAAGGATTAGCAGCTGTTGCAGACCTCCAGGCACCATAGAATGGGATTATGGAGGGGGCGGGCTCCACCACTTTTACATCAACCATCCTGTTTCCTGGACAATGAACATCTACGCATTCTCTGGTGGTCTATTAGAACTCAAGAAGTGCCTTGGAGAAGTTGAAAAATGTCTTTAACTTTAAGACCCCTTTCAAACTGGTGCGCTTTTCAGCCGTTTTAGCGCTAAAAAATAGCGCCTGAAAAGCACCTCTCAAGCCACCCCAGTGTGAAAGCCTGAGTGCTTTTACACTGGGGCGGTGCGCTTGCAGGAGGGGAAAAAAAAGTTCTGCAAGCAGCATCTTTGGGGCGGTGTGGGAGCGGTGTATACACCGCTCCCAAAACGCCCTGCTCATTGAAATAAATGGATAGCTCTGCCGAAGCGCCTGCAAAGTGCTTACGCAGCGCTGCAACACAGGCGCTATTAACCATTTCTTCGGCCACTAGCGGGGGTTAAAAGCGCCCCACTAGTGGCTGAAAATTGCCGTTATAACAGCGGTAAAGCAGCACTGAAACTAGCGGCACTTTACCGCTAACGCCCACACCACTCCAGTGTAAAAGGGGTCTACTAGATACAATTTGCTACAGTGTGGGACTTTTAAGGTGCCCGATAATGCAGCACAAGTAATGCACTGTTAAAATTCTAATTTTTGTTACAAAATGAATAAAACGTGTAGCACATTATCCATAATAGCACTTGAGTTTTGTATATGGAAACATACAATACATGAAAAAAATACACATAGGATTCACAGCATATCATTAGTCATTCCCCTGCGTTTAAAATACATACCTCCTCGATGTAGACTAGGCTCTGGTTGGGGGGAGTGAAATGATAATTCACAACGCATTTTGTGGGTCTCCAACCCCACTTCCTCAGGTTCAATAATTATCCAAGGTTGGGATCAGAAGCCTGGGGACCACCATCCACACCTAGCCTCCCCCTGGGAGGAGGACCAACAAAAATAACAAGATAAACTTATTTGGTTCAGATAGTGTCAAGCGTGTGTAGCGGCAACCAGGTGAGGAGTACAAAGACAAGTGTGTCTCTTCTACAGCCAAGCATGGTGGTGGAATTGTCATGGTCTGGGGCTGCTTGAGTGCTGCCGGCACTGGGGAGCTACAGTTCATTGAGGGAACCATGAATGCCAACATGTACTGTGACATACTGAAGCTGAGCATGATCCCCTCCCTTCAGAGACTGGACCGCAGGGCAGTATTCCAACATGATGAACGACACACAATGGACACAAAATGGACATTTTCACTTAGGGGTGTACTCACTTTTGTTGCCAGCGGTGTAGACATTAATGGCTGTGTGTTGAGTTAATTTGAGGGGACATCAAATTTACACTGTTATACAAGCTGTACACTCACTACTTTACATTGTAGCAGAGTGTCATTTCTTCAGTGTTGTCACATGAAAAGATAGAATAAAATATTTACAAAAACGTAAGGGATTTACTCCCTTTTGTGAGATACTGTATGTGTATGTATGTATGTATGTATGTGTATATATATATATATATATATATATATATATATATATATAATATGTGTGTATGTATATCTATCTATCTATCTATCTATCTATCTATCTATCTATCTATCTATCTATCTATCTATCTATCTATCTATCTATCTATCTATATATAATGTTTGGGGGTCTAAGTAATTGGCAATTAAAGAGGAACTGCAGTCTGCTCACATAATTTGTAATAAAAACATCTTTGCTATTCCGAAGCTAGTATTTCCTGATGATATAAATATGGAGTGATCATGCATGCCCCGCTGCCTAGGCTGATTAGGGGAAGTCCAAGGGGCTATGTATGTAAAAAGAAGGAAGGTGCGTGACCTGATGCATGAATCAAAATAAAAAAGTTTATTCTAAACAAATTAGTGTATACAAAGAAAAATACTGTGTATTCATGAATAAATAAATAACAGTGTTCTCAATTGATAAAATAGTAGAAATTGATGCACATACAAGGAATAAAATGAATAAATGGCTAACGCGTTTCGAGTGGTTTCCTCTTCATCAGAGCCTTGAACAGCCGGAACTGGTCTGTATATTGTAATATGTCTATATAGAGAGAGACGACTTGATAGAAGGTACATCACACGATGGATAGTATATTCTTATAGGCGGATTCTCCTTTACTGTAGTGGTATTTCCTTTCACATCGCAGTGCTCTCAGCACCGTAGAGGAACATACTGTATATACGGATGTTGTCGTCTATTGATAGTTGGTGTTGGTCTTCAAGGCCCAATGGCTGATTTAGATGTTGCAGCCTGTGGTCCGTGGCTGGATGCCCAAGTCGTTACTTGGTTATCCCTGCGGTCCACCTGTCGTGATGCTGTATGGTGTGCCGTGCTGGGTTGCAGCCATCAAAGGACTGGCTGCAATCGTGTGATATACCTCCCATCCAGTTGTCTCTCTTTATATATAGACATATTACAACATACAGACCAGTTCTGGCTGTTCAAGGCTCTGATGAAGAGGAAACACCTCGAAACGTGTTAGCCATTTATTTATTTTATCCCTTGTATGGGCATCAATTTCTACTATTTTTATCAATTAAGAACACTGTTTTTTTTTTTATTCATGAATACACAGTATTTTTCTTTGTATATACTAATCTGTTTAGAATAAACTTTTTTATCTTGATTCGTGTATCAGGCCACACGCCTTCCTTCTTTTTTTCGTACATACTGTATACCATGACCTTGGATAAATAAGTACCTGACATACTGGTTGCCATTCTTGCATCAGTGCTCTCTGTTACTGTCAGGAACAGGCATGTTCCCAGTGAATTTGAAGTCCTTCATCTGCATGCCTGTTCTAGAAAGCATGGAGGTAGTTGGGTCATCAGTAAAGCCAGATAACTAGCATTTTCATAGGGTCAACAGTCGTAGCCTTTACTCTCCAATTCCACTGTAAACTTCTTGCTAATTAAAAAGTAAGGATGCCAAACTATGTGGACTGAAAGGTTTTCATACCATCACATCTCTTGCTAAACACTTCCTCTGGAAGGATCATTGTTACTAGAAAAGTTTAAGCCTTTTTATTCCTGTGATACCATGCAGAGTAAATGTTACACTGAAGAGCTTTTATGTTCAGGATAAGCTTGCTTTAAAAACCTGAATGTGAGAAATGTATATACCGTTGTGTATAATTCGTAGTACTTGGAAGACAGGTTATCCCAGCAGATGTAAAACGCGTTAGTATACATCATGCCTCCGTAGGGCTCTCCTGTGTACTGTTAACCTGAGACAGCGGATGCATCAATTTCCTGTGGTATGCGGAGATGTCACGTTATGTACAGTCGCACATCATATTCATACTGGCAGCACATGCTGATGGCATTCTCAGCTTTATTGCTTTAAAAAGACCCTAATGGTAAAAATCTTGTATTCTGATAACTATATGGGGTAATACTAGCAATGAATCACTATATGAATTACTATTTTTTATATATATATATATATATATATATATATATATATCACATGCTTTTATTTCTATTTTCTTCACATTTACACACAGATCAAGCTGTCCTGCAAAAGTGACAGTGACATGGATTGGGACAAGCTATATGAGACTGCTGAGGGTGCTTATAACGCATCTTTTTTTATTATTATGGTTTAAACCTTTTTTCCCCCAAAAGAAGAAAGACCTGTTGTTTTAACTGCCTAAAAGTGTTATCTGGAGTTGGGCTTTAATTTATTTGGCCTTTAACCCATTGACACCAGTGTAACACATACACTATATTACCAAAAGTATTGAGATGACCACCTTTACACACACACATGAACTTTAATGGCAATCCCAGTCTTAGTCCGTAGGGTTCAATATTGAGTTGGCCCACCATATACAGCTATAACAGCATCAACTCTTCTGGGAAGGCTGTCCACAAGGTTTAGGAGTGTGTCTATGGGAATGTTTGACCATTCTTCCAGAAGCGCATTTGTGAGGTCAGGCACATTAATCTCAAAGGTGTTCTATCGGGTTGGGGTCAGGCCAGTCAAGTTCCTCCACCCCCTAACTTGGCCTAGGGCAGGAGAGACCCAGTTATTATGGTGGACAGAGACAAGAGAACAGAGATACTACTTCAGTGTCTGCATTATTCTCTCTGGCCATTTTTTTTAACCACTTCCCGCCCGGCCTATAGCAGAATGATGGCCAGGCGGTTGTTCAGTTACCTTGACTGGGCGTCGTATGACGTCCAGCAGGATTACAGCTGCCGTGGGGACGCGTATCGCGGCAATCTGTGGTGAGGGGTTCAGTCTGACACACCGCTACACCAATCTCGGTAAAGAGCCTCTGATGGAGGCTCTTTACCACATGATCAGCCATGTCCAATCACGGCTGATCATGATGTAAACAGGAAGAGCCGTTGATTGGCTTTTCCTCACTCGCGTCTGACAGACGCGAGTAGAGGAGAGCCGATCGGCTGCTCTCCTGATGGGGGGGGGTCAGTGCTGATTGTTTATCAGCGCAGCCCCCCTCGGATGCCCGCCCAGGACCACCAGGATGCTGCCAGGGCAACCAGGGATTGCCACCACACTGGACCACCAGGTATGTTACCGTAGACCACCAGGGAAATGCCAATCAGTGCCCAGGCAGCTGCCAATCAGTGCCCATCCCCAATGCCTGCCAGTGCCATCAGTGAATCTCATCAGTGCCACATATCAGTGCCACCCATAAGTACCCATCAGTGCAGCCTTTCAGTGCCCATCAGTGTCGCCTATCAGTGCCCAAAAGTGCCCACCAGTGCCACCCATGAGTGCCCATCAGTGCCGCCTATTAATGGTCATCAGTGCTGCATATCAGTGCCACCCATTAGTGCCGTCTATCAGTGCCCATCGCCAGTGCCCGTCAGTGCCACCTCATTGGTGCCACCTTATCAGTGCCCGTCAGTGCGCCTTACCAGTGCCCATCAGTGAAGGAGAAAATGTACTTATTTACAAAATTTTATAACAGAAACAAAAGAAAAAATTTTATTTTTTTCAAAATTTTCAGAATTTTTTTATTTGTTTAGCAAAAAATAAAAGACGCAGAGGTGATCAAATACCACCAAAAGAAAAGCTCTATTTGTGGGAACAAAATCATAAAAATTCTGTTTGGGTACAGTGTAGCATGACCGCGCAATTGTCATTTAAACAGCGACAGCGCTGAAAGCTGAAAATTGGCCTGGGCAGGAAGGGGGTGTAAGTGCTTGGTATTGAAGTGGTTAAATTACTAAGCGCATGAAAATTGCAGAGATGTCCATGAGTTTACAGAGCACTCTCCAAAGCTGGGAAGTGAGCTGGACTGCCCTGTCTGAGACGATATGAGATGGCAGGCCATGCAGTCTAAAAATTTCTCAGTTTAAGACTGGTGCAAAGACTGCGACAGAAGGAAGAGTGGAGAGTGAAAAGAAGTGTGCCATCTTAGATAATCTGCCAGCCACAACCCAAGTGACCATTCAGCTTTTGGAGGGTGGCAAATCCATGGACAGATGTTCCTAGGATTCCTTGGAAACTGGAGGAGGCATTAGACCCACAGGTGCACAAGCAGAGGGCGCAGATGATATAAGCAGCCACAAAGTCTTTAGCCTTGCTTTTTTATTCCTGGCCACCATAAGCGATGGTTTGGAAATGAGAACGTCCCCCAGATGACATGCTGTTTGGAACTATTGGCTCATTGCAGGATTTTGCTTCTAAGGTGTGAAAGTATCAGGATTTTGCCTGGAGGAATGGGCGTTTTTGTGATTGAGGTCACTGCTAGAATCTGAGCAGGAAGAATAGGCTCTGGTTCAAAAGAGGTATCAGGTTGAAGGAGTCAAGTTTGTATGTAATGACAAAATTAAAGTAGAATGGAGATATTGTAGATTTTTGCAATCTGTAAACAAATGGTCAGAAGTTATGAAGAACCCTCAAGAAGATACTGCCATTCTTACAGGACCAGCTTAAAAGCTAACAACTCTTCATCTCTGATGCCGTAATTATTTTCTAGAAGTGAACATTTTTTCTTCGAAAAGAAAACACAGAGATGTCTTTTGCAGTGGACAGTCTAGGACAGGTGTACAAGCACCCACGATGGGGAGGTCAAATTTCAAGTAGAAGGGTTTAGTTGTGCCTGGCCAACAGCTAGTCTGTTTAGGAAGGCTTTTTTACAATGTCAGAAGGTTCCATGGCCTCAAGAAGCTAGTTTTGGCTTCAGTGTCCTTACGTGTCAGGATAATGATAGGAGCCACCAGAGAGGCATATTCTGCGATAAACTGATGATAGTAGTTTGTGACCCCAGTAGTGTGTTGCTTTTAGGCTGGCAGGAAGCAAACATTCACTTGGAGTCTATCCTTTGGGACAATGTAGCATCTGATGAATAGTAATTGTTCCTACTTGAAAAGGCACAACTCTTACCTTGGCTAGAGCCTGTTTTCTCACAGGCATTGTAATGCATAATACCATATTTGTGCAGGATAGAAGAATAGGCGACAAAAAAGCTGACTCTAGCCAGTGAGGTGGATTCTATGATGAGCCCCCTTTTAACATGTTTCCAAAATGTATTTGTAGAAGGCTTGAATCTTGGAAAATGAGTAGATTCTGCCGCAAGGATTTGTTGATTCAGAGAGCAGATCAACATTAAAGTCAAAGGAATTTTGAGGAGGCAAGGTGTCAGTAGTGTGCTTAGGGAAGGCATCAAATAAATCAACAAAGGCAGCAGGAACCTGCAGGGTGGTCTGAGCTTGGGCCAGTGGAACTACTTCATAATTAGTTTTGTGGAAAAGGCTGAGAATGGCACAGAGGCTTCAAACCGGAACTTTGATGGTGGACCAGCATATGGTCCACAAGTGCTGCTGCAGGCCTAGTACGATAGAAGTGGTAAGCTTTGTTAGAAGCAGGGAAGGGAAGCATCCACCTCTTTAGATGCATTTGGATAGTGAACAGAATAAAATCCCCGCTGGCGGCGACAGAAGCCTTCATGAAACTGGACATCGATTTGAATAAAGATGGAAATTATATTTTCGAGGGCGGAAGTGGATTCTCTGCCTTCCAGCTCATCCTTAACAGGATCTAGCAATTGTTTGCTAAAATGTGGATGTTGGTGCCTCATTGTTCAAGGTCAGTTCAGCCACCAGGGTCCATTATTGAATTGCATACTGGCCCAATCTAATGCTAACTTGACAAAGGCATAGGATGAGATATGTCTAGGTTCATCAGACATGCAGTGAAAGGTAGCTTGACACACCGGGAAATTTTAGACCACCCACTTTCAGGTGCCATTATAACGATAATGTGCACTTTACCTGTCAGTTGTCATAAAGGTATGGCTGATTGTTGTATAATTAAAAATTTTACTTTACATGCCTTTTACATTTTTATTTTCCTCACATTTTACAAGCAGGCCAAGCTGTCTAGAAAAACAGTTGACCACTGTAATCACCTCTTGGATTGTTCTAGTTTATCTGAGCATGGCCAAAGCAAAAGTTAACTTAAAGGAAATTTCTTTGCTGCCCATTCTCAGTAGCTGCAGAACAGAAGCAGGTAAAAATCTGTAGTTGCCTACATTTCTTGGAATGCTTATAATTGGCCTGCAGAGGACTGCGGATTTTCTCAACACAAGCGGAGTATTACTTTAATCCTCACTGTCACAATACTCTCGTTCATTGCAGTGTGCCACCATGAGATTCCCAGGTCTTTGGCCCAAGTTTAAATTGAATTCATTAGAAAGCGTATACGTGATATTTATGACACCGCCAAAGATCTTTTTGTGCAGTAATGCATTATTTTCTTCCTATTTTCTTTATTTTTTCCTCTTTTCCACGTCTCGCTGTATCCGCATTAATTTATCACTCGAGCAGCTATTATAAACTCGGCTAGTTAAAGAGCTTTAATGTGCCCATTGTAGGAATCTGACTCCAGGATGATAAAACGGCACGCTTCCATTTTTCGCTCCTTAGCGCCTCTGTTATATATTGAGTGCGGCGGCAGTCACTGGCAAAGGTTTTCACTTCTGCTTTTGTCTGATCTATTGTTGCTGTCCGTAGTGGAGTTGTCAAATCTTGTAATTTTCTTCCACGGAATGAGCTTTTGTATTTGCTGAATCCCATAGAAAAGAAATTCTGTTATAGTCTAACTCATCTCTTCAAACATATATATATATATATATATATATATATATATATATATATATATATATATATATATATATATAAAATATATATAAAATATATATATATATATATATATATATATATATAAATATATATATATATACGGTTTTTTTACTTTTTGAACAGAAATGTGATTTGTATTGTTATGGGGGCAAAAAGGAAGAGTGAGAAAACTTGTTACAAACAGGATCGGTTTGCTCATTGCATGCAATTAGGTGGAGATGAGCAATTGAAGTGTCTTGAGACCTTCTTTGCTTTTTATAATAAGGCTGAGAATTGTTTTTTTCTATCAGTATTTTAATGCCACTTGAAGGGTTGGTCCAAAACTGAGACTTTATTTTTTAGAAATTGGTGTAGTGTTACCACCTGACAGTTCCCTGAGCTTTACACTTACCCAATTTGTGGGCCTTCTTACTGTCTCTGTTGAACTTTTATTTATTTTATATTATGATTATCCTCTTGCCAACCAAGTTACACATTGCCAACACATATGTAATGGCAAAGAGGGTGGGCTTTAACGCCCACGCACTGCACATATGGGCACATTCCATGGGCTGTAGAGCTTTCTGTGCTGAGTGTACTTCCAGCGCGTTGACTGAACTGTCAAAGATAGCCCTTGGTCTGTACTAATAATCAGAAGCGGGACCGGCTCTAGATCACATGGCCATAGTGACATCCAATAACAGTGGTTACATGATCAACCGATTCTTCCTGTCCCTGGGCTTACAAACCCTGTTAGTTGGATGCCGGGCTGGGCTGGAAGGGTTTAACCTACTAGAAGGAGCTGAACACACACAAAGGTAGGCAAAAATCCCCAAAAACCCCTAGGTGGACACGAACAGATTTAGGAATTATGACGGGGAGATCTTATTTATTAAGTATTTTAACACTGTAAGTCAAAAAATGTATATACTGGACCAAAATTATGTGACGCCATTCCAAATTATTGAGTGTAGTTGTTTCCAGTGAAGTGTACTGTTAATGCTACAGCATACAAATACAATTTAGGCAATTGGGCTCTTTCAAGTTTGTGGTAACAGTTTATGGAATACCAGTATGGTTGTACCCCTGTGAACAAATCCAGCGTTGTGTAGGCATAGTTTGAGTAGTAATGGTAAGAAGAACTTAACCTTAACCCTACTGAAGACCTTGGCGGGAAAAACTGGAATGCTGATTGTGAGCCAGGTATTCTCATCAGATTTCACCACCCGACCCCGCTAATGCTCTTTTGGCAGAACTGGGTACACATTTCCACAGAGACACTCCAAAATTGTGGAAAAGCTTCCCAGAAGGCCATTTACTATATAAGAAACTTCCTGACTGGAGTTTTTCCAGATAGGGAACAAGATAGAAATGTACCATCCTGTGTAGGTGCTAATTTTGTACCAGTCCTCCTAATCCTTGCTTTCATCAATGGCCTTAAAAAAAATATGCATGTCAAAAATGGGGAGAAGAAAACCCAAACTGGGAAAATAAATGCTCAACTTGAGATTGGGAAAGGGGGTTTAAAGTAAGTTTGTTGGGAAATATATACAGTATAAATATTTTTGAATATTTGAAGTGGATTTTTTTTAATATTTATATTGTATTGGACAATTACAGTATTAAAAAGAAGCATACTGCCTATAAACTGCAAAGCCTTCAGTTTGCATATGATCGCAGTGTCATAGCTGACATAGTGGTCACATGATTGGAAAACGCTCTGGTTTTTAATTGTTAGAGTACCGGAGGTGTCAATGCCATCTGGGAATGACAGCTGGCAGCATCGCAAAGTGTTTGCTGGTAACTGTCAAAGGTAGGGCATAGTTTAACATATCCATGGGGGGTGGTGGTTTAGTCTGCTGCAGTATTTCAATCAACTACTGCAAATAGAATACCTTCTACTTCCAGGTATGAAGGAGCAATGTGGTTCAGTCCATGTGACAGCCCTAGTCTAATGGCTCCCAACGTTGTTACATGCGGATAGTCCATAGAACTGTGTTGGCCATGACTTCAGCAAATCATAGCTTACAGAGGGCCGCTTCTCCTGCTGCTGACAGCTGAACATAGTGGAGGAGGAGAGAAAAAAAAATGTGAATACGTGCTGCTAGTTGCTCTGTTTTACCCTTCCCTCACCCCAACTGTGCTATAGGTGCCGGTGATGTCAGACCTTCCTGAAAGCTGTACTTTGACCTGGCGTGTTTGAAGTACCTCCATCTGGCACTTCCAGGCCTTTAGGTGCCTAGGTGAGGATGCTGTGGTAAAATGACACCTGAGAAATTTTCTTTTACAGTTCCTCTTCTATTTCTTCCCTTCGTTGGCAGAGTATGAGAGACACGGTAATTAGATCCAATTGTTGCTCTTCCATCTCTACCCCACGGTCAGGCACAACAACAAAGGCTCATCACCAGCGATGATATTCCCTTTCTAGTGTTAGTTTTGTCAGAATATAATTTGTGTTGCAGACAACAGGTGGGATGGCGCCTTTGATCTTGCGAACATGCGAGGCAGCGTTTGATCATCTTGTAAAGGCCAATTTGTACATGCTGTGCCAGGCTTAATGGAGAACCAGGATCATTAAGCTGTGCCATGAACGACAGGCCAATCAGCTGTTTGCCACCTAGATGACAAGCAAGTGTTTTGGCTGTGCCGGGTTAAGCTAGAGATGAAAGCTTTTTGCAAACTCGGGATTGTTTTGACTGTTAATGATCAGTAAATGTTTTTTAACCCGATAAATGTTGATGTGTGTGCACCCTTTGTGCACTATTTTATTCTGCGGGGCTGGGTTTCTCCTCGTATTTAATGGTATATAAACAGCGCTTATAGGATAATTAGAAAAACAAGTGACAAAAATAGAGGAGAACATTGTAACCCTGCCGTGATACTTTTAATACAATGGTGAATATATAAACATATTAAATAATCAAAGTGATAAGTGCTCCAAATAAAGTGCATATGTGCTCCAAGTAGATAACTAGTACCGTGTGCCACACTCCCCTCTATTGACCCCACTCACCAAAAATCATGGACCCTCATCTTTGCGGTCTGGGGTCAAAAATGCTGTGTTCAATAAGATCTGGTATATGATGAATGGATATGTCAAGAAACCTCTTCAACAGTTGTTCTGAGATATTCAGGATTCACGACCATGCTCGAAAAACAGGGAGAGAGAGAAAGGACTAATAGTGAAGTACTGTAGGTGATGTTAAAAATTGCGCAATCCAAGGCTCCACTTATACAATATCCATTTTAAACAGGCATCAGTCCAAACGCCCAAGAACGCCGCTGATTGGCGTGCGTTCAACAGTGGGCGGAAGTAGCGTCAGTGGTTAGACGCAACCGGAAGTGCATCAATGCGTTTCGCCCCTCCAGAGCGTCATCAAGGACATCATATCAGGTTTCGGAAGATCTAATTTATATGCGAGGAGCTACATAACTCCTCTCGCAACAGCCAATTTAAAGCGACCAATTACTTTAGGTGTCAAACACCAACTTCCTTGATGTGACATCGTATCCTGTTCGCATATTAAATGCTCATGATTAAAAGAGTACTTTAATACACTTAATACATGTTAGATGGTTGATACATCATATCTCAGATACATGAATAATATTGGATTGGGAAAGATAAAAAATATATAGGTACACGTGAAACGTCAATCCCAAGAAAAAAAGAAAATAAGAAAAAATATATAAAAATACAAATAAAAATAATAATAAATATCAAAATAAAATAAAAATTTAATAAAAAATAAAAATATAAATGTAAAAAATATATAAAAATGAAAAAAAATGTAAATAATAATAAAAAATAATAAAATAAAATAAAAAAATATAAAAATAAACAATAAAATAAAAATGATTATAAAAATAAAATGAAAATGAAAATAGGAATAGCGAGCAGCGGCGTTCTTGGATGTTTGTACTGATACCTTGTACTGATACCTGTTTAAACTAGATATTGTGTAAGTGGCGCCTTGGATGATTGCGCGATTCTTCACATTACCTACAGTACTTCACTATTAGTCCTCTCTCTCCCCATTTTTTGAGCATGGTCGTGGATCCTGAATATCCCAGAACTGTTGAAGAAGTTTCTTGACATATCAATTCGTCATATACCAGATCTTATTGATCACAGCATTTTTGACCCCAGACTGCAAATCTGAGGGTCCATGACTTTTGGTGAGTGGGGTCACAAGAGGGGAGTGTGGCACACGGCACCAGCTATCTTCTTGGAGCACATATGCACTTTTTTTGGAGCACTTATCACTTTGATTATTGAATACGTTTATATATTCACCATTTTGTTGAAAGTATCACGGCAGGGTTACAATGTTTTACCTCTCTATTTGTCACTTGTTTTTCTAATTATACTATAAGCCCTCTTTATATACCATTATATACATTGTGAGGTTTAGTACCTCTGTGACAGCTGCGGTCTTTTTTACTCCAAGGTTTATATATATATATATATATATATATATAAATTTTTTTTTTCTTCAAATTCATGTGTGTGGGTTATCCTGCCGAAGTATATATATTTTTATCTCTTTGTATTTGCTTGTGAACTGAAGGGAAACAAGCATTTTTTTCCAGCTGCAGTTAGAGTCAATTTTTGACATATTTTTAAAGCTTGCTGTACCATTTTTTCCATCCTTGTATGTAGGCCTTGACATGACTTGTATAGGGTACAGCAGTGAGCTTCCTTCTTTTTCTGCTGCAACTACCACTAGGTGCACGAGTCATGCTCCGTTATAGCCAGCAGCTACTCTCCCTTTATACTCCAATGATTGACTGGCGGCGGAGCCCTTTCAGTGGCATTGACCTGGTTTCAAAACAGCGGTTTGCTAGAGCTGCCTAACTCTTCTTGCCTGATTGGCTGTGGTGTTGTATTTGTACATGACAGGCCCAGAACTCCTGTCACTTTTACTTGTGTTGCCTTGTCTTGAATTGCCTCTACTGTTACTGACCTTTGTTTTGGATAATAGACTCTCTCTGAATGCTGCCTGCCTTGGCCCTTGCTTCGGATATGGATTGTATCTTTGAACGCTGATTGCCTTGACCCTTGCATTGGATACAGACACTATCTCTGAATGCTACCTACCTTGACCCTTGCTTTTGGATACGAATTCTGTCCTTGAACATTGCTTGCCTTGATCCTTGCTTTGGATACAGATTTTTTCTCTGAACGCTGCTTGCCTTAAGCTCTATTTTGGATATGGATTCTGCCTTTGCTTTAGATTATATCTTTGCTTTAGATATGGAGTATCTTTCCAAATGCTGCTAGCCTTGGCTTGCCACTTGCCCCAAACCCACCTTTTGGATCACAAATTGCTTACCTCCTGCATCATCTATCATGGAACTTGAACTCTTCCTCTGGGGGTCCCAGCAGGTGTTCCTGTTTTGCGTATATAGTGCCCAAGTCCTGGGAGCATCTGAGTACAGGTAGACATACTAGCCCTAAGGGAAAGGAGGCTGCTTAAAGTGTAGCTATATGATCATCACACATTTTGTAGAACAGGATGCAGGCCCGATCCCTTACAAATATAAACCATAGCTGGATGATTTTAAAAGTGCTACCCTTGTTAAAATGACAAAAAAATGAAACGGATGAACAGATTTGCAAACACATAAAAGTAACTAAATATTATGTGTTAATATATCATTCAATTTATTTTTGTAAATACCTGAATTTGACTAGGTATTAGCCTTTTCTAATCTACTCCTGTAGCAGAAACTTGGAGTGGGAGAAGCAGTACAAGGAGCCAATTGGTTGTGCTGCAGTGCTCATGTATTAACAAGGAACATATTAATAACGGGAGAGACCAAAGTGACAGAAAGATGTGCTCATTAGTCCCTGTCCAGTTGCTGCCTGGGGGAGGGAAAAACCTATACATGTTACTGAGCTGCAGGAGAGATAAAACAGATCTGTTGGCCTGCCAGACTACACTATGTGGCAAAGTTGTATAAACCTTAGAAATGGATGAACAGAGATGGAAATCTTTGGGCATGTAAAACACCTCCCCCAGGCTTCCTCATCTCAATGCAACCAGTCTGCTGAAGCTGCTCCTCTTCTATGCTCTGTCACATGCACTCCAACGTCATCACGTAGTGCAGTACTGTATTTTAAGTGAGGATACCAAGGGCTCGCCCACAGCCTGGGGTGTAAGTGGGGGTGGGGGTTGCTGTGTGTTGGTGTATTTGGGGAATGGGGGGGGGGGGGGGGACAGAACTCTGTCTCCTGGGGAAGTGAGGGATAAGGTAAGTAAAACTTGCTTTTTTTTTGTGGTACCCTTATCAAAAACAAGCATTTACCCTTGACGTGTGGATCATCCTCCACTGCAAGGCACGGTATACTAGACCACGCACATTTCTTCGGAGCTCCCACTTTTTTGCTTTAATTAAGCAGGGCTTCACGGTATTTAGGCGCAGGTGACCTTAACAATATGATGGTGGCTGAGCTTAATTGGCCAATCGCCAGCCACAAACTTTGTCATGTGAGAGGCTAGTAGTGATATCCACTGGGATAAGCTTGGACTTCATCCAACACTGCAGCTTGCCCAGTAGACACCTGCAGTGGAGACACAATGAGGGAGCGTGGATGGGTTAGAATACCTTGCTCCTTGGATGGCCTATTAGCTAACAATGTCACCCAGCCCTGAATGAGCAGGTAAAAGTTTTTTTCTTTAGAGTAATATCTGTTTTAATCCATGGGAATCCATTGAAACAGTAATATCCGATTGGACTTGGGCATTGAATTCTACAGCAGTTGATGGCCTAGAATGATTCAGGTATAAGGTATGCTGTACTAAAAGTAATGCAAAAGTGGAATTTCTTTTTCTTAACTTGCATAAATCAATCAAATTTCACATGTTGTTAGAGTAACTGTTCCTCCATAGTAACTCTTCTTCTACTACTTCTTTATCATTGCAGTTAAATAATGGATTCCAAGCAGATGCAAGGTCCTTTCATTAAGTTCTTGATAAAGAAGGGGTGTAGGCTGTGGGACATCTACAGAAGGCTACAGAATGTTTACAGAGAGGACACCATTGACACGAGTCACCAATGAGAAGACAATGCTCTTGTCACTGGTGTCATCTCTGTAAACATTTCATTTCATAGCCTTGTGTAGATGTCAGACAGTTTTCACCCCTCTATCGTCAAGAACTCAATGACAACACATTGCTTTTGCTTGGAATCCAATAATTACCTGCAATGAAAAAGCAGAAGAAAAGTTACTATAGAGGAAGAATTACTCTTCAAAGATGTGAAATCTGAATGACCTGCAGTACGTAAGTAAATAAAAAAATTATGCCAACTTTTGGTATAGTGAAATCTAAAAGGTAGTGGAATCTTAGACATATAGTATATACAATAATTTCCTGGGAGCATCATCCCAATTATGCAACTAGTTTGAATATTTTTAGAAAATCTAGAGACTAAATATGCTACCTAGGAAAGTATAACCAGCCACAAGAAAATAAAAATAAATCATATTTTATAGAATATAATATTTAAAATCACTTGAGAGATCCAATGTTTGTAAAAAAGGTAAAAAACATGAAGACGGGCAATATATGGGCAAAATGTCCTGACTCTCCATGTTTTGCGGAGCAAAGAGTTCAAGGTTCGCCTGAAACAAGAGACAAGGAAAGAAAGTCCAAAGGATTAGAAAGGGGAGCATCTCCGGTGGCTCCGTGCTGCATGATGCAGCAGAGGTGGGTTCAGATCCGGTCCTGACATACGCACTTGTAATACTGTAAAACCAATTGCTGTCTTAATTTCCCTCCTACACCCATTCCAAAATCTTTGCAAGGTCCACAGTTCATGCATCAGAACAGACTGTAATTAGAGAGTTCAGCGGTTCTGTAAACAAATATATATAATGGTATACAAATGGTGTAGGGGCTTTGGTGTCTCCAGAAAAAGTCTGAAGGCCAAAAAGAATACAAAACCTTGATATATTACCTTGATCTTACTATTATTAGACTAGAAAATAGATGCATGTGTAGCACCCTCCTAGCTAGTTTGAGGCAAGATTTTTTTTTTTTGGCTCCCCTGTATCCTCTGGAGCGAAGTTTGATTGCTTTTGGCTGTTCTGGGTTCTGCTGGTTGCAGGCTCTGCTGCTGCTTTCCCCTGGATTCTGGTAGGTTCCAGAAGTTAGTGGGTGGAGGAGGCAGAACCTCACCTGCATATTCATGCAACCTCCCTGGCAGGACAAATGGGCAGTAGGGGGCTGAAGTGTGTATAAATAGTCTGCACCTGGAACAGCAGGGTCCTTGTTCCTATGGGAGAAGACCCAGCCTGAGGACTGAGGCCCATTGGGCTTATAAATGCAGCGTAGAAGAAATCTATCTGGATCCTAGCTCCAGCTTGAGCTAGGGGACCCACGTCCAGGGTTCCTGATGAGCAGTGCAAGAAGTCTGCAGAGGTTCTAACCTTGTGACGTCCAGTACAGAGGCTGGCTGGTCCTGCAAGAAAACATTGAAGTACCCAGGGCACAGTGAGTACAAGCCTACAAGATCCCAGAGACTGTCCTTCCCACCTTTTGGGAGAGCTCACTTCAGTTTGCTGACTCAGACTTCAGCCTTGCAATGAGGTCCCCTGAGTTGTAGTTCGCTAAAAACTGAATACAAGAGGGTGGCTACACCCTGAAGAGACAGTATAGTTAGAGGTGTCCACCATTTTTTTTTCTGCTAGTTTGGAATAGTCAAAGGCTCACCTGTACCCTTCCCAAGTTAAACTAGAAAATGAACTACAAAAAGACATGCACTCCCTGGTTTCTGACTTGAGAGACTATGAACTGCTGTGTGCCTGTCTGCCATGTGCCTCACAGGGAATGAAACCTGGTGGGATAAATCAGCTAGCCCGGTCTGGATTCTGTGGTACACCTCTAAACCACAAGGAGGTACTCTGGATAACAGCCTCCTTAGTCTCTCCTTAAATACCTCTCAAGGCAATGGCACCAATGGCAGACCATAATGCAGCTTTTGCATTCCTTTCAGTACCACCCTCGTATTTGTGCAGTGACTAGCCAAGGCTCTGGAGAAGGTCATGCAAGTTTAAAAACGATACATTTCAAACGGGCTCTATTGAAGTTCCTGGAATTGTCATGCATTATGGATTGTGGTTTCTCGGGCTCAAGGGACGTGTGCGAGAAAGCCAGTTACAAGAGGGTCCCATCAAAGTGATAAATGTCCTCATACAGTCCCTGACATGACCAAATAATGCTGTTGTGTGGTCTCAAAACGTTTGTAAATGTGGAACATAAGGATAAATAGAGCTGTTAATGTCCATATGAAGCGATATTTCTCCTTTGACGAGCCATCAGGGGTTCTGTGACCGTGGAACGTGATTCCGAGAAGAGGAAAACAATGTGTCATGTCTTCTGGGAGAAGAAAATATGAAAGGAAATAAATGTAATACAAAACAACCTAGATACCTTTACATGGACTAAAAATTTGAGCTCAATATGTGTCGATATGATGGAGTCAATCTTTTATAAAGTTTTCTTTTCACCAAGGCATCAGTGATTTCCAACTCTGAAGAACTAGAGGGATCAACCAAGTCAAAAAAATTCCCCACGGTCTGTTTGTAGCCCAACTCCCTATAAAACTTTTTTTTCTTTGTAATGTATCTCTTTGCAAAAAAGTCATGGTCAATGTGACTGGAATAAACAGGATCATAGATTAATATCAAAGGAAAAAATGTTTTATTGAATATACCCAGCTACATAAAATCTAAATAAATGTTGAGGCACTTGCCCTTCTGAATAGAAGAATCATCTGAAGGTCAGTATTTTTCCTAACCGGGGATAACAAAGCAGGATGTGGCCCCTTTAAAAAAAAACGTGGTCCATCAAGCTTGGGAGACACCCTGGAAATTTGCTTGTTGGCAAATTTGTGGAATCGGCAGATTTTATCCAGATGTAATGACCTGCCCCAGCACATGGTAACCTCTTGTCCCACCGGTGGAGGAGGATGAGGATTTTTCTTTTCTCCTCTTCCTTTCAGTTACTCCTTTTTCCTAAACTGAATCTTTCATCCACCATCTCATAATGTGCATTTATTTATTTATTTTTGTCAAAAGGTAAAATTATCCTTTAATGGTCATTATCCCTTGCAATGCACAATGTTATTTATAAAATTAAAGTTTTTGTTGTGGACTTTGACCCTCTTACTTGGTTACATGTTTTGTACTACTGTATTTGTATTCTCTATACAGTATGTAGTTCAATCTTTGTATTCAAGCTCAGCAGTGTTTGACCCTGGTCATCAAACTCTTTTACCGTAATGTCCTTGTTTGCTTGTTTCTCCTTTAAACTTGAATACAATTCTTAGAGAAAAAAAAAAGAACATGTGGCCCTTAACAAAAAAAAAAAAAAAACCCTTTTCAGTAGGTTGTACTAAACCTAGCTCATATATAATACACATTCGAAGGCCAAGTCTTGGAAAATGAAAAGAAAACACCCTTGCAGTGATCCCACCCCAAACCCCTCCACCTCACCTGCATTTCAAGGATTAAATTCTCCTTCTGTCTAGGGAAGAGATGAAGTGGCCGTATCAATTATTTTACTTCCTGCTCCAGCCAGCTGTTGCACCCTCCTCCTCCACCCCAAAGTGCCAGTCTGTGGGTGGAGCCTCGGCATCTTCACATACAGTACAGGTACCATAACCCTGTATGGTACGCTGAGTGCGACCGGACCTGGTTGCAGCTTTCAGAGCAGCTCTGCGGGACTGGTTGCATCAAGCCTGACGAGGAGTATGGTAAGTATTAACTCTCTGCCCCTGGGTTCAACCTCATCTAACCCTTACAGTAAAGGGGACCCCCACCTCAAAGGTGTGTTTTTTCATTTTCCTAAAGTTGGACTTTAATTGGTTACATACTGTACATTGTAATGTCAGTGCATGTTTGCTGCATGATAACTACTAGCACAAGACCTAGGAGAAATCCTTTAGGCTGACCTTCATCCCAAAAAACACCTTGGTTGTATGTGGCCCCAGCCCCCTCCCTATCCCACAACTTCATATTTTTTTTTTCTATTTACTTTTTTGTGCTGCAGGGCTGCACTTTCAAGGTGAAAATTAAGTTGAGCCTGAAACATGTGTGCCGTCTTTGCTGGTTTGAAGCACGCGCAGATGTGCCAAAGGGCCCTGTCCGGCCTTTGGAACCTGGTAGAGACCTTCGGCAGATCTGCTTGGATGCAATTGTTCACCAACGCGGTGCAATTAGAAAGGTAATGGACTTTCTGTTTGATGTGCATGCGGGACGATTCTTCAAACTCAGTCTTATACTTTCCAAGCTACGTGTGCCTGCGCATGCGCAGATCTGACGCGGGTCTCCGCTAGTTCTCCGAAGGTCAGGCAGAGCCCTTCGCCACATCTGTACATGTGCCAGACCATTAAAGATGGGGGGGAGACTGGGTCAACTGTAAGAGAGTTGAAGTTCCTCTTTAAAGTATACCCAAAGACTAAACTTTTTTTTTAATTTCAGATCTACAGTGGCGAGGCTTTAGTACCACTGTCAGGTTTTTTATTTCTGTTTGTGCCTCCATTAAGAATATTCACTCTTTCTAATTGTCCACCAATGTGGTCGTGAATGGAGGTGAGGTGGATTTACCAAGATTTATGTTGCCAATAGAACAAGAATAGAGGGGAAATCTTACAATTGGGACACTAGTTCTGGAGATATATGCTCACCAGCCATTTTATTAGATACACCTGTCCAGTTGCTTGATAACACGAATTGCCAATCACATGGCAGAAACAATGCATTTAGGCATCTTGGATGTGGTGAAGATAACTTGCCTGAAGTTCAAACTGAGCATTGGAATGGGGAAGAAAAGGGATTTAAGTGACTTTGAACGTAGCATGGTTGTTGGTGCCAGATGGGCTGGTCTGAATATTTTAAAACCTGCTGATCTACTGGGATTTTCACGTAAAACCATCTCTCGGGTTTACAGAGAATGGTCCGAAAAAGAGAAAATATCCAGTGAGCTGCAGTTGTGTGGAGGAAAATGCCTTGTTGATGTCAGTGGAGAATGGGCAGACGTTAGAAAGGCAACAGTACCTCAAATAACCACTTGTTACACCCAAGGTATGCAGAATACCATCTCTAAATGCACAACCCATCGAACCTTGAAGCAGAGGGGCTGCAGCAGCAGAAAACCACACCGGGTGCCACTCCTGTCAGCTAAGAACAGGAAACTGAAGCTACAATTGGCACCGGATCACCAAAATTGGACAATAGAAGATTGGAAAAACGTTGCCTGGTGTGAGTCTCAATTTCAGCTGCGACATTTAGATGGTGGGGTCAGAATTTGGTGTAGACAACATGAAAGCATGGATCCATCCTGCCTTGCATCACCGGTTCAGGCTGGTGTTGGTGGTGTGATGGTGTGGGGGATATTTTCTTGGCACACTTTGGGCCCTTTAGTACCAATAGAGCATTGTTTACATAGACAGATCCCTGTTCTGCCTCTCTGTGAAGCGATCGCGGGTGGCCGGCGGACATCGGGTCCACCGGACCTGCGCATTGGCTCCCCCCCTCTGTGCAGCGGAAGCGCGCCCACAGTATCTATTGCATGAAACAACGTAAAAGAACGTTTTGCGCAATAGAGCCGCAGTATATCTGCGGTGGGTGGTCTTTAAGTGTTTAATCTGGTTATATTTTGCCTTCCCTGATTTCTAGTCTCCCCCTTATCAAAATCCTAATGACGTTTTAAAATAAATCCTTTTTTTTTTCATTACATACCTTTTTTTAGATCCCGTGATGTCTTCACTGTGTGCCTGTGCTTCTCTATGCAATGCAGGCAGATCACGGCTGGTTGGGAGGTTTTGCAGGGTGCTGTAAATGGCTTCCTGAAAACTGGCTCTTAGGAGGAGTTATGCAAATATCAAAATATTTTGATGGGTGGGTGTTAGTTTGCGGGAATGGGTGTTGTGGCTGCTGTGTTGGTTTAAGAGGGGTGTATTGGGGTGGTAAAATCACAGAGCAAATACCTATTTTTGTGTCCCCCCCCCCCCCCCCCCCCCCGGCCCCATGTGTAAACAAGACCTAAGTTATTTAACATCTTATGTTTTTTGTTTTTTTAAATGTATCTCCGCTACAAATGCAAATAGACATTTATGTAAATCAATGCGTTTTATTTGTGTAGGTTACCGTCTTTGTTTCACGCTACTTTTTTTTTTTCATTATGATAATTTTTATTGCTCCTCCATTTACCAGCAGTGAATACATAATGTGTAATTAAACCGAGGAGATACAATGGCCTATTTTTATTTCTGCGCATAAGCCAGTGTTCTTGTTCGCACAGACTTCATTTATTTACAGTGAAAATGAACATGCTGCCAGGATAGATGGATGGTGTAATCTGGTTATTTGACGCCCAAGATCACCTTTATATTTTCTGTAGTACATTTGTCGTGTTCTGTACTCGCTCAGTTCTTATTGGCATTCGTCATTAAGGTCTAAATTGGCTTTCTTGCCCATTGCTACAAATTGTGCAAACATGCAGTTCCTGTGTGTATAGAACAAAGGGGCCATGCCTACATCTTCAATGTGGACGAATCCACCTTCCCCCTTTTTTTTTTCCTGTATAGGTGAGGCTTGGGACAGATTTGTTGTTGGTCAAACCCTTTTAAGTGAACCTGTCATGGCCATTAAAAGTCTCTAAAGCTGAATTCCGGTGAAAAAAAAAAAATCCTTTATCCTTGCAGGGACCTTCCTCCCTTCAGACTTTAGAGGGAGAAAGACTGTGACCAGCAGGGCCAGGACAAAGGGTGGACAGGAGGGGCGGCTGCCATGGGCCATAGTTTGGAGACCACTTGCCTAGGTGATGATGAAGAATTTTCTCTCTCCTCTGGTTACTGGTGCTCTTCTGCACTGTCCAATTCACCTGCTTTGTGCACGGGCCTTCAGCTTCTTCACGTACAATGCACTAATGTCGGTCTTGCATTGTACGAGATGACACACAAAAATTGAAATCAATCAGACAGCAATGGGAAGAGGTTTCAGCATGCGATTCTCCATTGGGTTTGAACACAAAATGCTTTCACTCCAAACATTGTATGAATCACAGGTTAGACACTGCATCACAAGAGCGCTTGCAACTCCCACATTCAGGGAGTTCTGCCTATACTCCTCTATTAAAAAACAAAAGTGTGGCTCTAAGTGAGCAAGTAAATAGCGCGTGAACCTGGAAGGGTAAAATAGACAATGCAAAACTGAATGTGTACAAAACCAAAACATAAAAGTCCAAAGTGAATAATAAACATCTTTGGAAGGTCCATTAGAGTTCAGAATAAAGTGAAAGGTCTTTCTTGGATAATCCGGGGTGAATCTTGAAAACACAGTCAAAATGGTAAAGTGTTCACGCTTACCAGATTTGATGGACACACGTACCGTATAGCACATGGGTCAAACAGGCACTCTTGAGGGAATGACCTCAAACAGGAGCGCCTACCACTGGAAAAACGGTAAGAAGGGTTCCACCCAAAATTCAATGAGGACTGTCAGATATCCATGATGTACTCCAAAACATGCGATGAATCACATCAAATGGTGTGCATGAAAAACAAATTTTCCACACATAGCGTGATACTGTTTGACACTTAATGATAAAAAAGGGGATTTACACTTACAGCAAATCCGATAAAACGAGTTTGTAATTAAAATGGAGTATAGGCAACGATTCCAAGACCATCACCTGACATGTTTCGTCCTATTGGACATCATCTGGGGTAGATGATGTCCACTAGGATGAAACATGTTGGGTACAGCGTATATAAAAAAGTGCAGTGTGTTGTGATGCCACTAATTTAGAATTATTATTATACAGGATTTATATATAGTGCCAACAGTTTCAGCTGAACTCGCAGGATTTCAAACCCGCATATCAGTGCGAGTTAGGGGGAGATTCTATGAGGGTTCATACACAGATGTCTATTAAAATTGCCCCCCAAAGTCACCAAAAGTAATGCAGGAACTACTTTTGGAAATCGGTGCGGCGCCGCAAAGTCGGCGTTGCACCAATTGGGACAATGCCGTTGCCGGCAATAGGCTGTGATTTGGCATGCAATGTATTGTACGGGGGCTAAGGGAGTGCTCCTAATCTCAGTTACCTGTATAGAAGACACCTGTGAGTCAGAAATCTTGCTGATTGATAGGGGATCAAATACTTCTTTCACTCGTTAAAATGCAAATCAATTTATAACTTTTTTGGAAATGCGTTTTTCTGGATATTTTTGTTGTTATTTTGTCTCTCACTGTTAAAATAAACCTACCATTAAAATTTATAGACTGATCATTTCTATGTCAGTGGACAAACGTACAAAATCAGTAGGAGATCAAATATTTTTTCCCCTCACTGTAATGAATCATATCATTTTCAAAATTCTTAAAGGAAGCCATATTGCAACACCCTTCCCTCTCTTTATCAAATAATGGAATATCAGATCACAGTTGAAGCCATCCTAGTTTTTAGACATTGCCAAGGACCATGCAATGTTTGCAGCCTGTGCTGTTCCCTCTCAGCCTCATGATGTTTAGGTGTCTGGACCATCCATAGAGAATGATGGCTATCCAGGAAACATGCACGAAGCTAAGAGCCAGGCTCTGGGCTCCACAACCCCCCCCCACCAAGTGTGTATTTTTTGGTTCTTCTTTATTTTTACATACTAACCTCTTTCAGATGACTTCAAACCAGTTAAGTGATGAGCAATGCCCTGTTTTGGATCTTCTCCAGCTGTAGGTGCTCCTCATTAGAGAGTGGCGTTGACCACTTAGAGTACAAGACACCATGTGGCCTCCACCTCGGGGACTAGGTCCATGATGACCTACACTTGCAGTATGTCTTCAGTGTATCAGGGAGTATGCTCTGAGTTAAGATTACCCCCCTTGCTTTTTTTTTTTTTAAATAATCACTTCCATTTACTTCAGAACAGTCACATGATGAGCAAGGTTCTTCTTGGATCTTTTCTTGATTGTAAGCAGTCCTTCAGTCTTCAACAATGCACCACTCTCTGCTTCATTACACTGTGATTACATGGCACCATGGTGACTTCCCCTAAGAGACTAGGTCTATGATGCCTTGCACTCACTGTATGTCCTCGGTGTTCCAGGTTGAATGATGCTGGACATAGCTTTGAGACCCAAAGTCTTGTTGATTCAGTTAAGTAAAGTAATTTATGTATCTATTTTCTCAGATGGCATCAGCGTCAGCGGACTACCAGTCTCCAGTCCTTTCCGACATATTGTCAAACCCAGGGCCGAAACCAAACCTATTAACCTACCGGACAGTAACAAGTCCAGTGATTTCAGCCACGTCAAGGTAAGAAGTTGGTTGAGATAATTGCTTTATGGTATTTTTTTTTTTTTACTTTGGATAAAGAGGGGAAGCGCTAGCACCCCTTTCGTGTTTTTAGTGCTGTATGTCTATCCATTGGGTATCTTTATCCTCTCTATTTCTCCTGGTGACCTTGTCAAAGAAATGTAGATGATGGGAAGCCCAACATGAGTTGTCATAAGAACAGGAGACGAGGGGATATCTGCCAGTAGGGACACCCGTTAGAGTGACAACTGTCTAAGGAGGTAATATCTAGGGTTGCACCAATACCGGTATTGGTGCCGATACAGAGTACGATCCGGACGGTGCAGGTTGGGATCGGGACCGATGAGATCCGAGTGTTGGAGAGGAAACATCTTTACTAGGTTGATTTCCTGGAGCGGTGGCCCGTGACATATACCTTAACAGAGACCCAGTGGCTGGGGGATACAGCCACTTGCGTGTAAGATCTCTGTGACAGGAGATCTTTGGATCTGGTAAGGGGCCTACATACTTGAGGTGGAGAAACTCCCTGCAACATCACGCTCCTTAGGGAGACAGTTTTTCTTGCATGCCTTACATCACTTGAAGAAAGGGTGTCTTTCTCCTTCTATCCATAATGTTTTTGTATCCATAAGGACTTTATTCTCTGATTATATGGACTCATTCTAATTGTTTTCGATCATTGAATCCCTTTTTTCACCATCATTTATTATTCTATCAATGTGATTTAAATTTTTCAGATATTCAATTCTTTTTATTTTTTCTGTTTATGCTTGATTGTCACTGAGTTGGTTTTATCAATTATGATCACGTTTATTCACTGGTAGGGCAGAAGTGATGTCAGCTTGGGAGCAGACCGCCTATACAAATAGAATGCAATGATTTGTAATCTCATAAACCCATATCTTATTCACAATAGAACGTAGAAAACATATCAAATGTTTAAAGTGAGACAATGTTCCATTTTAAGAAAAAAAAAAGCAATTTTGAAATTGATGGTGGCAACACGTCTCAAAAAGGTTGGCGTGGTGCCATGTTTTTGAAGATGTGCCAAATATTTTCAAAAGGTCTGGACTGCAGACAGGCCAGTTAAACCCCTGGACTCTTCTACTAGGAAGTCATGCTGTTGCCATAGATGTAGTATGCGGTTTAGCATTGTCCTGCTGAAATATGCAAGGTCTTCCCTGAAAAAGACATCGTCTGGATGGGAGCATATGCTGCTCTAAAACCTGAATATATCTTTCAGCATTCATGGTGCTTTTCCAGATGTGCACGCTGCTTAATTCCATATACACGAATGCACCCTCTTACCATCAGAGATGCTGGCTTTTGAATGCTGATAACAAGCCGGAAGGTCCCTCTCCACTTTAGTCCAGAGGATGTGGCGCCCATAGTAGTCAAAAAAGAATGTCAAATTTCAATTTGTCTGACCACAGAACAGTTTTCCACTTTGCAACAGACCATTTACAATGAGCTTTGGCCCAGAGAAGATGGCGGCGTTTCTGCATCATGTTCAGATATGGCTTCTTCTTTTTATGATAGAGCTTTATCTTGTATTTTTGGATGACACGGCGAGTGATTTCAGGAAATATTCCTGAGCCCATGCAGTGAAGTCCATTACACAATCATGCCTGTTTTTAATGCAGTGCCGTCTGAGGGCCCAAAGATCATGGGCATCCAATATTGCGTTTCAGCCTTGTCCTTTGCGCACAGAGATTTCTCCAGATTCTCTGAATCTTTTGATATTACAGTATGTACTGCAGTTGATGATGTACTGAAAGTCTTTGAAATTTTACAATGAGGAACATTTATTCTGAAATTATTGGACAGTTTTTAGACACCGCTCTGCTCGCCTTTACTTCTGAGACACTTTGAACTCTCTAAGATGCTCTCTTTTCATACCCAATCATGTTACTGACCTGTTGCCAATTAACTTAATGAGTTGCAAAATGTTCTTCCAGCTCTTCCTTGTTAGTACCACTTAATTTGCCAGCTTTTTGTTACCCTGTCCCAACTTTTTTGAGATGTGTTGCTGCCATCAATTTCAAAATGACCTTATTCTATTTCTTAAAATAGCACATTTTCCCAATTTAAGCATTTGAAATTTTTTATATTTTCTTTTGCGAATAAAATATGGGTTTATGAGAGTTGAAAATCATTGCATTCTGTTTTATGTAGATTTTACACAGCGCCCCAATTTTTTTGAAGTTGGGATTGTATGATACGTTGAGGTAGACTATACAATATGTATGATATGTTGGGGTAGACTATAAAATATGTATGATATGTTGGGGTAGACTATAAAACATGTATGATACATTGGAGTAGACTATAAAATATGTATGATACATTGGGGTAGACTATAAAATATGTACGATACATTGGGGTAGACTATAAAAGATGTATGATACGTTGGGATAGACTATAAAACATGTATAAAACTTTGGGGTAGACTATAAAATATGTACGATACGTTGGGGTAGACTATAAAATATGTATGATACGTTGGGGTAGACTATAAAATATGTACGATACGTTGGGGTAGACTATAAAACATGTATGATACGTTGGGATAGACTATGAAACGTGTATGATACATTGGGGTGTAGACTATAAAACATGTATGATACGTTGGGGTAGAATATAAAACATGTGTGATTCATTTGGAAAGACTATAAAACATGTATAAAAACATGTATAATAAAATCATTGCATTCTGTTTTATGTAGATTTTACACAGCGCCCCAATTTTTTTGAAGTTGGGATTGTATGATACGTTGGGGTAGACTATAAAACACGTATGATACCTTGGGGTAGACTATAAAATATGTACGATACCCTGGGGTTGACTGTAAAACATGTATGATATGTTGGGGTAGACTATAAAACACGTGTGATACGTTAGGGTAGACTATAAAACATGTATAAAACTTTGGGGTAGACTATAAAATATGTATGATACATTGGGGTAGACTATACAATATGTATGATACGTTGGGGTAGACTATAAAATGTTAGATGCGTTGGGGTAGACTATAAAATATGTACGATACATTGGTGGTAGACTATAAAATATGTACGATACATTGGTGGTAGACTATAAAATATGTACGATACATTGGTGGTAGACTATAAAATATGTATGATATGTTGGGATAGACTATAAAACATGTATGATACATTGGGATAGACTATAAAACATGTATGATTCATTTGGAAAGACTATAAAATATGTATGTGGATTTTACACAGCGCCCCAATTTTTTTGAAGTTGGGATTGTATGATACGTTGGGGTAGACTATAAAACACGTATGATACCTTGGGGTAGACTATAAAATATGTACAATACCCTGGGGTTGACTGTAAAACATGTATGATATGTTGGGGTAGACTATAAAATATGTATGATACGTTGGGGCAGACTTTAAAATATGTATGATACGTTGGGGTAGATTATAAAACACGTATGATACGTTGGGGTAGACTATAAAATATGTACAATACGTTGGGGTTGACTATAAAACATGTATAAAACTTTGGGGTTGACTATAAAACATGTATAAAACTTTGGGGTAGACTATAAAATATGTATGATACGTTAGTGGTAGACTATAAAACATGTATGATACGTTGGGGTAGACTGTAAAATATGTATGATATGTTGGGGTAGACTATAAAATATGTATGATGCATTGGGGTAGACAATAAAACACACCAAGCAAATCATTCTTTGTTCCTCCCAAGACCTCCTGCTGTCTAGCTCCCTCGTCACCTCCTCCCATGCTCATCTCCAGGACTTTTCCTGAGCCTCTCCCATCCTATGGAACTCCCTACCCCAATCTGTCTTGGTATCTCCTACTCTGGCGACCTTTAGGCGATCCCTGAAAACCCTTCTCTATCCTGCCTCCACCCAGGGCTGGACTGGGACAAAAATTTGGCCCTGGACTTCACCCAGACCGGCCCACTTTATTTTTGCAAACATGCACCGAAACAGTATATAAAACTATACGCAAATGCGCAATATGGATACTTATTGAGTTTGGGATGGATCTAAAGGGAAGCGGTGCGGCCTTTGTATGGGGCATCAGAGCAGCCGGGGGCGGGGAATTGCCACCTTGCCCCCTGGTAGGGTGACCACATTTCCAGACTGCCATTCAGGGACAATTTTGCCAAGGACCAGGGGGGATGTAGTCTCAGGCTTGACAGGGAATTCAGCGGTGGGGGTGATTTGTCGAGTGAATGGCTGGTGCTAGCACTGAAAACATCCCGATACCATGCTTAATATGGTGTCAGGATTATCAAATCACATTATTTCTATTACTACATTGTAATATATAATGAAATAGTTCAACTCACCAGAATGCAGAATCAGTGGGAACCCTGAGCTTGTCACCTGCCACCAGATGCAGTGTGTCACCATTGCCTGCGACTAGATGCAGAATGTCATTTGCCACCGCCGCCTGCCACCAGATGCAGCGTCTCACCATTGCCTGCCACCAGATGCAGCGTCTCACCATTGCCTGCCACCAGATGCAGCGTGTCACTTGCCACCGTCGCTTGCCACCAGATGCAGTGTGTCACTTGCCACCGTCGCTTGCCACCAGATGCAGCGTGTCACTTGCCACCGTCGCTTGCCACCAGATGCAGCATGTCACATGCCCCCCGTCGCCTGCCACCAGATGCAATGTGTCACATGCCACCGTCACCTACCACCAAATGCAGTGTGTCACTTGTCACCGTTACCTGCTGCCAGAGAAAGGGCAGGGAGAGAGAGATAGAGAGAGAGAGAGAGAGAGAGAGAAGGGGGCAGAGAGGCAGAGAGAGAGAGAGAGAAGGGGGCAGAGAGGCAGAGAGAGAGAAGGGGGCAGAGAGGCAGAGAGAGAGAAGGGGGCAGAGAGGCAGAGAGAGAGAAGGGGGCAAGGAGGCAGAGAGAGAGAGAAGGGGGCAGAAAGGCAGAGAGAGAGAAGGGGGCAGAGAGGCAGAGAGAGAGAAGGGGGTAGAAAGGCAGAGAGAGAGAAGGGGCAGGGAGGCAGAGAGAGAGAGAGAGAAGGGGGCAGAGAGGCAGAGAGAGAGAGAGAGAGAAGGGGGCAGAGAGAGAGAAGGGGGCAGATAGGCAGAGAGAGAGAGAAGGGGACAGAGAGGCAGAGAAAGAGAAGGGGCAGAGAGAGAAAGCAAGAGAGAGAGAAGGGGACAGAGAAGCAGAGAGAGAGAAGAGGGCAGAGAGGGGCAGAGAGAGAGAAGGGGGCAGAGA
This sequence comes from Aquarana catesbeiana, assembly GCF_042186555.1. Classification (NCBI taxonomy): domain Eukaryota; kingdom Metazoa; phylum Chordata; class Amphibia; order Anura; family Ranidae; genus Aquarana; species Aquarana catesbeiana. The sequence continues at coordinate 627,787,073 of NC_133328.1, read as the reverse complement.
GGGGCAGAGAGAGAGAGAAGGGGGCAGAGAGGCAGAGAGAGAGAAGGGGGCAGAGAGGCAGAGAGAGAGAGAAGGGGGCAGAGAGAGAAGGGGCAGAGAGAGAGAAGGGGCAGAGAGAGAGAGAGAAGGGGGCAGAGAGGCAGAGAGAGAGAGAATGGGGCACAGAGGCAGAGAGAGAGAGAATGGGGCACAGAGGCAGAGAGAGAGAAGGGGGCAGAGAGGCAGAGAGAGAGAGAGAGAGAGAGAGAGAGAAGAGGGCAGAGAGGCAGAGAGAGAAAGAAGGGGGCAGAGAGGCAGAGAGAGAAAGAAGGGGGCAGAGAAGCAGAGAGAGAAGGGGGCAGAGAGAGAGAGAGAATGGGGCAGGAAGCAGAGAGAGAAGGGGGCAGAGAGAGAGAGAAGGGGGCAGAGAGGCAGAGAGAGAGAGAGAATGGGGCACAGAGGCAGAGAGAGAAGGGGGCAGAGAGGCAGAGAGAGAGAGAAGGGGGCAGAGAGAGAGAGAGAGAGAAGGGGGCAGAGAGAGAGAAGGGGGCAGAGAGAGAGAGAGAGAGAAGGGGGCAGAGAGAGAGAGAAGGGGGCAGAGAGAGAGAAGGGGGCAGAGAGGCAGAGAGAAGGGGGCAGAGAGAGAGAGAATGGGGCACAGAGGCAGAGAGAGAGAAGGGGGCACAGAGAGAGAGAGAAGGGGCAGAGAGGGAGAGAGAGAGAGAAGAGGGCAGAGAGGCAGAGAGAGAGAGAAGGGGGGAGAGAGAGAGAGAATGGGGCAGAGAAGCAGAGAGAGAAGGGGGCAGAGAGAGAGAGAAGGGGCAGAGAGGGGAAGAGAGAGAGAGAGAGAGAGAAAAGGGGGCAGAGAGGGGAAGAGAGAGAGAGAGGGGGGAGAGAGGGGAAGAGAGAGAGAGAAGGGGCAGAGAGGCAGAGAGAGAGGAGGGAGAGACGGTTCCGGGTCTGGTCAGTGCTCACCTAACTCACTTGCATGGTGGGGGGGGGCTTTAATGTGGCTGTCGGCTGCTTGTTTAATCTTCCTGCTCCCTCTTGCTCTTCATAGATGCAACGCATAGGCAGGGAGAGAGGGGCGGGAGAAGCAGCGTTTGTCACAAGCTGGCTGAGGAGCAGTGTGCGAATCCTCTCCTCTAGGGCAGCTGCACCGAGCCGGCTGTCACCCACTGCCCACACGCTGACATCAGGGATGATCAGGGATGGAGCGGCAGCGGCCGTCAGAGGATTTCCCCGCCCACCAGCCTGCGTGACCTTACAGTAGCAGCGGCAAAAGGAAGTGCTCTGTGCTACAGGTGGTGGGCGGGCCGGCAGTGAAACACTAAAGCACCCAGCCAACTCCCACCATCCCGGCCAAGTCCACCCCTAAATTGCCACCTCGGTCCCATGGTAGGGCCGGCAGTACAGCAGTGCTCAAAATAATGGCTGCACGGGCCGCACATCCATTATTTTGACAGGCTGTCTGTCACTGAAACAGGCCCACTGAGCCATCGGCCCACCGGGAAACTCCCGGTAGTCCCGATGGCCAGTACAGGCCTGCCTCCACCTAATAACTGTATTTATACTATCTCCATCAGTTCATCCCCCACAGTTATTGCTTTTTGTATCATTTGACCCTCCCTTTTAGATTGTAAGCTCTAAGGAGCAGGTCCCCCTGATTCCTCCTGTATTGAATTGTATTGGAACTGTAATGTCGGCCCTCATGTTGTAAAGTGCTGAGCAAATTGTTGGCGCTATATAAATCCTGTATAATAATAATAAATAAAACATGTATGATACGTTAAGGTAGACTTCAAAACCTAAAAGAGATTGTAATGTGCGGAACCAGGGCAACGCCGAAATGAAAAAAAAATAAAGAAAAGTGCTCTGGGACTCCAGAGGATTTAAGGAGACAAAGGGCCTGGAGGGCCAAGTGGTTAAAAATCAAACCCTTGTACATCACATTTGTGCTATAGATAAAGCTCTGGTAATTTACATAACATAGAGGATTTACATAACATAGAAGGAGGATTCTGGATCCGTGTGAAAGGCGAAAGGTGCTCCTGAGGACAGCCGCTCCCCTCTTGGCGCAGAGCTATTTTTAGCCTCCGCTTGTCCCATGTTGTGCTGTTTAAAGATTCATTGCAGGCTGTTAATGGGTCTATTTATAACCACGCTGCCAACTGCCAGAGCTGGAGCGCTGTGATAAATGGTAATTCTGTTCTTGGAGACCGCTGCCATGGCAGCCGTTAACCCTTCCCGCCACCCAAACCTGGCAGGTTCCTGGACGCGTTAGGCTGGCATGTGGGAAGTACTTGGTCTACCTGGCACTCAAATACAGAGCCGTGTCCTCAGAGATGGGTGAAGATCTGTACATCTTCCCTGTATATGTGCCAGACAGTAAAAAAAAAAAAAATGCTTCAAGCAATGCAAGCAACACATTTCTTAACACTTCCACCGCAGCCACATAGAAACTTTATAAAGACTTTTATTTATTTATTTTTTCTTTTCTTATTACGCTCAGTACTGTACCCATAAAACCTTCTTTGCAATCAGATAAATATCAAATATTGGGTATGAATGTTTCATATTTGGCACTCAGAGAGCAGCTGCTGACCCGAGTGAGCCAGAGACTAGAGGAAGACGCTGCTGGACTTTATTCGAGTTCCAAGCAAGCTTTGCAAGCACAGAATCATGTAAACACTCTGTAGTAAACTCTGTTAAAGGTTTTTTTTTTTTTTTTAATATGTAAAGTGTAATTTCACCTTTTCCCAAAAAATGAAAGGTGAACTAACACACTACACCAGGGGTGCTCAAACAGTGGCCCTCGGAGCCCTCTGATGTGGCCTATGACCTCAAACCAGAGAAGCACATGCCAATGCTCTGGGATGGGGGGGGTCAGCAAGCCCAGGTCGCAATCAACAGGTTGCCGATCAGGGATGTGCAGTCAGGGGAGGCAGGTGAGGCAGAGCCTCACCTGCTACGAACATAAAAAATAAACATAAAAAATAAAAAAAATAAAATAAACATAAACAAATAAACATAAAAAAATTAAACATAAAAAATAAAAACAATTGACTTCGAGGGTGGTAGCTCGACAACCTGGGGGTCACAGAGACTCCAAATTTGGGGGGTAGGTAGCTGAAGTCCTACCCCCCACTACTGGGGCTCCTAGGACCTATGGTTTCGGAGATACGGGGCTCCTTGCACAGCGTGTCAGAAGCTACATACAGAACGGCCAGTTTAAATACAAGCTGGCACACTCTGGGGGTTATTTACGAAAGGCAAATCCACTTTGCACTGCAAGTGCACTTGGAAGTGAAGTCACTCTAAATCTAAGGGGTAGATCTGAAATGAGTGGAAGCTCTGCTGATTTTATCATCCAATCATGTGCAAGCTAAAATGCTGTTTTTTACTTTCCTTGCATGTCCCCCTCGGATCTACAGCGACTTTACTTTCAAGTGCACTTGCAGTGCAAAGTGGATTTTCCTTTAGTAAATAACCCCCCTTCTGTTTGCAGCAGACTGAGAGGATGAGCTCACAGTGCCTCTCCTCACTTCTTGTCAGAGGCACTGAGCTCAATGGATAGCTTGGAGCCTTGGACCAATGGTGAAGCACCATTGGCCCAAGCTGTCCAATAAAAATGCTGCAGTGGAGGCACGCCTCTCACTGCAGTGTCATAGAAGGGGGCATGTGTCTAAAGGACAAATACTCTCTCCCAGCCCTCTTATCTACAAGGAAAAAACATGTGTTTATGTGTATAAGATTTACCCACAATCCCATGTTTTTCCCACACTGTTAAGAGGGAGAATGAGAATCTGCTGCTGCTGAAAAGGTACAAGCTAAATCATATATTTATTTGCTATATGTTATAAGATAATAATTTATTATTTATCTATTTATTTTGAAATTACAGGTTGGAAGTTATAACTTCAGCAATTTGTCAATTAAACCACCCGCTTGAGTACAGTTTTTGAAAATATAGTAAATTAACTTAAAAACAATATATAATAATTATTTGTATATTACTTATGGTAATTAACCCCTTGCCACCGAGGCCAATTCTGACACTTCTCTCCTACAAGTAAAAATCATCATTTTTTTTGCTAGAAAGTAACTTAGAACCACCAAACATTTTATATATTATTTTAGCAGACACCTTAGGGAATAAAATGGTGGTCGTTGCAACTTTTTATGTTACACAGTATTTGCGCAGCAATTTTTCAAACGCATTTATTTTTTTTTTTGGAAAGAAACTCTTTCATGAATAAAAAAAACAAAACAAAACACTAAAGTTAGCCCGATTTGTTTGTATAATGTGAAAGGTGATGTTACGCCGAGTAAATAGATACCAAACGTGTCACGCTTTAAAATTTGCTCACACTTGTGGAATGGCACCAAACTTCAGTACTTAATAATCTCCATAGACAACGCTTGAAATTTTATTTTTTAGAGGTTACCTGTTTAGAGTTACAGAGGAGGTCTAGTGCTAGAATTATTGCTCTCGCCCTACCGATCGTATGTAACCTTTGTATATCTGGCTCTGATGCTAGCCAGTGCCTCACCAGCCACGGACCTCCCCGCACGTCCCTGTTGCCGACCCGCCATCTCAGAGCATCAGAGTCCATGGAGGCGTCAACAGCAGTGTAGTAAACGGTGGGTCGCGATTAGCGCTTATAAAAGAAAAGAAGGGGTTATTAGGCTGCTTATATACAGTACACTGATCCGCTGATCCAGCACAGCGCTCCTGTGGGTTTCCTGTGGGTTAGCTGCACTTAAGCGGCCCCTGCGCTACACCCTCCCGGTCCCCACTGCACTAACCTCAGTGAGTGATTAGCTCTCACTACCCACACAGCCAGGGCAACAGCTTGGGAGTTTGATAGCTGCAGTCTTCTTCCCCTTCTTTCCTTATGGGTGCTGGGACCGATCAGAGCGATTCTAATTGGTCGGTTCTGTCACATGACTGCCTTAACCAATTGGAATTGCTCTGATCCGTCCTGTCGTTCCTAAGGAAAGGGGGTGAGGGGTCATTAGGGTGTAGTGTGTTAGTTCACTTATTCGTTTTTTTATGAAAGTGTGAAGCCGACTTTCACTTAAAACTCTCCCTCCTTCCCCTAAGATTTTTTTTTCTCTACAAGTGGGTACCTTTTTTTTTTTGATAGGTACTCGCTCCCACTTCTGCAATATTCACCTAATTTGAGATTTACATCAGCTTGTCCCTCCTTCCTCCCCCAACCGCAACCTCCTGGGGCACGTCGTATGAGGCTATAGGACCCGTCCTAAATTGTTACTGCGCATGCTCAGTGGGGAGGCGGCTGTGGAAGTCACAGCCAGCTTCCACATACATGATGGCTGTGACAGAGAGTGGAAGCCCAGTAAAGAATTGGCTCTGAACAAGACAGCTCTGGACTCCACAGGCCAGTAAGTGTCTGTTTCTTGACCACTTCCCTTCCAACGACGTGCCTGTATGTCGCTGGAATTACAGTGGTTATACCAGGGTGATTTTTTTAGAGCCGGCTGCCTACCGTGGCTCTATCCGGCTTTCCCGTCCCACCAGGAGACCCGAGCAACCAACCGGCGAGTCCGCTGTCTGGCCGGACAGCCAAGCAAAGCTCTTCATAATAGTAAACCAGAAGCGATGACACAACATCACTTCCAGTTTACTGAGGAACAGTCGGCGCCATTTTTTAAAAATCGAAAAACATTTAAAAACACAGATCTTTGTGAATATTTTTAAGTGCAGAGGAGGGATTTGGGGTTGTATAGATCCCAGATCCTGACACCAACGATGAGGCACTATTCCTCCCACTGACACCAATGATGGGGCACTATTCCTTCCACTGACACCAATGATGAGGAACTATTCCTTCCACTGACACCAATGATGGGGCACTATTCCTGCCACTGACACCAATGATGAGGAACTATTCCTTCCACTGACACCAATGATGGGGCACTATTCCTCCCATTGACACCAATGATGGGGCACTATTCCTCCCATTGACATCAATGATGGGGCACTATTCCTCCCACTGACACAAATGATAGGGCACTATTCCTTCCACTGACACTAATGATGGGGCACTATTCTTTCCACTAGCACCAACAATGGGGCACTTTTCCCTCCCACTGGTACCAACGATGGGGCACAATTCCTCCCAGTGACACCAATGTTGGGGGCACTATTCCTCCCACTGAAACCAACTGCTTCTCCCCCTAATAACAAAGATTAGGCATTGTTTACTCCCACTGGGCCCAGTCCAGCCCCCCTAAAGTCTGAAAGACAGTAAACTGGCCCTTTCTTTAGAAATGACTCTTGATAACAGCAGAGGAATGGGAGAGCAGACAGTAATCACACTTGGTGCTTTGGATTGAGGCATACAAGTACATACTACAGAGGGATATGCTTTATTCATTTATCATTTTAGTGGTTTACAGCCACTTTATTGAATGAAAAACATTCGACCTGGAATGGAAATAGCCTATTGGCGTTCTATTTTGCCCTCATTTATCCAGAGCAAATGTACATGCAGTTAATAAGATGCATAATACGCCCATAAATATAGGTGACAGGTTCTCTTTAGGGCTCCTGGGCCTGGACTCCACTTTCCAAGCATTATTAATCCCTGGAAATTTAGGCAAGTTGAGCAGCTAAACATAGAATCGGATCCTTACGAGGATAGATGGAGTATCATTAAGCAGCGGTCATACGTTACTGTCTCCTCATGGCTGCTTGTATATCATGGACGAAACAAAGCTGGAGAGGTGATTGAATTATCGCTTCCAGTCTACAAAAGTAACATTAAAATAAAAGCCCGCCTGACTGCGGCTAATGCCTGCAGCGGCATGATGGACTGTGTCCATTGTGAGGAGTAGACTCTGTGCTCCTTCAGAACGTCACAGAACCATTCTTAGAGGAAAGATGGAGCTCAGCTTCAGACTGTAATTTTCATTTCGGCACCGCGGTTTTCTCACAGATGTTCTTTTCCAAAAGTTGGTTGCAGCAGATTCACCCCTTATCTTTTTTTTGTTTGTTTTTGTTTTTTTGTTTTATACTCCAATGCCATGCAGCAGTGCCCAACAAATAAGACTATACACACCTCTGCAGCAACATGTGATCTGCATCAGACTGAACAACGAAGATTGCACTGTAGGTTTTCACATCTTACTCTTTCCCTTTCTCAGCCATTCTCAGCCAGGGTTCCTCCAGGGGTTGGAAGAAGAGAGGAAATATCCCTGGTGCCACATATCCACAGAGTCCTATGGTGGTATAAAAGAGGCGACCTCCGTCTGGGCTCCCACCAGGCCATGCAGCCAACGCGTTTCACTCTGCCCCCCAGAGCTTTGTCATGGGGAGTCCTTCCTCCAGAGGTTGCTTGGGGTTCCTTGAGCTGTGGCCTATTGACTTCCCATTTGACTGTGCCTACATAGTTCTGGGGTCAACACTATTTGGCAGAACCAGTGGCATCACACCAATGATCTCTTTAGCTGTCCGGAAAGGTGCAATTCTGATCACTACTATAACATTGCCTATTCTTCCCACTGATCACCAATGTAAGGAGCAATATTCCCACTGACCACCAATGTTAGGAGCATTCTTCCCATTGACCACCAATGTGAGGGACTTTCTCCCCAATAATCTCCAGTGTAAGGAACATTCTTCCCATTGACCACCAATA